>NW_006160123.1:2464456-2487767 GCF_000334495.1 Tupaia belangeri chinensis
TCCCTGGTCAAATTAAAATAAATAAATAAAGTTAAATAAAATAATTCTTAATTAAAAAAAAGGAGGAAAAATTAACATACTTGTATTGGGTCATCAGAAAAGTCATGATGCATTTTTGCATAGGGAAATACATCACAACTTTTCTGATGACCCAGTATATGCTCAGTTTTCCATTGTCTGAGAAATATGGCTTCTGGGCTCTTAGTATTTTCTAATGTGATAGATAGCTACCTTTTTCTTTTGGAGAAAAATCAGACTTTAATTTAAATTTCTTGTGTTTTTATCAGATCTTCATTCAAATAGAATTTTGTATTTAGAATTGTTTTGTCCTTCACGTGACATTTCTGAATAGGGGTTTAAAAAATCAGAGTGTTTAATTTTCAGAGCTAGAAAGAAAGTCAAGGATAGAAGACAAGGATATGAATCAGGAAGGACATGGTAGGTCATAAAATGTCATGTTACAGATTTACTTTAAATTCACTCAGTTCCCTATAGGATCTTGGCTTTGGGGGTGCTATGGAAGTAGCCCCTGTGCAGTGGGGATGGTAGTGTCCAGCTGGATGTCAGATGAAACTTTCTACCACCGTCAGTTTTACCATCATCATGGTCTCCTCTCCATGGTCCAGTAGTGGAGAGAGCTTTTAACTCGTTACAGATGACTTGTAGTATCTGTGGGTCTTTTTCTTTTCAGATTCTTTCTTGTTATATCAAATTACTGAGTCTGTAGCTGAAGGAAACAAGCCACCACTATTTCCTCTGCAATACGAACGTACTTGGAAAGGGTCAGCCAGCTGACGCTGTATGTGGTGTGATAGTTAAAAATCCAGACAAGCCTTGAACTATACCAGTACAAAGAAATACAATGTAGGATTAAACCCAGATAATCCATAGGTAATGATGACATTTGAGACACTGGGTAGGGTGATTGCGTAACATGCCCATCCAAGTGCAATATCTCACTGGGGAAAGGTTCATCCTGAGCAGACATTCTGTCATCTATGAACTGACTTCTCTTAAGACTCCCAAGTTACCATTGGGAGCTGTGTTTCTGCGTATACTAGGGAGCTGGCTTTTTTAAAACTACCCTATGGAATGAAAAACAGGTTGGAATCACAGTTAATTACAGAGGTTTTTTTTTTTTTTTAAGAGAGGTTTTTGTTATAGGGTACATGTGCTCGCCAGAAAGACCGAGCGAGACAGAGAGACAGAAAGCGAGAAATCACACACACACCCCGAAGGGGGATAGCCACGCTGCAGTCCCTTCTCCATTCTCATCTCGGGATCTTGGGCATGCACGCATGTGCACCCGGTGTGAGTTTAAGCCGCCGGATCTGGGACTCGAACTGCAGTCAACTACATGGGACTTCAGCAACATAGCCATTATGCTAACAGCCAGTGCCAATTACAGAGTTTTTAAAGTTAGGTATTAGGAATGATGGAAGGAAACTTGTTGACTAACAGCCATGCCATTTATAATCTAAATTTTTTCTTTCTTTCTGTCCTTTTCTCTCTTTTTCTGTGCCAGGGGAGGTGGGCAAGTGTGAGTGAGTGTGAGCAAGAACACCCTAAGGGGCCTGCTCATGTTGCACTCCCTTTTTTTTGCCTGCCCCCTTCTCCATTCTGTCAGACCCGAGGCCTGTGTGCACACGTCCAGCATGTTACTCAGGCTGTTGGGGCTGGGAGTCAAACCATGCTTAACTACTGCATGGGGCCATCCTAAGTTTTTTCCATGCTACCTGTGAATGAAGCATTGTGCCAGACAGATAAAAATAATCAGTTAAACATGGTCTTTGACAAGGAATGATATACTGGAGGAGACATATACATACACAAATAACTCAACTTGTTACTAGCGCCAAGATGGAACAGGAACAGAACTGAGGGGAGTAAGAGGGATAGATTTATTTCTAACTAGGTCATTCTCAAACTAGGCTTTACATAGATGGTAACATATTATATAGAATTTCAGCCATCACTAAGGGACTTTGAGACAAAGGAAATCAGATATAAAAAGACAGAAAGGGCAGCCTGTGACCTGGTAGTTAAGGGTGTACTATTCCTCATGGCTGACTGTGCACCAGATTGCGTGGAAAAACATGCCAGGTGTGTGTGCATGTGTGCCTAAAATCCTGAATAGACAGAGAAAGGGAATAAAAGGGATCACAGCATGACCATTTCCCATGGGGGGATTCTTTCCTCCTTTCCCTCTGGTAAGTGCATGCACCCTCTGGCAAAAAAAAAAAAAAAAATTTAAAAAGGAGAAAAGGAAAAAAAAAAAGATAGATGGGAAGGTTCAAAATATTTGGAAGAAGTTCAGTGTGAATATAATATATGGGCTAGTGGAAAAGGAAATAATACCAGTAGGTTGAAAGCAGATTAGGATGGGCCCACGAGTGCCTTCTGATAGGATTGTGCTCTAAAGGGCTCTGTATTAGTTAAGGGGAGTCTGTCATATTTCACTTGCTTGGTGCAATTTACTTGGACCTCAGAGCCACTGTAATAGATACGGGAGGGTCCTGTGTTCTTGTTGGTGATACACCCCACAGAGGGAAAATGGCATGTCTGAGAAGAAGTAGCACCAGGTCTGTGGGATTGAGGTTTATACTGCAGTCTTTCTCCAAATTGTTTTATCCGTGTAAAAATGGGTTAAAGTGACCATCAAGACAGCTTTGAAATACAAGTTTCAGAATGGGAGATTAGTAAAAGGGATCTATGAACCTTTATTAGGGATAAAGGTTTAATACGAATATATAACCTTTTATGTGATTTTATTTTATTAAGTACTCAATTATCCTTTCTTTAGACAGATAATGGGGTTTTTGTCCCAGTGGTGATGAGCTTCCTTCCATCTAGGAGGTGGTAGAAAAGGCTTTGAAACAAATCAGTTTGAATGCCAATGCTGTTTGCTGCTACTGCGTGTGTCACTTAGCTGAGTACAGAACATCTTAACGTCTGCGACAGTGGGAGTGACAGTAGTAGCACCTGCCCTGAAGTCTGGTATGAGGATTAGATAAGCTCGGTAGTGAATGCTCAGTAAATGCTAGCCACCATCATCATGTTACTTCAAGATGGACATAGGCCCTTTCTTTCATGCCATTAGGTGAACAAATATTTGCTGTGGTTTAGTATATTTTAAAGGAAGGAGAAGGAATTTGCGTCTTGGGTTATACTGACACTGCATGTCACTGCATAAAATGTAGTAGAACTTGTGGATGTAATCCTGTGTATTTTCAACTTATTTCATGAAACAGTGCCTTTAAAACTGGTCAGTTGTAGAGGACAGGGTATAAATTAAGTAGATGGGGCTGTAGACTTCAGCCTTCTTCATCAGACAGAATAGTACTGTTTATACCTATTTTATATATTAGAAGGGTCCCATATAAAACTTTACTTGAAAATAGCATACCAGTGTTTTAAAAATTACTTTATGTGGGGCCAGCAGGTGGCATGGAGGTTAAGATGTTGGATCCCACATGGCCAGCTGTGCAGTTTGAGTCGTAGACCCTACAGCTTCAAAATAGCACCAGGCACAAGTGCATTCATGCCCAAAATCCCGAGAGCAGAATGGAGAAGAGATTGCAGTATTATTTCTGTGGGCAGATTCCTCTCCTCCTCCCCTTCCTGTGTCTCTCTCTGGCAACCCCATGCACCCTATAGCAAAACTTTTAAAAAGCTAACAAAAAAAAACCACATATGTTTTACAACAGTGTTTTTCATGCTTAATGCTTGCTTATAAATCATGTTATTAAAATATAGGTTATGAATCACTAGGTGTGGGATGTGACCCTGAGTCCTATGTTTGTATCAAAATCCAGGTGTTGCCAATGGTACTCATCTGGGGGCCATCCTAATAGTAAGGTTATTTATTTATTTTTATATTCAATCCCTGTATATCATACAACATACCAAATGAATTTTCCCATTCTGAATACACCGTATAATGGTGCAATTGAAGATATTATCATACACATTATTATCAGCAGATAGTTTTCCATTTTGTGTCCCTTATGTTTTGCTTCTTTCCTTTTCCCGCTCACCCTCCCCCATCTCCACCCTCCTCCCACACTCTCTGGTATCCATAGTTGCTCGCTGTGCCCTTGTACCATCTGATATCTCAGTTTCTCCATCGAGTGCAGACATTCAGTATATATTAAATAGCAAATTTTAAAAATTATTTTATTTAACTTTTTTTTTTAAGACTAGAGAAGGACAGAGCGAGAGAGAGAGAAAGTGAGAAAGCAAGCCAGGTCCACAGTTGGCCATGTAGGAGTCCAGCACCCTTAACTACCACACCACCTGCCAGCCCTTAAATAGGAAGTTTCTAAGGACATCCCTCCACCTTCCCTCTGTAGTGCTGGTTCTCTGCTGATACAGGAAATCTTTTGAAATGATCTTTGAAGTTTTTCCTCTTCCAGCTTTATTGAGTTCTACTTGATAAGTAAAAATTATACATATTTAAGGTAGACAACGTGATGACTTGATTTGTTTTTAAGTTGCCAGAGGGTACATACAACAGAAGGAAAGGGGGTTAGGAGGAGAGAGAGAAACCACTGCCCAGTGGAGTGTGGTCACACTGCAGTCCCTTCACCATTTCTCCATCCTGTCAGAATTTGGAGCATGCATGCCCACATGCCCAGTGTGTTTCTCAAGCCACTGGGTCTGGGAATTGAATCATGGTCAACCATTTGGATCTGGCTTTTCTTAACCACTAGGCCATGGGGCCAGCCTGACAACATGATGTTTTGATATATGTATACATTGTGAAATTACTACCACAATCAAGCTAAATAACATCTGTCATCTCACATAGTTACAATGTTTGTTTGTTTTAATTTGCCGCAGGGCACATGTGCTCACCAGAAAGAGGGAGAGTGAGAAAGCACCCCACCCCCTGGGGGGATAAAACCACTCTGCAATACCCCTTCTTCACTACCCTGTCAGGATTTTGGGTACACATGCACACATGCCCTGTGTGTCTTTCAAGCCACTGGGTTCAGGATTCAAACCACACGGCCATAGGGGATCCAGCTGCTCCAACCACCATACCACTGGCTGGCTCCTAGTTGTGATGTTTTGTGTGTATGGTGAAAACTTGTAAGGTTTACCTCCTTAGCAAATTTCAAGTACACAAAACAGTCTTATTAACTGCACTCTTGATGCTGTACATTAGATCTTGAAAAGTTTTTCATCCCATGTAGCTAACCTTTTTACCCTTAGACCAACATCTCCCTCTTTCTCCACTTCTACTCTCTGCTTTTATGAGTTTGGCTTATTAGATTTTACATGGAGTATTTATCTATGTGTGGCTTACTTAACTTAGTACGGTGTCCCTCAGGTTTGTGTCATGTTGTTACATAGCAGGATTTTCTCCTTCTTTTTAAAGCTGAATAACATTTTATTGTGTGTGTGTATATATGCTTGTGTATGTTTATTTTCTTTATCCATTCATCTTCTGGTAGATACTTAGGTTAATGCTATTGTTGAATAATGCCACAGTGAACATGTGGCACAAAAACCTCTTCAAGAGGGATGAGCAGATGGCATAATGATTACATTGCTGGACTTCCACGTAGTTGACCACAGTTTGCATCCTGGACCCAGTGGCTTCAAAAACTCAAGCCGGGATTGTGGCCTGGCCATCCCCCCAGGGGAGGGTGATTTCTTGCTTTCTGTCTCACTGTCTCTCTCTAGTGAGCACATACACCCTACAGCAAAAATCTCTCTTTAAAAAATCTCTTCAAGGTACTAATTTTATTTCTCTTGAATATATTTCTACAAGTGAGATTGCTGATTAATACAGTAGTTTTATTTTTAACTTTTTGAGGAATCTCTGTACTGCTTTATGTTTCCACCAATAGTGTACAAGGATTCCCATTTCTTTCCAACCTCACCGACACATGTTAGCTTTTCTCTTTACTAATAGCCATTTTAGGGATCTGCAACTCGTGTAATGGTTACATTGCTGGCCTCCCACATAGTCAACCACAGTTCAAATCTTGGATGAGGTGGCTTAGAACTCACTAGGTGCTTGTGCGTTCCTGCCCAAAATCCCTAGAGGAGAGTGGAGGAAAAGGGATTGCAGCGAAGGATTGATTTCTCAGTTTCTGTCTCTGGTGAATGTATGCACCCTATATCAAAAATCTTGCTCAAAATAAATAAATAAATAAATAAATAAATAAGCCATTCTAAGAAAATAAACAGTCCAGGCCCTAGGACAGACCTACAGTGTCAGAATCCCTGGGGTAGTCTAGGCATGTGTGTTGTTATCCTGCTTGAGAATCATAATTCAAATGCCTTTTGTATATCTTCTTCATAACGTACTTTTTTTTTTTTTTTTTTAAAGAGGTTTTTTGCTATAGGGTGTATGTGCTCACCGGAGAGAGAGAGAGAGAGACAGCAAGAAATCACGCACAGCCCCCAGAGGGGATGATCACACCTCAATCACATTTCCTCCATTCTCCTCTCTGGATTTTGGGCACACACACGTGTGTCCGGTTTGAGTTTTAAGCTGCCGGGTCTCAAACCGTGGTCAACTACATGGGAGTCTAGCAATGTAACCGTTATGCCATCTGCTGGTCCCCATAAACCACTTATTTAATGATTTTTGAGAAAAATCACTGCTATTAAAACTATATAGGTCTTTCTAAATTTTGAAAGTCATAGTTTTAATTTTTTTAAGAGTTTTTTTTTCTATAGGGCGCATGCACTCGCCAGAAAGACAGAGAGACAGAAAGCCAGAAATCATACCCTGGGGGTGATGGCCACACCGCAGTCCCTTCCCCTCCATTCTCCTCTTGGGATCTTGGACATGGATGCACACGTACCTGGCATGAATTTAAGCCACCAGGTCCGGGACTCGAACTGCGGTCGACTACATGGGAGTTCAGTGACATAGCCATTACACTAACTGCTGGTCTCCATAGTTTTATTTTTTCAAGCAGTATTAGAACTTACTTTGGTTAGTAGTTATTGATCCACAAGAGTTCACTTGATGGTACTGATATTCATGTTTTATCAAAAGGGACAGGACACTAAATTATGAGACTCTAGGAGAGGAAAAGGGTCTAGATTTGGGTTGTTTTCTCTCTTTTTTGCTTTATTTGGTTATTTATTATATTTGTTATATTTTTTTATTGTTACACTAATGTAAATTTATTATGATTAGCTTTTGGTTTTTTAATTGCATGATTACACATACACCCTTGAGAGAGAAAGGTCCCAGAGGAGAGGGAGAAAGCATCCCCCAATAGAATGTGGTCACACTACAATCCCTTCTCCATTTCTTCAACCTGTCAGGATCTGGGTAATGCGCACACACCTGCATGATTTTCAAGCCACCCGAACTGGGATTCAAACTGGTCAGTCATGTGAAATCCAGCTCTGTTAACCACTAGACTATAAGCCCATTATTATTATTATTATTGGTATTAATATTATTAGTATCATCATTTTGGTAAAGCTTATTTATTTATTTGCTGAGAGACCCAGTAGGGTCTTTATGCTGTCGTATACCACAGTCTTAGCCAGTTTGAATTGTGGCCATACATGCCCGATGTATATTGGGTCCTTGTAATGCAAAGCCAGACCTTCCTGTGTGGGTTCAGCATTGCAGGATTGCATTGCCTCTCTGCCACCATGTGACCCTTTTCTTTGCTGCTTTAAATGAAGCTAACAGAGTTCTGCTTGCTCTGTGCGGGGCCAGAACTTGAGTCACACTAGTGACTGATGGACCATTTTCTGAGCCTGTCCTAAGTAGCAGGTCATCGAGAAAGTCATGGTGTAGTTTTCGATGCAAAAATGCATTATGACTTTCCCAGCAACCCAGTACTATAAATGGATCTATGTGTGAGAGACTCTTGATTTCTACAGAGTGCCTAGAGTAAGTAAAAGCTGGGTAATTTAGTGGCTTTTCTGTCCCATAAGCCCTCGAATGCACAGAAGTGCTGAGCATGACACTGTAAACCGCGGTAATATCTGACTAATCATCAAACAGGGGTCCTCAGACATGGGAGTGAACTATAGAGACTTGAGAGGTGAGTGGGAATGAGTGTACCATATTTAAAAACTACCTTGCTTCAGTACTGTGCAAATGGAAAGTTTCGAATTAACCAAATCTCAGTTGCTGGTTTTAAAAACAACGTGGGGCCAGCCAGTGGCATGGTGGTTAGCGTGGCTGGATCCCACATGGCCAGCTGCATGGTTCAAGTCCTAGATCAGGCAGCTTTAAAAATGTGCCTGGTGTTTGTGGGCCCAAAATCCTGAGATGAGAATGGAAAAAAGGGGATTGCAAGTTGATCATTTTCCTGGGGGATGTTGAGTTCTCACTCCCCCCATTCTGTCTTGCTCCATTAAGTATATGTATCTTAGAGCAAACTAGAAAAAAAGAAGAAAACCAACATTCAAGATTTTTTATTTAAGAATTATTTATTTAATTTTATGTATTCATTCTTTTTTTTGTAATTGAGATTTATTGTTGTGTCGAGGACCAGTACAGACATTTCAATTTGTACCCAATTCTTTTTTTTTTAACTATGTTTTTCTTAAAGAATTATTTTATTTTACTTTATTCATTATTATTATCATTATTATTTTCCAGTTTGATCAGAGAGAGACAGAGAGGAAATGAGAAAGCAAGCCACCAGGTCCGAGACTTGAACCGTGGTCGGCCATGTGGGAGTCCAGCACCTTTAACCACCATGCCACTTGCCGGCCCCTGTGCCCCATTCTTAACATATGTACCAAAAATTGAAAAAGCCAAGTATAGTGGTTCTTTTTAAATTATTCCAGTGACATTCCATCTTCAAATTTATAGTCAAATCTTCCTTAAGAGGATATCAAGAAACACTGTCTTCAAATGTTGAAAGCTGTTACATACGTCCGACCAGATCACATTTTATATCATACACATTACATACTTCAAATTTCCAATCTTTCACAGCACATTAACAGAATTATTAGGAAAACTGGACTACCATGACCAAAGATGTTACAGAGTGCACACAATTCTGACAGGGAGAGCAACAATCAAAGAGTGGTTTTCTGTAGGAAACAGCACTACTAAAAAACATAATAATTAAAAATATTCAAGACACATTAAATGAATAACTGTGACTCCAAATTGCCAGTGGTCCCCTGGATGTAAGACTTGAAGCAGTAACAAAGACTCTCTTTTGTTGCTTCAGTAACTGTAATAGGAGTTGGTTTGATTATGGGGTGGGACTAATATATCCCTGATGTTTTGTTGACCTTGATATGTAAATATGTGAACAAGATTTATAAGAGGATTCATTCGTCAATGCTCTGATGAGATAAAAGTTCTGGTTTAAAAGACAAAAGAAGGGCCACCTGATGGCATGGTGGTTAAGGCAGCTGGAGCTCACGTGGCCAACCAGGGCACTGACTTGAGAAATATACCAGGTGCGTGTGTGTGTGTGTGTGTGTGTGTGTGTGTGTGTGCCCAAAATCTTAAAAAGAAGGAGAAATGGAGAAGGGTTTGTGGCATGGCTATTCCCTATTAAGGGTGCTTTCTTACTTTCCTTCTCTGTCTCTCTGGCAAACCCACATACTCTCTAGCAAAATTAAAAATGAAGCAGAAAAATACATACATACATACATACATACATACATACATACATACATACCTAGCTAGCAGAAGAATGCCTGTGCAGGAAGCCTACTTTTTTTGTTAAAATCCAGTCTGCGGGATGGGTGTCTTCTCTGTAAACTTTCTTGGTATACAAGGGAATTTTAAGTTTGTGGGAAAATGAAATTAAAAGTAGAGATTTATTTTAGTGTGAAAAATATTTAAAATCCATACAGAGTATTTTTTAAAAAAATTATTTAGCTTTATTATTATTTTTAAATTTCTTTATTTTAATTTCACCAGAGAGGGACAGAAAGATGGAAAGTGAGAAAGCAAGCCACCAGGTCCAGGACTCGAACTGTGGTTGGCCATGTGAAAGCCCAGTATACCACCTGCTGGCCCCCTTTACACAGAGTATTTTCTTAAAAAAAAAAAATGCATTTATTCCTTTTTATTTATTTTAATTTGACCAAAGAGGGACAGAGTGAGAGAGAAAGCCGCTAGGTCAGGGACTCGAACTATAGTTGGCCATGCGGGAGTCCAGCACCCTTAACCACCACGCCACCTGCCGGCCGGGCACAGAGTATTTTCGTAATGTGCATTTTCTGTGAACTTTTTAAAGACCCCCATCATATCATTTAGTTCTTCTCTTTTTTCCTTTCTTGCTGTAAAGTGCTTGTGCTCACCAAAGGGAAGGGGCAATGAGAAAGCACCCCTGGGGGGATGGCCTACCACAGTCCCTTCTCCGTTTTCTCTGGATTTTGGGCACACAATGCATAGGCACCCAACGTGTTGAAATTTTAAGTAGCCAGGTCCATGATTCAACCATGCAGTTGGCCATGTGGGATCAAACTGCTTTAACCACAATGCCACTGACTGGCCCTTGTTTAGTTATTTTGTTGTTCTGTTTTTGTTTTTGTTTTTGTTTTTTCAGTATTCCTTGATTGAATTATTTGCCAAGGTATAGCAAGCTTCCAAAGACCATAATCATGTTATTGTTTTTTACCTTTTCTGAATTTCCTCCTATCCAAAACATCCCTCCTCATCTGCCATTAACCCAGTACTGTTATAGAGCTATACCACTAAATGTAAACCTCAACCTTACTTTGAGTATTTATTGCTCTGCTTTGATTATCAAAACCCTTGAAGGACTATCCAGAGATAGGAAAGAATTTAATTTAATTTAATTTAAATAAATAAATAAATAAATAAATAAAACAGAAACAAAAACATGACAGTGTAGGTGGTGTTTCTCTGGACTTGTCTGATTTGTTGACCATCCTTACCTCACAGATACCCTCTCCAGAGACCTCTGCCAAAGTCTTGGCACTCACTTACTATAATAGGCTGCTACATTGGGGCCAGGACATGGCATAGTGGTTACATCACTGGACTCCTCCGTGGTCAACTGTAGTTCGAGTCTCAGACTCTGTGACTTGAAGTGCATGCATGCATGCCCAAGATCCCTGGAGATCTTTCCCTTTTACTGTCTCAGTCTATCTCTCTCTCTCTCCAGTAAGCATACACTGACTAACACAGACACTTCCCCAATGAAATTATTGATCTGTTTCAGTAGAGAAAAGTTATTTTAAAGCTGAAATAATTGTTTCATGGTGTTTCTTATAAATAAGCAGCTGTGTTGCACTTTAGATAGTAGTTTCTCTATAAACTGACTTTTTTTTAGTATAATCAGAGGTAACAAAAAAAATCTGTTCATTTGTACATCATCTGCTACAGGAATTAAAGCTTCTAAAAATGCAAACAATTCTCTCTATTGCATCTCTTTAAGTTTCCTTTCCATTTTTTTTTTTTTAAGAGAGATTTTTGTTGTAGGGTACATGCACTTGCCAGACAGAAAGCAAGGAATCACTCCCCCAGGGGGGATGGCTACAGTGCAGTCCTTTCTCCACTCTCCTGTTGGGATTTTGGGCATGTATGCACACTCACCCAGCATGAGGTGTTTTTTTTGTTTTGTTTTGTTTTGTTTTGAGTTTTGTGGGGGTTTTTTTGTTTGTTTGTTTGTTTTGCTATAGGGCACATGCGCTTGCCAGACAGACAGACAGAGACAGACAGAAAGCGAGAAATCAGCCCCCAGAGGGGATGGCCACGCCGCAATCCCTTCTCCTCCATTCTCTCGGGATTTTGGGCACACAGTCACACGAGCCTGGCATGACTCCTAAGCACACGGCTACATGGGAGTCCAGTGACATAGTCATTATGCTAACTGCTGATCCCCCAGCATGAGTTTTAAGCTGCCAGGTCAGGGACTCAAATCTCGGTTGACTACATGGGAGTCCAGCAACGTAACCATTATGCCATCTGTTGGTCCCACTCCATTCTTTTTACGTTTTTAAATTTTATTTCCAGTAGGCACATGTGCTCACCAAAGAGAGAGAGAAAGATCACCCTTCCCAATGAGGCATAGTGATGCTATAGTGCTTTTTTCTCCATCTTTTCATTCCATCAGGATTTGGGGGAACGCACATGTGACAGGCTGCCAAAGCCAGGACTTGAACCACCATCAGCCATGTGGGATCCAGCTTCCTGGGTTTTTTTTTGTTTGTTTGCTCTTAAGAGACAGGAGTGTGTGTGTGTGGCGGGGGAGACAGAGGGAAAGTAAGAAATCACACCCCACCCCCAGGGGATAGCAGTTTCTTAGTTCCTTCTCTCTTAAGGTTTGGGGCATGAATGCACACGTGCCTGGCATGATTTTTAAGCTGTAGGGTTTGAGACTCAAACTGTGCAGTTGGCCATGTGGGATCCAGTCGCCTTCCCCTCTTCTCCCCTGCTGACCCAGCATCCAGCTTTCTATGCACAGCACTTAACCACCATGCAAAGGGGTCAGCCCTTCTTCCATTCTTAAAAATTGTAATTTCTCTTACAGTTGATGTCAAGAACATTCTTTGCCATACAAAATTACTTGTCTTTCGTTTAACTTAGATATCCCTTGACAGTGATGAGAGAAAGCTTAGACTGTACATTTAAGGTCTTTTTTTAGTAAGGATTTGCTGGAGGAAGAAACATTAGGCTGAAAGTTAGTTATCCAGAGAAAACTGGATGTTTTCATAGCTGTGAAAAATACTTGGTTGGTGACTGAAAACTCATTTTGGTTTGATGATTTCATTTTGTTGGGTTTGTTTTTGTTTCCCCCCCCCCCCAATAAACTTACAGAAATCTATAGGGATAAGACTCATTTCCTAGGAGAAACTAAGGGAGGCCATAATCTTTAGGTTGCTCTCTATTTTCATTCCCTGGAAGTCAGCTCATTTCTAAGTCAAACTCCTATAGTTTGGGGATAGCTTTCTTCTCATTCTAGACATAATGACTTGCCTTTAGTATGGATGAGGTAGAAGGTGGGTATATACTTGTGAAATTAGGTAAATTAATTTGCATTAGACTTATTAAATCCTTTTACCCCAATTGGCAGGAATATATGGTTTACAGGAAGCATACCTACATGAGGCTCGATGGTTCATCCAAGATCTCGGAGAGGCGCGACATGGTGGCTGATTTTCAGAACAGGTAATGTTAATAGGAATTACAGCAATTCTTTTTTAAATTTTCCTCCAGTGCTTGAAATAGTGAGTTCCAAGAAATGCCAATACATCTCAAGATTGTTAAGCTTCATGATATAGTATCTGCCATTTTAAGAGGTTGCTAAATGTGCTTTATAGTGTAGTCATTCAGGTATGTGTCTAAGAGAGGGAGATGGGAGAATAGAGAGGGAAAAAGTGAATATACCTGGTAATTTTTGTGTTTGAAATAGGCTTTCTTACCATATTTGTACCCATTTCTTGGGTAATAAAAGAAATGATTTATGAACATGATCCAGGATTCTCAGTGGATAAAAAGATATGTAGAAAAAAGTCTATGGGCTGTACACCTGCATGTCGAATGTGGCCTTGTCTGGGCATTGACTTAGAGTTGATTTTTAGTTTGTTTTTGCATTTTAGTTTGTTCAGGTTTAAGGAAAATATCTTCCTTTTGCCCATGTTCCATCCAGCACTGTGTCGGTACACTGTGCTTTTGACAAACTGCAGTACTATGTAGTCTCCTTAGCTGGCAGCTCTTAATCAGGGTACCTCTCCCACCAGCTAATGAGCCTATAAAATTTCAAGTGTTGGGACCAGCAGTTGGTGTAATGGCTATGTTGCTGGACTCCCATGTAGTCAACTGTGGTTTGAGTCCCGGACCCAGTGGCTTAGACTCACCCCGGGCGCATGTGCGTGCGTGCTCAAGATCCCGAGAGGAGAATGGAGAAGGGATTGTGGCGTGGCCATCCCTCTGGGGGTTGATTTCTCACTTTCTGTCTCTCTGTCTCTTTCTGTCCGCCTAGCACACGTGCCCTATAGCGAAAAACCTGTCAAAAAAAAAAAAAAAATTCAAATGCTGCCTGCTGCTGCTAATGGTTCACAGAGCCATAACTGTGCTAAATGCAGGTTCCCACTGCAGTAAGCAGAATCTGGTCACTGCTCTCTGCACGGAGAAAGCCAAGCTCCACTAGTTGTGAGTCTATTCAATTCCACCTTTAATTTTCTTCCTTGGCCTCAGTGAACTGAGGGTAAAGTAGATCTTAATGTCTATAAATAAGGACAGATTTGACTTCCTGGCCTTTAATTGTATGATCTCTGTTAATAATTAACTTTTGAATTCTTGGGAAGAAAATTAAGCATGTAACCAATTGTATTTAGGTTACAATTTTTAATTTCTTTTTTTTTTTAGAGAATTATTTATTTAATTTGATTTATTCATTCATTTATTTTAATTTGGCCAGAAAGAGACACAGAGAAAGAGAGAGAGGGAAAGTGAAAAAAGAAGCCACCAGGTCCGGAACTCAGCCATATGGGAGTGTCCAGCACCTTAACCACCACGCCACCCGCTGGTCCCGAAAATTTCTTATTTCTTGTTTTCTTTTTTCTAATTTCCTGTAGGGTATTGGGGTTACAATTTTTAAAAATTATTTTATTTAACTTTATTATTACTATTTTCCATTTGGATCAGAGGAAGACAGAGAAAGAAAGAGAAGGAAAGTGAGACAGCAAGCCACCAGGTCCAGGACTCAAACTGCAGTTTACCATGTGGGAGTCCAGTGCCCTTAACCACCATGCCACCTGCTGGCCCTGAATTTTAAATTTCTTTCACTTCAGATTTATTTACTCAGTTAGTTTGATATAAGGCACATGCATTTGCTAGAGACAGAAAGGAGAGAGAGAGTGAGAAATCACCCACCCTCCCCACCCCACCCCCCGTGGGATGGCCACCATGCGGTCCCTTCTCCATTCCCCTTTCAGGATTTTGCTCACACATGCAAACATGCCAGACACATATGCATGCATGTCTCAAATTCTGGCAGGATGGAGGAAAGGCGAAGAAACTGCGGTGTGACCACACTCCATTGCTTTTTCCCTCTCTGTCTCTATTTCTGGCAAGTAGGAATACCCTCTGACAATTAAAAAAAGAGAGAATCTGTACATATTATTAGGTTACTTTGTACAAAAGTTCAATTTATTTGAGCTCCAACCAGAGCTATAGTATATATTGACTTGCAGTGATTTGGGTTTCTGAATCGTAGGGCTACAGCTATTCTACTAGCTGACTCTGATTTTTCCCCAGAAATGGCTATGAGATCCGGGGCTTAGTAGTATTTACAGTAACCTTTTAGCGAAAAAAAATCAAAGTATGTCTCATTTATTACCTCTAAAATCTCTTATTTAACTTGTAAAAGCAGAGTTATTTGGGTACTCCTACTAGACCGCAGTTGTTTGAGAAAATTAGCTCTAAAATTATATTTACACCATTAAATTGTACTAGAGGGCCAGCTCTGTAACCTAGTGGTTAAATGAGCCAGCTCTCCCCATAGTTAGCCACGGTTCAAATCGTGACCTCTGTGACTTAAAAAATATGCCTAGTGTATGTACATGTAGACTTAAAATCTCAACAGGATGGAAAAATGAAGAAAGGGATTACAGTGTAGCCATCCCCCTGTGGGTGACTTTTCACTTTTTCTCATACCCCCCAAACCCTGCAAGCGCATGCACCCAACTACAAAACTGATATATTGGGTCATCAGAAAAGTCATGATATATTTTTCCTCAGTTTTTCTATACAAAAATGCATGCGTCCTATGGCAAAAATGAAAAATTATCCTTTTTTTTTTTTTTTTTTTAAGGTTTATGCACTCTGGAGAGTGCCAGAGAGGGAAAAGGAGAAATCATTCCCCAGGGGAGATGGCTATGTTGCAATCCCTTCTCTATTCTCTTCTCAGGACCCTGGGCACAAACATGCACATACCTCTTAGGATTTTCAAGATACCTTGGTCAGGACTCAAACTACTGTCAGCCATGGGGGAATCCAGCACCTTAATCACCTTGCCATCTGCTGGGTACTTTTAGTAGACTTTTATAGGAAACTCCTTTTGAGCTTTGAAACACTACAACTGAGAATTACTTAGGTCTGACTTTCTCTCTCTTTGCCTCTCTCTGGTGAGTGTATGCAAATTAGAAAGAATCTACTTCTTATATAGAATCTTAACTGAACTTGCGGTGACGCTTATCAAGCTAACCCTTCCAAATGGAGGAAAAGGCTCTCAGCTTATGAATTTGATTGGCTGCAGTAGTAGCCCAATAAAGAGAAAAAAGACAGGTGTTTTTGAAAACAAAAAAGCATGCCCTGCCAAATATTTTTATTAATAATAATGAAAAGACATCAAAAGGAAAAAAATTGTAGTTCAACTGGGAAGTCCTGTGGCTCAGAGGTCAGCCAGAGTAAACAAGAACTCCTATAAAAAGCCATTTACATTCCCTTCATACAAGATTTATTTATGAGGGATCCTTCCAGGAAAAAGTCTGACTGAGACTAAAGACTTGTTTGGCCAGGATGTCCTGACTGGGCAGCATTCAGAACATGTGACCAGTGCATGATCCTAGAAGCCATTCACAAGGTCTTTGCTCTGCAGTGCCATGGCCTTTCTTCTCTTCCTCCTTCCTTATGACCTGAATCAAATGGATCCCCCACCCCCACCACAATATCTGACCATTCAGGGTCTTTGCAAAACATAAGAAATTTAACTGTAGTATGGATTTTTCTTTCTTGGTGAGAGTGTTACAGATCTCTAGTGTCGTCTTTCATTATGGCTCTTTTTCAACCAACAAGATTGTGTGCAGAGAGGCCTCAGTGAGTCATTAAAGAAAGTACAGGTGAGATCTAGTCACGTCTTTGCAGTGTAGTTTCTAGACCCCTTGAAGGCCTGTTCTAGTAGACTCCGGAGTAGAGATTCTCTTTCCGCCCTCTAGAGGGCACCCAGACCACCATGTTGCCCTCTGGGCTTCTATTTTCTTCTCTCTGAGACCCTGAAACATTAATTCATATTAGCAATACCAGATTTATTTATTAAGTAAAAAGGAACTTCTCAGCAGTTTGATTTGTATATTTTATTTATAAGTAGTCCAGTGTAATCCAGAATGGAAATTGTAACAACCCAAGATTTTTCTAATCCTTATTTTTATGTCATATAGGGTAGAATTACATTGAAGGCAGCCAGACCTTGCCATATGCCATCAGTCTCAACATCAGAAGGCCTCTTCTTAATACATAATTATTGGGTTGTCAGAAAAATCATGATGCTTTTTTTTTTTTTTTGGAGAGGTTTTCGCTATAGGGCACGTGTGCTCGCCAGACAAAGAGAGACAGAGAGACAGAAAGCGAGAAATCACCCCCCAGGGGGGATAGTCACGCCGCCATCCCTTCTCCTCCATTCTCCTCTCGGGATCCTGGGCACGCACGCACACGTGCCCAGCATGAGTTTTAAGCCACCGGGTCCAGGACGCGAACCGCGGTGGACTACGTGGGAGTCCAGCAACATAGCCATTATGCTAACTGCTGGTTCCATAATGCATTTTTGTATAGAAAAACATAGAAAAAGACATCATGACTTTTCCAGCAAACCAATGTATCCATAAGGAGCTTTTTTTTTTAGGCTTGTTCATTTATTTTATGAGCAAGAGAGACAAAGAGACAGAGAGATATCATCTCCAGTAAGGTCTTTTTTTTTTTTTTTGGAGAGGTTTTCGCTATAGGGCACGTGTGCTCGCCAGACAAAGAGAGACAGAGAGACAGAAAGCGAGAAATCACCCCCCAGGGGGGATAGTCACGCCGCCATCCCTTCTCCTCCATTCTCCTCTCGGGATCCTGGGCACGCACGCACACGTGCCCAGCATGAGTTTTAAGCCACCGGGTCCAGGACGCGAACCGCGGTGGACTACGTGGGAGTCCAGCAACAAAGCCATTACGCTAACTGCTGGTTCCCTCCAGTAGGGTCTTGATGCCACAATCCACCCCAGCACCGGCTAGCCCTGGATCATGGCACGCATGTCCCGACATATTCAGGATGGCTCCAGAATGTGGGTCATCCTCACAGAGTGTTGGATTTCATTGCTGTGCCACTGTTCAGCCCCTGGAAGCATTTAAATAAGTACAATTATGAAATATGAAGTTTTATGATAATTTTTTTAAGAGATTTTTTCATTAGGGTGCATAAGCTCGCCACAATCTCTTCTTTTCTCCTCTCGGGATCTTGGGCACACACACACACCTGGCATGAATTTAAGCCACTGGGTCCAGAACTCAAACTGCGGTCAACTATGTGGGAGTCCAGCAACATAACCATTATGCTCTCTGCTGGACCCAGCTTCATAATAATATTCTAGGATAAAAAACTAGTGGAACTTTTCGTGGGAATGTAAAGCTTTTGGAATCACAATCTGCTAGAGGCCTCCGATAATGCCTTGCCTGCCTCTAGGAAAGTTGTGTTTAATGAAATGCAAATGATGGGCAGACTTCTACTAGCACCTGCTTAGCTCAGTGATTAACCAGGATGTGTATTTCAAAATAGTTCCTTCACTGGTATTCATGTTTGATGTTGATGTATCATCAGTTAGTCACTTCAGCTCTATTCATAGCATCCTTGTTTTGCAGTCCAGGAAATGTACTTTCAGCAGTCGATCGACTGGAGAGTAGCCTGAAGGGATTTGAGCATCCTAATAATGAGCATCCTGATTTTTTTTTTCACTAGAATCTACAGAATAAAATTCATTCTGCATTGTAATTTACCATATCTGAAGCTTCACAAAATGGTAACTTACTATTATGACCTGTGCTGTATTAGAATGATTTCTATTCTGGAAACCAGCAGATGGTGTAATGGTTATGTTCTTGGACTCCCATGTAGTCAACTGCGGTTCAAGTCCTGGACCGGGTGGCTTAATCTCATGCCGGGCGCATGTGCATGTGTGCCCAAGATCCAGAGAGGAGAATGGAGGAGAAGGGATTGCGGCATGGCCATCCTCCTGGGGGGTGATTTCTCACTTTCTGTCTCTCCTGTCTCTCACTGTCTGTCTTCCTGGTGAGCGCACGCGCCCTATAGCAAAAAAAAAAAAAAAAAAACATCATCAAAAAAAAAAAGGAGGAGAAGGGATTGCGGCGTGACCACCCCCCTGGGGGATGATTTCTTGCTTTCTGTCTCTCTGTCTCTGTCTTGATGGCGAGCGCACGCGCCCTATAGCAAAAACCTTTACAAAAAAAAATAATAAAATAAAGAAAGAAAGAAAAGAAAACCCGCAAGGGAGGAGGAGCAGGAGGTAGCATGGTGGTTAAAGTGCTGGACACTCTTACGTGGACAACCACTGTTCGAGTCTCGGACCTGGTGGCTTGGGTTTGTCACTTTCCCTCTCTCTTTCTCTCTCTCTGTCTCTTTCTCGTCAAATTGAAGAATATTTTTTTTTAAATAAGTAAACAATTCAACAATCTTTTCCTAAGTGAGTCATCCTGTGTCCTACATAACTCTCTCTAGGCTTTTGCCTCTCAGCACTGTGGCACTAGAGATCAAATTTCAGCATGAGTTCAGCACTTTCTGTTTCTCTGGTGAATGCACGTGCCCTATGGCAAAAATCTCTCTTTAAAAAAAGAAGAAAGAATAATTTCCGTTCTTTTTTTTTTTTAAATTATTTCTTTCTTTAATGTAATCCTGGTTCACTACACTGATTTCATGACTGAAGTTAGGTGTTACCTGCAATTAGAATACTACTAACTAAATGAATTTCCAGCTGTATTCCTCATTGTAGTTATGAGAACAGGGACTGGCAGCTTGGTGTAGAGGACTGACAGGTGTGCTCACCAGTATAACTCAGTCCCTTTCTCTTAGAAGTGGACTGAAAATAACTAAAGGTGACAGGAACATGAAAATGCAAGATAATCCACAAGAAGTGGGCTAAAACTGAGCACTGTTTGTTTATGTATGCATAAACAAATCTTAGAGGCAAAAGCCTGCTCTTTGTGATCATGTGGCAGGGACCTTGTTCCTAGAAGATACTCAGTAAATATTTGCTGCCTAAATGCATGACAGTGGCACCTGTTGGCAATTCTGAGTTTCTTTTTTTAAAAGGATGTAGTTTGTAAAAGGGAAACAAGAAAACCTTATTTAATCATTTCTATGCACGGGCTTTGAAGGTGATCACCTGGAAGTACTTTAACTCCAACCGTTTCTTCATGCATTTATCCTAGGTTCAACTTAGTGCATAGAAGTCATGCCGAGAGTCTTACTCCTGACTTAGGAAACACTCTTCTGGGACACTTTCATCATCTTAAAATGAGTGTTTTGAAATAATAATTATTAGTTCCTAGACTGTTGGTAATCACGATTCTTAGAAAACCATCAAAATACCGATTGGTTAAGCCCTTCGTGTACGAACTAGGGATTGTCTGACTTGTTAAAAATACAGCTGTTGCATAGAGAGAAGTCTCCACTTCCATGATAACACACTTTTCTGATACATTTGCTATATGTTTATACTTGTATTGCCTGTTAATCAGATATTAGTGGGCCGGAAAAATTTATCTGCGAATTGGAAGATCATTTCCGACATTTGATTTTAGCAACAGAGCACCTTTGTCCAGTGTTCCTAGGAAATGTTGGTCAGGCCTCGGTAACCTCCACACTGTGTTCTGTATTCAGAAATCCTTCTCTTTTGTCACATGTTGTCTGTTCTTTTCAGTTTTCCTCTTAACATATCCTTTCCTTTTCTGCAGGAATGACATCTTTGTGTTTCTGTTAAGCACACGAGCTGGAGGACTGGGTATCAATCTCACTGCTGCAGATACAGTAAGTAATGAGAACACAATACACAGAATTTACAGGTTTTCTACTTAAATATGTCATTGGGATCATTTTACCCTTTGTGTCACAGACTTTGTGTTTCTGTACCTCTTACTATGTTAAAAGAGTATAGTTGCACTTGGACTAGAACCGGAGCTTTTTACTTTCCTTTTAAATTTTTCTATCCATTCTCTTATTCATTCATTCATTCAATCAATCATTCATTCATTTTTCAGAGTGTATGTGCACTCACCAGAGACAGAGAGGTGGAGGGAGAAAGCACTACTCCAATGAGGCATGGTTACATTGAAATTCCTTCTCTTCCATTTCTCCATCCTGTCTGGATTTTGAGTGCATGTGCGCACAGACACAATGCCTGGCAAATTTTTCAAGCCTCTGGGACCAGGATTCAAATCGTAGTTGGGCATGTAGGATCCAGCTCCCTCAACCGCCAGGCCATAGGGCTGGTCCTAGTCCATTCTCTTTGAATAAGCTTCTTACACGTTCATTCAACAAATATTTGAAGAATGCCTGTTATGTGTTTGGTTCTATTCCAGATACTTGAGATACATCAGTGAAAATAAACAGACTGGGGAAAAAAGTTAGTCCAACCAGGTTGGTTTTAGGACCTATAACAGAACAAATCGGAAGGGATTATTTCATTGCTCTTGTGCACTTTTCTGTTACTGGAAAAATGCATGGTTTTGTATCCTAAACTTCAAAAGGTAGTTGGAGGGACCAGCAGTTAGCCTAATGGCTAAGTGTCTGGACTCCCATGTAGTCGACCACGGTTTGAGTCCCGGACCTGGTGTTGACCTCACGCCGGGCACGTGTGATTCTCCCGAGAGGAGAATGAAGGAGAAGGGATTGTGGTATGGCCATCCCCCCTGATAAGTAATTTCTCGCTTTCTGTCTCTCTGTCTCTGTCTTTCTGGAGAGCACACGCACCCTATAGCAAAATCCTCTCCCCCCCCGACAAAAAAAAAAAAAAAAAAAGTAGTTGAAGAGCAATGAAATTGGTTATTTAAAAAGAAAGTAAGGAAAAAATTCTAAAAATTCTAACAAATTGTCTTTTATTTATTTATTTATTTATTTGGGGGAGAGTTTCTTGCTATAGGGTGCATGCACTCACCAAAAAGACAGAGAGAGACAGAGAGATAGAAACTGAGAAATCACTCCCCAGAGGGGATGGCCCTGCTGCGATCCCTTCTCCTCTTGGGATCTTGGATACGCACGTACATGCACACAGCATGAATTCAAGCCACCAGGTCTGGGACTTGAACCGCGGTCAACTACATGGGAGTCCAGCAACACAGCCATTATACTAACTGCTGGTCCCACACATTGTCCTTTTATGTCTACTTTCCTTTTAAGAAAATTTCAGCATCTAAAAGGGAGAACAGTTCTTGCAAATCTTTGAAATACTCTCAGAATTCAATTTTTTTTGGTGGAGGGGAGAGGTTTTTGCTATAGGGTGCATGCACTCACCAGAAAGACAGAGAGAGACACAGAAGGCAAGAAATCACTCCCCTAGCGGGAATGGCCATGCCGCAATCCCTTCTCCTCTATTCTCCTCTCGGAATATTGGGCACACACACAAACACGCCTGGCATGAGTTTAAGCCACCGGGTCCGGGACTTGAACAGCAGTCAACTACGTGGAAGTACAGCAACATAGCCATATACCAACTGCTGGTCCCAAGAATTCAAATGTATTTTATAAACAATTTCAGGGGGCTGGCAGGTAGTGTTTTGGTTGGGGATGCTGGACTCCCATATGGCTGACCACAGTTCGAGTCCCAGACCTGGCAGCTTGCTTTCTCACTTTCTCTCTCTCTTTCTCTCTCTCTCTCTCGCTCACTCTGTCTGGCTCTCATCAAATTTAAATAAATGGATAAAGTTAAATAAAACCATTTTAAAAATAAATAATTTTAGGGACCAGCAGTTAGCATAATGGCTATATTGCTGAACTCCCATGTAGTCGACCACAGTTTGAGTCCTGGACCTGGTGGCTCAAACTCATGCCAGGCGCATGTGCATGCGTGCCCAAGATCCCGAGGGGAGAATGGAGGAGAAAGGATTGTGGCATGGTCATCCCCCCTGGGGGGTGATTTCTCGCTTTCTATCTCTCTGTGTCTTTCTGGCGAGCGCACATGGCCCTATAGCAAAACCGTTCAAAATAATAATAATAATAATTTTAGTAATTTTGAGTTTTCAAAATACATAAATTGGAAGTTGTTTTATAAAAGGCATGACAAGGAACTGGCAGGTGGCATAGCGGTTGGGGCACTAGATTCCCACATAACTGACTGTATTTCAAGTCCTGAACTGGCAGCTTCCTTTTCTTTCTCCATGAGCACACATGCCCTATAGCAAATTAAAAAGATAATAGTGGAACTAGCAGATGACATAGTGATTACATCTCTGGACTCCCACATGGTCGACCACAGTTCAAGTCCCATACCAGCAGCTTAAAACTCACACCGGGCACATGTGCATGCATGCCCCAGAGCCTGAGAGAATAACGGAGAAGGTATTGCAGCGTGAAACCCCCCCCCCAGCGGAATGATTTCTTACTTT
>NW_006160123.1:2487812-2492223 GCF_000334495.1 Tupaia belangeri chinensis
ATAGGGCACGTGCGCTCACCAGACAGACAGGCAGAAAGCGAGAAATCACCCCCCAGGGGGCATGGCCACGCCACAATCCCTTCTCCTCTGTTCTCTCGGGATCTTGGGCATGCACACACGCACACGTGCCCTGCGTGAGTTTTAAGCCACTGGGTCCAGGACGCAAACCACGGTCAACTACATGGGAGTCCAGCGACATAACCATTACGCTAACCGGTGATCCCAATAATTGTATTTTTAAAAAGGCCTGATGGCACAGTGGTAATGCACTACCTAGGAAAAGCCAAATCCCACATGATGACCACAGTGCAGATCCCTGAAACACGTCAAGCACCCTTTTGCAAGTGCCCATAACCCATTGGACTGGATGAAGGGGATGACAGTGTGACCATACTCTGTGAAGGGAGCTCCTCTCTCTCTCTCTCTTTCTTTCTCTTTTTCTCTTGTGCAACACTCTATCATAAATTTAAAAAAATTTTGAAGAAAAGACATGACTCTAAAAGGTGCTTAAAGTGGCTATTGTGGTTTCTCTGTGAAGTACAGAAGGTTACAATCCCCACAAGTGTGAGGAGGATGCACACTAAGCAGGTAAGCACTGAAGAGGCTTGAACTGACACTCACCAGCAAAGCTGGAGCTAGATCCTATGTTCCCCAGGCTCCACTCCTCGGCTGTGTCCACTCTTTGTCCTTAGTCATTACTGCTACAGTACTCCGTGCCTTCTAAATGAAACACAGATACCATGATATCACTAAGAATCAGCCATAGGACTCAGCTGTCCTTCCTTGTCATCAGAACCTCTTCAGCTGGTTAACCAGTTGGGTTGGGGCTTCAGCTGGGCAGATACACGTGTCTCAGTGTTGGGTAGTCCCGGTGGTGGTGTGGGTTCTCTGATGGTGGCTCACTTGATGCCATGTCAGCTAGTAGGATCTTGTCTTTTTCTTTGTTTTTCTTGGTTCTCTGTTCTATTTTTTAAGCACTTCATATAGTCCCAACCTGGTCATGTCCTTCACATCAGTACAGGACTTGTCACTTGCTCCTAACTCCAGTCTCAGTCCAGTTCCCTACCTGTTCATCTGAATCCATTCTCTGCTGTGCTGCTACTCTGTTCATTTGTTTATGCCCCCCCCCTTTTTTTTTGGAGAGGTTTTTGCTGTAGGGCGCATGCGCTCAGAGAGACAGAAAGCGAGAAATCACCCCCCAGGGGGGGGTGACAACACCACAATCCCTTCTCCATACTCCTCTCGGGATCTTGGGCACACACCCACCCGGCATGAGTTTAAGCCACCAGTTCCCGGACTTGAACCGCAGTCGACTACATGCGAGTAGCGACACAGCCATTATGCTAACTGCTGGTCCCTTTGTTTATGCCCTTTCGTATTTATCTTGCCACTCCTTTGCTTAAAACTCTTCAGGGATTCTCCAGCACCTCTAAGATAAAATACAAGTTCCTTTACGTAGCACACAGATCTCCATCCTGGCCTGTATCTACCTTCACAGCCCCATCGCCAGATCACTTTTCTTTCAAAATGTATGATCCAGAAATGTACAGTGGTGACTTTCCTAAATACACCATCCCAAAATCACTCTGTTGTACTGTTCCCTCATTCTGTTGTCCTCCTGGAACCTCTTTTCCCACCTGGTAAACATCAGTTTGTTCTTCAAAACCCTGTTGAAATGTCAACATTCCTTCCCAGGCTCCTTTCTCTACTCAAGTTAATCACATTGTCTTGCAATTAGTTATTTTATATCCTAGATTTTGACTTCGTCAGTGGAAGAAAGTGTCATAAATCCTTATTTCTAGTGCCTGGAACTGTTTTTTTTTTTGTTTGGTAGTTCATTTGTTCATTCACTCATCTGACAGAAGTTTACTGAACCCAGCACTGTTTTAGGCACTAGGAATTTAGCATGCAGCAAATACAATTTCCATTTCTATCCTCCTGGTTACTAGAAATAGTATTTCTAGTGGGGTGTTAGAGGAGATTATACTTTAAATCAAAGGAAACTAATAATATAAATGCTCTAAAGAAAATGTAGCCGGTTAGGAACAATAGAATAATGAGGATTGTCGTTCTATATGGGTTCCTAAGGCCTCTCTGATAAGGCAACATAAAAAAGTAAAGCAGGACCAGCAGGTGGTGTAAGGGTTACATCACCAGACTCCCATGTAGTCCATGTAGTCAACTGTGGTTCAAATCCTGGACCAGCAATTTAAAACTCACAATGGGCATGTGTGCATGCGTGTTTGCCCAAAATCCCAAAAGGAGAATGGAGGAGAAGGGATTGCCGTGTGACCATCCCCCCTAGGGGATGATTTCTCAATTTCTTTCTCTCCTGTGAGCATACATGCCCTATAGCAAAAATCTCTCTTTAAAACAAAACAAAAAACCATAAAGCTAGAGGTCACCTGGGAAGTCTAGCATAAGTTTATTATATAATAAAAATGATGAAATGGGACCAGCAGATGGCGTAGTGGTTATGTTGCTGGACTTCCGCATGGCCGACTCAGGTCCTGGACCTACTGGCTTTAAACTCACACCAGGTGCGTGCATGCCCAAAATCTTGATGGGAAAATTGAGAAGGTATTTCAGCATTTTCACCCTTCCTAGGGAGTGATTTCTAACTTTCTGTGTCTCTGTCTCAGGTGAGTGCATGCACCCTATAGCAAAAATCTCTCTTTAAAATACAAAATGATGAGGACCAGCAGTTGACCTAACAACTATGTCACTGGACTCCCATGTAGTTGACCGCGGATTGAGTCCTGGACCCGGTGACTTAAACTCATGCCAGGCATGATTGTGTGTATGTCCAAGATCCTGAAAGGAGAATGGAAGAGAAGGAAATGTGGCATGGCCATCCCTTCAGGGGGTGATTTCTCGCTTTCTCTCTCTCTGTCTTTCTGGCAAGCACACATGCCCTATACCAAAAACCTCTCCAAAAAGAAGAAAGAAAGAAATGGTTCCTCTAGTCATTCTTTTGAATGGTCAGAAAACTAAGTAGATTTGGCTAGCTAACGGCATGGTGGATAAGGAGGCTGGATCCTCCATGGCCAACAGCATGGTTTAAGTCCTGGACCCAATAGCTTGAAAAACATGTTGGGTGTTTGTTCATGCATGCCCGAAATTCTGAGAAGAGAAGGGATTGCAATATGACTGTTCGCTGCTTTTTCACTTTCTTCCCCTCCCCCGTCTTACTCTGTCTCTCTCCAGTGAGCACACACACCCTCTAGCAAATTGTTAAAAAGGAAGGCTGAGCAGATATAAAGGGGGTGATCCACATCATGCTTCCAGAGTTCACGTTGTTTGCCCTGTGAGAGTGAAGAGCTCCTGCCAGCCACAGAGAACCAGAGTAGGCCTGGGCTCTCAACCATGGCCAAAGGAGTAGAAGTAGGAATGTCCTCTTCTATCCTGAGGGCTAGAGAGAGCCTCTGAATCATTCTTAAGATAATTTACATTTTAATTTTGTGGGTCAGGCATGGAATTCACTTGTAAATTAGAAGCTCCCAGAATATCCTTAGAAAAATGGGGCCTTAAGATTGAAATTATTTCCTAAATTATCCTTTATATGAATTTATCTTATGGTGTATGTGTGGCGGGGGACGGGGGGTGCTTTATTAGGGAAACAGTAGGTTTAGCTGCTTATCTGGCATTTTTCCTTTGCCTTGAGATTTATTTAGCTTTTGGAGACTCCTTAAACCATATATGGACCAGGAAGAGATTAGTCAGCCTAAAATGTCAAGAAAGGCATAAGTCTTATATTTGAGAATGCATTTGTAAACATGTATTTGTAAACAGTGGGAATCTATCTGGCCACTCTGTTAGTAAAAACATAATTTTAGCTAGTGATAAATGACAGCTGCCCTTATTTTCTGTGTTGTTCTTCTTGGAGTAGGAATATCTTTGCATTTGACTTTTTAGTGGTTATATAAAGTACACCACTTATTTTTGTGTCTGTGTCAGACCTGTTTTAAATGCGTGTATCTAAAGAGAGGAGTTTTTGTCCCTTAGTATTTGAGAAGTCTTTTTTTTTTAATTTATTCATTTTCTACATTAATTCACTATACACCATCACAACACACAAATGAATTTTCCATCCAAAATACACTGTGCATTGGCTCAATCAAGCACATCAACATACATGTTCTTAGCAAATAATTTTCCAATTCTTATGTCCTGCATACCTTGCCTTTTGTTTTGCCATCCTTGATTCCCCATCCCCCACCCTCTGCTATGTCCCATCCTCCTCCCACATTGTTCCTGGCATCTACGGTTGCCCTCCATGCCTTCCCCCCCCACTCAATTGTTCTGCCAATGAACTTAATTAGTCTAAATATATCCAATAGCTAGCACAGCTGACACACACCTATACATGAACCCAAGTCTGACTTTAGGCATAAACCCCAGTGAGTAGAAT
>NW_006160123.1:2492941-2505016 GCF_000334495.1 Tupaia belangeri chinensis
CTGGTAGCCAGCGGCCACGCGCAGGCCCGGTGACCACGCACAGGCGCAGGCCTGGAGGCCACACACCAGCCCCAGAGAGACAGCAGAACGCGGAGCAGAGCCCTGGCTGCGCCGGCCTGGCTGGTCGCCTGCGCAGACAGTATTTGAGAAGTCTTTTGTCCCATAGGACAGCTTTTAGTCCTCCCAAGGGACTAAACTTCCACCCATTCTCTTGGGGGAAAAGCTCCACCCTCCAAGTGTTGGTCCAGCTTTCTCTGGTTGTTCTCTGAAAGTTTTCCCCTTGTTCCTGAAACTCCGTTTCATTGACTTACACAGCCAGCCCCTCCACATCATTTCAGTTCTCACCTCCGTCCCCCATACCTGTGTCCAGCTTGGTGTTTATAACTTTGTGAAGATGATAGCTATTAGTATGTTCCTACTTAGTCATTGCTGGGCCACGCTTTGTGGACTGACTTGCTTTAATCTTTCCTAGTTAAGTCAGTTATACTAGCCCTCTAATTGTTGTTTTTCTGTAGGATATTTGAGCTCCATAAACACAAGTGTCATTTCTGTCCTGTGGTGCACTGTCTTCTCCCACACTCCCTCCAGTTCACTTGTAGTTGAGTCAGTATTTGGTTGTCAAATTAGATAATAACCATTACATGTTGTTATTACTTTTCTCTTATTTTAAGCTGTTACCTTACACATATTTCATGTTCTTTTTCTCTAATAAGTATTTTTCTAAACAGAATCCTATTTTTTCCTTTTTCCTCCAAATTCTACCTCTTTTAATCTAATTAAAGGATAGATAGCCACTAAATCTTTGTAAACTTCCATCCTTACATTTTAATCTTTTTGCCATGTGAGCTGAGAAGAACCCCTATTGGGTGAGGTTTGGCTGACACTGAGCCCGCTAGGGCAACAGTAGCAGTGCTGAGGCAGTGTGATTCATGGCACAGGCCTCCTCGGCCATGGATTCATACTGAGCCATTACTCAGGCTTGGACAGCTCAAGGGCTGTCGTTTGAATGTGTCATCGGCCAATTCCCACACGTGTCGTCAGTTCAGGTATGTTGGACAGCTATAATTACAACTTGGGTTATAAATCCTTATTAAATAAAACATATTTGGATTATCTAGCAAAAAAAGTATGTGCGCGCGCGCACACACACACACACACACACAGGCCAGTAGGTGATGTGGTGGGTAAGGTGCTGAACTCCCAAATGACTGACTGTGGTTCGAGTCTTGGACCCTGAGGCTTGAAAATCATACCCAGCATTTGTGCCTGTGCCCAAAATCCCCAAAGGAGGATGGAAGAGAAGGGACTGTAGTGTGGCCATCCCTCTGGGGATGATTTCTCACATTCTTTTTGTCTGTCTCTCTGGCGAGTTTACCTTATGGCAAAAACTTAAAAACAAAGCACACATTAAATAATTGGATGCCCATAGAAGATAGTCAGTGATTAAGTAGAGAGTTGCACCAATGTAGGGAGGCAGGGTAAAGTGTTATTGCTAGTGTAGACTGTGGAGGGAAGACCACTATTTCAAACCCCAGCCCATCCATTCAACTGCGATCATATGCCAGTCTCTCTTATCTGTAAAATGGCGGATATAGGGGGCCAATAAGTGGCATAGTGGTTAGGACACAGGACTCCCACATGTCCAAACACAGTCTGAGTGCCAGACCCAGTGGCTTGAAACTCAGGCTAAGTGTGTGTGTTTGTGTGCCCAAAATCCAGAGAGCAGAATGGAGGAGAAAGGATTGTGGTGTGTCCATCCCCTGGGGAGGGGGGCATGATTTCTCACTTTCTGTCTCTCTCTCTCTGGCGAGCACACATGCCCTACAGCAAAAATCTCTCTCAAAAAAAAAAAATGGTGGATATATGTAAAGTTTTATGGGGTTTTTGCTTTTTTTTTTTTTTTTCTCCATAGAGTATTTGTGCTTGCTGGAGGGAGACAGAGAAAGACAGAAGGAAAGTAAGAAATTGTCCTCCTGGGGAGAGTGGCCACACTGCCATCCCTTCTCCTCTATCCTCCTCCTAGAATTTTGGACATACATACACACAAGCCCAATGTGATTTTCAAGTCACCAGGTCTGGAACTTAAACTACAGCCAGCCATGTGGGAGTCTAGCAACCTTAACTACCACACCACCTGCCAGCCCCTCACACATAGGGTTTTGAGAGTTCACTCAGATGTATATGCACACTAGTGCCGGACTCACAGTAAGTACTCGATAAATTTGGCCACTTTATTTATTGATACATACACACACACACACACATATATATATATATATATGTATATGTGTATGTGTGTATATATAGATGTGTGTGTGTGTGAATAATTGGGTGGGTTCGTTTTTTGGTTTGGAGGGTTTTTTTAGAGAGATATTTTTGCTATAGGGCACATTTGCTTGCCAGAGAGACAGAAAGCGAGAAATCACCCCTCCCAGGGGGGATGGTCATGGCATAGTCGCTTCTCCTTCATTATCTTCTTGGGATTAGGGGCATGCATGCAAATATGCCCAGCATGAGGTTTAAGCCGCCAGGTCTGGAATTGAAACCGTGGTTGACTACATGGGAGTCCAGTGATGTAACCATTATGCACTTGTTGGACCCTCTTTTTTTTTTTTTTTGAGAGAGAGAGAGAGAGAGAGAGAGTTTTGCCATTGGGCATGTGTGAGGCAGAGAGAGACAGTGAGAAATCACCCCACAAGAAGGATGGCCATGCAGCAATCTCTTCTTCTCCATTCTCCTTGGGATTTGGGGCACGCATGTGCATGTACCCACACACACCTGGCCAGATTCAAGGGGCCAGGTCTAGGACTCGAACCATGTTTGGCCAATATATGGCAAGTCCAGCACCTTAACCACTACACCACCTGCTGGCCCTTGCTTGTTTTTTAAGGTTTTTGCCACAAGGGGTGTGCACTCACTGGAAAGACAGAGATACAGTGAGAGGGAAAGTGAGAAATCACCCCCCACCAGAGGGGATGGTCTTGCCACAATCCTTCTGTTTCATTAGCCCCTCTTCAGGATTTTGGGCACACACACACATGCTCCCGGTGTGATTTCTTTTTTTTAAGAAAAAGTTTTTTGCCTTGTATGCATGTTCTCACTGGAGACAGAGAGAAAAGGAGAAATCACCTCCCAGGGTCATTGGCCACACCACAGATTCTTCTCCTCCCAGGATTTTGACATGCAGTCACACGTGCCCGGGTCCAGTGTGATTTTCAAGCTAACAGGTCCAAGACTCAATCTGTGGTTGGCCATGTGGGAGTCCAGTGACTTAACCTCCATCCCATCTGCCGGCTCCTAAATACATAACTTTTTTTTGGAGAGGTGTTTGCTATAGGCCGCATGTGCTCACCAGAAAGACCGAGCCAGAAAGCGAGAAATCACCCCCGAGGGGGGATGGTCATGCCACAATCCATTCTCCTCTCAGGATCTTGGGAGCCCATGCACATGCACCCAGTGTGAGTTTAAGCCACCAGTCCAGGACTCAAACCATGGTTGACTGACTACATGTGAGTGCAGCAATGTAGCCATTACGCCATCTGTTGATCCCGTAAATATATAATTTTTAAAGCTTATTTTTATTTTGCTCATGATAGAGAGAGTGTATGGGAGAAAGAGGGAAGGAGGGAAGAAGGGGAAAGAGCTAAAAAGAGAGGGCCAGCACAGCTGTGTGGTGGTTAAGGCCATTGGATCCCACATGAGCAACTGCATGGTTCATGTCCCAGATCCTGCAGCCTTAAAAACATGCCAAGGATATGTACACTCATGTCCCCAAACCCTAGAGAACAGTGGAGAAAGGATTGCAGCATGGGCCCTGGAGGGTGATTGCTCTCTTTCTCTCTCTCTGGTGAGCACCTGCACTCTAGAACAAAAAACTAAAAAAAATTACAAAGAAGCAGAGAGGGAGATAAACACCCTTGACAGCATCTCTTCATTCTGCACCCTCCTAGCCCCAGCCCTCCAGCTTGTCAGGGTCTTGGGCACAGGTGACTTGGGGATTCAAACTCATGTAGTTTCTAACACTGCAGTTCAGTTTGCTACCTCTTGTGCCATCATTGGGCTACCATTATTATTTCTAATAGGAATTGAGAATGAGTAGAAAATAGGGATAGGAGGGCTAGCTGGTGATGTGGTGGTTATGGTGGCTGGATCCCATGTGTCCGACAATGTGGTTTGAGTCCCAGACCAGAGGCTTGAAAAAACTCATGGGTGCATGCGTATGGGGCCCAAATTCTCAAAAGGAGAAATGGAGAAGGAATTGCAATGTGACCATCCCCCCAAGGGATGCTTTTTTTTTTTTTTTTTTTTTTTTTGCGATAGGGCACGTATGCACATGCCAGAGAGAGGAAAAGTGAAGAATTATCTCGGGGCCAGCAGGTGGCATGGTGGTTAAGGGCGCTGGACTGCCACATGGCTTACAAGTCCTGAACCTGGCAGCTTGCCTTCTCACTTTCTCACTTTCTCTCTCATTCTGTCCCTCTCTGATCAAATTAAAAATACATGATAGATAGGTAGATAAATAGATAGATAGATCTGTGTATATATATGTATATGTATTTGGGCCATTGCCCCCTGGGAGGTGATTTCTCCTTTTTTCTGTCTCTCCAGTGAGAACATGCACCCAAGGCAAAAAACCTCTTATTTAAAAAAAGCAGTCACTGGAACCAGCAGTTAGCGTAATGGCTATGTTGCTGGACTCCCATGTAGTCGACCGCGGTTTGCGTCCTGGACCCAGTGGCTTAAAACTCACACTGGGCGCATGTGTGTGCATGCCCAAGATCCCGAGAGGAGAACAGAGGAGAAGGGATTGCGGCGTGGCCATCCCCCCTGGGGGGTGATTTCTCGCTTTCTGTCTCTCTGTCTCTCTGTCTTTCTGGTGATCACACGCACCCTATAGCAAAAAGCCTATGGCTTGGTCTTTATATAAATAGATGTACCTTCTCATTTAGTATCAGAAAAAACTCTGAGCCTGCTGACATCAAACTGTTACAAACAGATGAATTGCTGGTGACTCAGAATCTCTGGTCCTTCCCAGAGTGTCTCAGTCTTTGCTGTGTTTTCGTCCTGCCTATGTAGGTGATTTTCTATGATAGCGATTGGAACCCCACTGTGGACCAGCAGGCCATGGACAGGGCCCACCGGTTGGGGCAGACAAAGCAGGTTACTGTATACCGGCTCATCTGCAAAGGAACCATCGAAGAGCGCATCCTGCAGAGAGCCAAGGAGAAGAGTGAGGTGAGCCTGAGGGGAACGGTTACTCCCCTGGTGGGGGAATGCAGCATCCAGCTGCATTGGCTGGACCGTGACCATTTAAGATACTCTTGCCTTTCATTGGTCCTAAAGAAAGTATATTGTCAAAATAAAATCAAGTCCTATGCAATAGCACTGTCAGCTGCCCTGGCCATGCCTCCCTCCCTTCCTTCCAGAACAGTGTCCATACCCTCGGTTCTCCTGTTCGTGTAGACACTGTTACCAGTAATGTCTCGCGGGTTTGACACACTCACGTTCAAAGAAAGAGGAAATGACACGTCTAGCTCTTGCCCTAGTGCTCTGTTTATTAGCCTCTGAGTTGTACACCAAATTTCCTAGTTTCCAAAGAAGTGATTTGTTTTTGTTTTTATCCTGGTGGTTTTTTTCATCCTGTGTATTGGATTTTTTTAGCTATCAGTTAGCAGTCCCAAACTAAGAAGTTCTCACTGTCCTTTCTGTTGGGTGAATCTGGATGAGCCAGTCAGATGGATAAGAAACAGGGAAAATAGAGACCTCACCTGAGGAGTGGGTAGAAAAGGATCTTCATTTTTATTAGTTTGGTTTTTTGTTTTGTTTTGTTTTGTATATTTGCTCTAAGGGAATGGATGCCTGGAGGTAACGTTTTCATGTGTTTTGGTGTAGATTCAACGGATGGTGATTTCAGGTGGAAACTTCAAACCAGATACCTTGAAACCCAAAGAAGTGGTTAGTCTTCTTCTAGATGATGAAGAGTTGGAGAAGAAATGTACGTACTCCAAACACCGTCACGCTCTCCCCTCTCTAGCCCGCATACCTGAGAAGAACAGGTGTTCATTTGGCTGTGTGCCAAGAGCTAGGCAAAGTCCAAGGCTGAACTGGGGAGAAATATTTTTATATTAAGATCCAAACAAGAATATGTTGTATAGTGGGAAGAAAGTTTGCGTGTGACTTCAGGGAACTTTTAGCCTGTATAAGGAAGACTGTTGCTGACTCCTTAACTCATGTATTTAACATCTGCCTAGAGAGGCTTCGTTCTGGAGACGCAGGCCATGGTACAGCAGGTCTGCACTATGCAGAGGCAGCCGGTTCTCGCATGGTCGACTGCTTGCTGAACCCCAGTTCTGGCAACCTGACAGACATGCTGGACATGTGTTTGTGTGCCCAGGACCCTGACAGGATGAGAGGTGGAGGTGTGAGCAGGCCTAGCTGATGAGTGCTTTTCTCTCTCGCAAGCACTGTGCGTGTGTATCCTCTGACTATAGCAGTGTCTTTATGGAGAGGCATGCTAGTGTGACCTTATAAACCCTTTGCCCATGTGTTTCTGGCTTTTGAGAATGCTGGATTTTAAATTTATCCTGAGTTGATTAGCCTGTGAGGATTCATGGCATTACATCAGAAAAGGAGCTCGGGGGAACCAGCAGTTAGCGTAATGACTATGTCGCTGGACTCGCATGTAGTCGACCGCAGTTCGTGTCTCAGACCCGGTGGCTTAAAACTCACGCCGGACGCGTGTGCATGCGTGCCCAAGATCCCGAGAGGAGAATGGAGGAGAAGGGATTGCGGCGTGACCATCCCCCCTGGGGGGTGATTTCTCTCTTTCTGTCTCTATGTCTCTCTCTGTCTGTCTGGCGAGCGCACACGCCCTACAGTGAAAATCTCTCCCAAACAAAAAAAAAGATTCGATTAGAAAAGGAGCTCGGGCCAGTCCCGTAGCCCAGTGGTTTAGTGTGGTGCATAGAAAACTAGATTCTACATAGCCAACCATAGTTCAAATCCTGGCCCCATCGGTTTTAAAAACCTACTGGGTATGTGAATACGTGTACCCCAAATCCTGAAAAGGAGAAGTGTAGGAAAAAGGATTGTAGTGTGACCACATTCTGTTGGAGGGTTTTTTTCTCCTTTCTCCCCTTTACAACCCCTCCCCCAACCCCAGCAAGTACATGTTCCCTCTAGCAAAAGTTAAAATATAAAAAATAAAAGAAAATAAGCTCGCATTTGCCAGTACCTTCTAAAAGCCCTTCAGAACTGGTCAGCCACACTTGATCTGTGCCATGCAGAGAGATGAAAAAGCTGAAAGAAGGAACCAGCAGATAGTGTAATGGCTATGTCGCTGGACTCCCATGTAGTCAACCATGGTTCGAGTCCTGGACCCGGTGGCTTAAACTCACGCCGGGCGCTTGTGTGTGCGTGCCCAAGATCCCAAGAGAATGGAGGAGAAGGGATTGCGGCGTGGCCATCCCCCCTGGGGGGTGATTTCTCGCTTTCTGTCTCTCTGTCTTTCTGGCAAGCACACGTGCCCTATAGCAAAAACTTTTTCAAGAAAGAAAGCTGAAAGAAAAGGGGTGACAAAAAAGACACGGCAAAGAAAGACCCTCAATAATTAAATGGAATAATAGTTTGAATCAAAAAGGTATTGAGAATCCAAGAGTTGAGTCCTTTCCCCCAGTGAGAAAACCACCGGTGAGCTGCCTAAAACAAGTAGAGGTGTACCCTGGAACATAAACATCAGACAGCATGGTCACTTCGATTTCAGAGAATGAGGATTGAGATTTCCACAGGAATTTCATGGAATCTTTTTATTTTCATGCTAGTGAGACTGCGGCAGGAAGAGAAACGACAGCAGGAGGAAAGCAACCGGGTGAAGGAGCGCAAACGCAAGCGGGAAAAGTATGCAGAGAAGGTATCTCCAGGCTGGCGTGGCGGATAGGGGCTGGTGGGGCACAGGTGCCTGCAGAAAAGGCTTTGGGGCACACTGCTTGTCGCCTTGGCTACTGGTTGGTGTCCAGCTCCAGCCGTGTGTGCCCAGTAAAGCTTTGAGCTGACTCGTGTTTGGTCAGAAGACCTGTATTCCCCACACAGACCTACTCCGTGGGTGATCACATTTTAATTATGGAAACCATTACTCAGGCCTGTCTCAAAGCATGAGGCTGAATGTGGACGAGGTGGGTTCTGCATACACGGAGGAAGCGCACATACTTGGCGAGATTCTGTAGCTGCTGAGACAGGGCCTCAGAGGCCCTGCTATCCAGATCCAGGCTTTCGACCGCTATTCTGCTAGGACCCCTTTCAGTGTCCTCTACCATTGGGAAAGTAAGTCCCTGCCAGTTTATTCATCTGTTTCCAGTTCATGCCAAGAATTGTAAGCTGATTTTTTTCCCTTCTGACTTTTCCTGCTTGAGTCTACCAGACTGACTGCAAAGCAGGATGTTCCTTCCCTCCATTTCTCCCAGTCTTTCTGTTTCTACTAAAGTATTAGGTCATTAATTCTTAGCCCCTGGTTTTATTGACATGTCAATGTAAGGGCATAAGGACTTAATAAATTTCAGCAGAAAGCCAGTTCGTTCTGACTAGGTTCCAGACTTCTGTCTAATGGCTGTGACAGAAGAATGGCTTGGAACCATTTCAGTACTTTCCAGAAAGTGCTTCCTGATTTTTTTCTTTTGGATCTACTTAGTGTTCATCTGTACTACCTTCCCCATCTTCCCCAGCCCTGGCTGGGCCTCGATCTTGAACGGGAGCCACTTGAGATTCTGCCGCTCTGCAGCTCTGGCACCTTAGCTCCTCCTCATGTCCGTGCCCCATTTCCCTAGCCTAGTTGGTTTGCCTGATGCATAACATCTGCCACATATTCAGACTGGTTCTGCTTGGTTCTGTCCAAGCTTATACTGGGCTCCTGTCCCTTTGGCCATCTGATCTTAATGGTCAGCAGCCAAGGAGCCTGTCTGTATTAGGTCATCATCTTCCAATAGATGTACTAGCTCTTCCTGTTGCAAAATCCTTATCCTCCAGTAGACCTGTTCTTAGCAAAACTATTTTTAGCGTGAAGAATATTCCTTGTACTCACTCCATTTGCAAAGCTGGAAAATTCTAGGAATGAAATACCAGATTCCTCTAGCCAGGGCTTTCACCTCTACCCATTCCTCTAGCTTGCTTGCTACCTTCCTTCTTTCTCTCTCTTTCTTTCTTTCCTTCCTTCCTGCCTCCCTCCCTTTCTTCCTTCCTTTCTTCTTTCTTTTCTTTTCTTTTTACCTACACTTGTCAGAGAGAGAAAGGAAGAGTGAGAAAATACCCCCCTAGTAGACTCCCTGGTCATGCTGCAATCCCTTCTCCATTTCTTAATCCCATTAAAGTTTTGGGTGTTCAAACAAACATGTTTGTCAAGCTGTTGGGTCCTAGATTCTAACTGCAATCGGCCATGTGGGAGCCAGCTCATTTAACCACTAGGCCATAGGACTGACCCTCCCAGGCTTTCTTTTATGATTCTACTCTTAAATTTCAAACCTATTACTACTAATATTTAAAATAAAAATACCTTTAACATTCAAGAGCAATGTCAAAGAAGAGGTGGTTTTCTCACATAGAACGTGATAGGGTTTAACAGTTTGCATCATACATTGTCCATGCTGTAAGCGAAGAACTTTCAGTCACATGCCCGGTGATAATGGAAACCACACAAAGACAGTCCATGCTAACCCTGCTATCGGTGTCGCTATGGATGCAGCAGCGGTGCAGTGAGTAGATGAGATTCCCAGGTAGACCCCAGCACATTGTCTGCGTCTGGGACAGTCCTACAGAACTCAGCTGTAGCACTGACTGGTTTAAGTCAGTCATTCAACCCTTGAGAGTTTACATGTAAATTGAGGAAAACATTGACCAAAACAACCCATTATATGGGAGGTCTTAAAAATTTCATAGAACATAGGTTTTATGAAAAAAATTATGCATGGATTTTGAGATATCTTATGTATTCATACTTTAATTCCATTTTCCATAAGCTTTTTGAAGTCATTTTATGTTTTTTGGGAATGAGGCCTGCATTCTTATTATGCATATTTAAAACATGAAGAGTAAAAACAGATGTCCATCCTCTCTATTTTCCTGTGATCCTCAAACTTCTCTAAAAAATTAAAGCCTTTGAGAAAAACTAGCAAATGTGCAGCAAATATATTAAGAAAACTGGGCCTCTGTTTGTGGGACTATGTTAATTCAGCTCCAGTAAATGCCGCTGCTCCGATGTGCCAGAGATAGTCAACCCCTTGCCCTCCCCACTCTCCTCATGAGGATAAAGCTTAGCGGGTCTGCAGTTTAGTGTATTGGCCTACCTTTTTCCCTTTTTTAACATGAGAGTGAGAGAGATGAACACTGTCCCCAGGGCCTGGCCATGTGGCATCATGATCCCCTTCCTTGGTTCCTCAGCCTATCGGATCTGGATGCTAGTCATGTTCCTGACATGCTTCAAGCTCACCAGGCTGGGGATTCGAACCGGAATTGCCATGTGGGATCCAGCTTTCTTGGCACAGCTCTTAAGCACTGTGCTGTAGTGCTTGCCTTGTCCCTCCTTTAAACTCTGTTATTGTGGTAACAAACATTGTATTAAGCATCTTTTCCTCCTCCTTCATGAGTTTTCTTCCCTGGTACCACATTTTTCTTGGAGTGTATCCTCATGCTTTTTTTCTTTTCTGGTCTGTGTTCTCAGAAGAAAAAGGAAGATGAGTTGGATGGGAAGAGGAGAAAAGAGGGTGTGAACCTGGTGATCCCATTTGTTCCCTCTGCTGATAACTCCAACCTCTCTGCTGACGGGGACGACTCCTTCATTAGCGTGGACTCAGCCATGCCCAGTCCTTTCAGTGAGGTGAAGCTCCTTTTAAGTTGTGTGTGCCAGCAGTCGGGATGGTGTCCTGACCTCATAGTAGGGACACACCCCTGGGCAGCCTTGGCATCTTCTGGAGTTCTTCTGCCTTGTAGAAGTGGGTGCAGGCAGGCCCTGGAAGGAGAAAAGCAAATGAGGACAGGCTGGCTTCTCTGAAGAGGCCACAGCAAGGGAATGTGAGCCTCCCGAGTGAGGCGGGGCAGGAGGAGAAAGTGTGAGGGCGTGGGCTCTGGGGTTCTGAGAGAAGTAGTGATCCCCACCCATCTTCTTCCCAGATCTCCATCAGCAGTGAGCTGCACACTGGCTCCATTCCCCCTGACGAGAGCAGCAGCGACATGTTGGTCATTGTGGACGACCCAGCCTCCTCAGCCCCTCAGTCTCGAGCCACCAACTCCCCTGCTTCCATTACAGGCTCTGTCTCAGACACCGTGAATGGTAAGTGGTGTCCCTGTCTCAGACAGCTTGGTGAGGTCCTGATTCCTTCCAGGGTATGACATTTGTATCTTTCTTTAAAGGAGAATGGATTGAAGCAAAAAGATTTTATAGGCTTTTTTTTTTTAGTATCCCTGACAAGTGAAATGAAAAGGAGAAGCCTTAAGGAAAGCAAACTAAGAACTTCGTGGGACCAGCAGGTGGCAAAATGATTAGATCACTGCCCTCCCACGTAGTTGGCCACTGTTTGAGTCCCAGACCTGGTGGCTTAAAGCTCACATCGACCAAAATCCTGAGAGGAAAGTGGAGGAGTTAGGGATTGCAGCCCCGGCTATCACACACCCCCCATGGAGGGGCTGGGGGGGTGGGGGGGCTGATTTCTTGCTTTATAATGAAAAGCAGTTTAAGGAATCAAGTTGTTGTAGGTTTTTAAAATTCATTGTGACTCAGTGGCCCAGCCATTAGAGACATGGACCTCCCTAGTTGTTCTAAAACACCCAGAGAGCCAACTTTCTCTGTCAGGGGATGATTTTATTAACATTTTGAAGAGATTCATTTTTTTTTCCCCTTTTGGCCCATTTGTTCCCACAGGAATTTCCATCCAGGAAATGCCAGCTGCAGGACGTGGTCACTCAGCCCGAAGTCGAGGCCGCCCAAAAGGTTCAGGAAGCACAGCCAAAGGAGCAGGGAAAGGCCGGAGCCGGAAGTCCACGGCGGGCAGTGCCGCCGCAATGGCAGGGGGCCAAGCCGGGGGGTGCGCAGCG
>NW_006160123.1:2505227-2510423 GCF_000334495.1 Tupaia belangeri chinensis
CTCCAACGCCGGGCGCCCGCCAGCCTCCGCAGCTGCCTACGCCGCATACGGGTACAATGTGTCTAAAGGTGCGCTGAGGCCCAGGGTTGCAGCAGGCTCTGTTCTGGTCAGGGACAGTCTGGAAATTCTATTCAGTGTTCTGCCAGCTAGACCATGTACTCTCCCAGGACAGGGCCCGCCTTCCCAGAGCCTGGATTGGAGTTCTGTTTCTCTGTGCTAAGGAGTATTCACTCTCCCTTGTTTGTTGGCTTGGGACAGTGCCACCTTGGAATTGCAAGTAGCTGTTGAAGGAGAGAGTTGTTGTGGCCTAATGACTTTAAACATTTAGCACTTGTCCTGCTTTTAGAACTGATTTTTTTCCTCCTAGTTTTTTTTGTTGTTTGTTTTTTCTGAGACTTGTATTTCAGTAATCCAGGGAAATATAGTTAACATTTCATCAGCTTGGGACCCATGACCTTAGGTATTAAGCACCTACTGTGGCATGGGAATAGAGTACATGTGGGTACAGAGCCGAAGTGAGGGGGAAGCTGTGCAGGGAATGTGCTTCACGTGATATCCAGACGAGAGAAGAAAGGGCAGGCTTAACGTGGTTGGAAGGCAGGAGGAGGAACCACAACCCTGACGGTAAGGCAAGGTTGCCGAGGTGTAGTTCAGAAAGGAGGAGAAAGACAATGAAAGTTTCAAACTGGCAGTGACAAGTCGACAGCAACCAAAACACACTGGAGTCACCAGTCAGGTCAGTCAGCTTGTACCACAGAGGAGCACTGGGAGGTTGGAAAAACAGCACAACCTACTGGGCAAGAGCTTAGCAGGCAAAGGGCTAGGGACAGCTTGAGGAGGAAGTGGTTGTGACATGTGGAGGACGGCTGCAGCCTTGGAATGCAGGATAGCTGAGCGCGGTGAGAAGGGAAAGCCCATTCACTCCCCATCCGACACATGGGGCTAGGAGGCCTGACCAGGGCACAGCAGAAAAATGCTCTGTGAGACTGGCCCACATAGGAAGGTTCTCGATTCACATCCAGATGCCTCCCTGCGTGTGCTGGACACATGAGTACCCATGACCCAAGGCTGGTCATGTGTGCCCATGAGCCAGGGCTGTCTGAGGCTTAGGGTAGACCACAGTATCAAGACCCTGTTAGGGTGCTGTTTCTCTTGCTCATGGAACAAATGAACTTTTAAAAAGGGGCTAAGGGTCCAATAGGTAGCATGGTAATTAAGGCAGTTGACTCCCACATAGCTGACTGTGGTTTGAGTCCCAGACTCAATGACTTTAAAATCACGCCAGGTGCATGTGTGTGCATGCCCAAAATCCCAAAAGGAGAATGAAGTTCAAGGGATTGTAGTTTGGCCATCCCTCCAATGGGGCAATTTATAATTTTTTTCTCTCTGTCTCCCTCTGGTGACCACACACACTCTGTGATTAAAGAAAAAAAAAATGACAACTTAGCATTAGCTTGTAGAGCTGTCGTAAAAGGTAAAGGCATTCTTGAGTTGAAAGTGCTTGGCCTGAAGTAAGTGCTCAGTAAACATCTGTGTACCTCACCTTTGCCCTAATGGAGGAATCTCAGCTTTCATTTATTTGTTCATTCAGAAAATATGAAGTACGATAGCCTAGCCCACTGTTTTGTAAGCCTTTACCTCCTTGGAAAACAGCAGTCATGCCAGTAGTCAAGTCTGCCTTAGCAGGGTCTCACCCAGGGATGGGCAGAGCATGATTTTTATCAGGGTTTTTCCTGGGGGGGCGAAAGAAGTGAAAGGGGAAGTGTGACACAATCAACAGTGGTTGGTAACGGGATGGAGAACAAGGAAAAGGACTGGCTCGTAGATTACCTGTCGTGCCAGTCTGGATCAGGAAATCTACAGGGAACCAGCAGTTAGCGTAATGGCTATGTCCCTGGACTCCCACGTAGTCGACCGCGGTTCGCATCCCGGACCCAGTGGCTTAAAACTCACACCGGGCGTGTGTGCATGCGTGACCATCCCCCCTGGGAGGTGATTTCTCGCTTTCTGTCTCTCTGTCTCTGTCTGTCTGGTGAGTGCACGCACCTTATAGTGAAAAACCTCTCCAAAAAAAGAAAGAAAAACGAAAAAAAGGAAATCTACAGAACCAGCAGTTAGCGTAACGGCCATGTCACTGGACTCCCATGTAGTCAGCCGCGGTTCAAGTCCTGGACCCGGTGGCTTAAATTCACGCCAAGCATGTGTGTGTGTGTGCCCAAGATCCCGAGAGGCGAATGGAGGAGAAGGAATTGTGGTGTGGCCATCCCGCCTGGGGGGTGATTTCTCGCTTTCTGTCTCTCTGTCTCTCTGTCTGTCTAGTGAGCACACATGCCCTATAGCAAAAACCTCTCCAAAAGGAAAAAAAAGGAAAGGAGATCTAGGCCGTCGTATAGCAAAGTGGTTAAGGAAGCTAGATCCCATGTGACTGATCACAGCTCGATTCCCAGACCTGGCAGTTTTTAAAGCCCGCAGGATGTGTGTGCTTGCGTGTACAAAGTCCTGACAGGATGGAGGAATGGATGACAAGAGGTTACAGCCTGACCACGCCCCTAGAGTATGCTCTTCCCCACCTCTCCATGTGTCTGCCTATCTCTCACTCTCTGGTGTATGTATGCGCCCTCTGGCAATTTTGAGGAAAAACAACAAAACAAACCAGTACACAGGAAGCAATTTAACTTTTCCATCCTCTTCCCCCTCCCCGAACACTGCCTATTTGCACCCCTCACTCAGAGGTCCCGGCTCCTGGTTAGCTAATGCTGCTGTGGTCTCTCTCTACCGCCACCATGTATCTTTTGAGACCTCATCAGCTACGATGAGATGTCCTCCACCATATACAAGATCTGGGCGGTTGCAGGTGGGCTGAGCCTGGAAGTGGAAGGGAAGATGGGTGGAGGAGACAGGGTGGTGTCCATAGCTCGCTTACTGGGGGAAATGTCTTTCCTGAAGGCCCAAGGGAGAAGGTACCAAAGGCACAGTAGTCACTGGTGTGAATGTTGTGAACCATCACTTGCAGGAAAACAGCTTCACCAAAAGAAGCCGATAAGTGCATCAAAAATGGTGAGAAATGAATCAAAGGCATTCTTGAACAGAGACCAGAAAGAATAAGACCTTTATGACAGGGGCTGTAGAGCAAATCAAGCATGTCCTTGCCAGTTGCACAACCTGCCAGTTCTTTGTTGGTGAAAACATGAATCCAGATGGCATGGTTGCTCTTCTGTGCTGTGAGGATGGTGTGACCCCAGATACTATTTTCTTAAGCCTACTTTAGAAACAGAAAAATAGGGACCACTAGATGGCATGATGGCTACATCGCTGGACTCCCATGTAGTCGATTGTGGTTCGAGTCCCAGACCTGGTGGCTTAAACTCACACTGGGCGCGTGTGCGTGCATGCCCAAGATCCTGAGAGGAGAATGGAGGAGAAAGGATTGCGGTGTGGCCATCCCCCCACGCTTTCTGTCTGTCTCTGTCTTTCTTCTCAGCAGATGTGCCCTATAACATCTTTTAAAAAAAAAATGCTGGTTTCGTTGCTGGACTCCCACATGGCTGACTGCAGTTCATGTCTCAGACTCCAGCTTGAAACTCACTGCTGGGTGCGTGTGTGTGTTCCCAAGATCCCAGGAGGAGAATAGAGAAGAGATTGTGGTGTGGCCATTCCCCCAGGGGGATGATTTTTCACTTTCCTTCTCATTGTCTCTGTTTCTCTCTCCCCCCCAGTGAGCACAAGCACCCTACAGCAAAAACCTCTTTCAAAAAAAAGAGAGAGGGACCAGCAGTTAACCTAACGGCTATGTCACTGGACTCCCACATAGTGGACCACGGTTTGCGTCCCGGACCCGGTGGCTTAAAACTCAGGCCGGGCGTGTGTGTGTGCATGCCCAAGATCCCGAGAGGAGAATGGAGGATAAGGGATTGCGGCGTGCCCATCCCCCCGGGGGGTGATTTCTCGCTTTCTGTCTCTCTGTCTCTCTCTGTCTGGCAAGTGCACGTGCCCTATCACGAAAACCTCTCAAAAAAAAAGAAAACATAGATCATGACTTCCAACAACCCGATACTTTGTCATCCACAAAACAGCAGGACTAAAGACAGGGGACTGATGTCATTCTAACCTTGTCATTTAATTTGACTGTGATTTATTTGGAGTGGAGGCATTGTTTTTAAGGAGGGAAATAAATTGTGTAGGTTGTCTAAAGCTAAAATACATTTAAACTCATTTGAGAGAATGCCTATTGGTTTAATATCCGCTTAAACTAAATCTCCCCTGTAGTGTCCCTGAAGGAGTGAGAGCCTAGTTATCAACCACTGCTACGAGCGTGAGGCTGTTGTTTTCAGGGAATTTACAGTGAAAACGACTTCTGCAGCAAGACTCAGAAGTTGCAATGCCAGCATCTCAAGTGTAGCCTTGTACATTTCATCACCTACAACAGAAGTAATTCACTCTGGAAGAGATTTCCAAAATAATAAAGAGAGACTAAATCAGCTGGGGTGGGGGGTGGACAATTCAAGAAGGCTACCCTGGTGGCCTGGAGGAACACGCCAGGGGTGTGTGTGTGTGTGTGTGTGTGTGTGTGTGTGTATGCGTGCATGCGCATGCGTGTGGGCGCCCTTTATCCTCATGGGACGGAGAAATGGAACAGAAGGGTTGTGGCATGACCATGCCCCGTCAAGGGGTGCCTTCTCTCTGTCCCTCTGTCTCGGGTGAGCATACATGTCCTCTGCCCATTTTTAGAAAACGAAGAATCAGACTGTTTGTAGCAGCTTTAAGTGGATTTGGCTCCTGCCCGGATAAAGGGAACTGTGTTGTTACCCCGGGAACATCACCAAAGACAGCAGGTTGGAACTGGGTCCTTGAAGTGGCAGGACCTGGAGAGCCGGAGGCCCACAGCCAAGTCCAGGAGAACCACGCAGGTGCAGACCCAGGCAGGGTGAGCAGCCGCCCGCCCTCTGGCCAGGCTTCCTGGGGAGCAGAGACATCTTCTGTGGACTTAGAGAGGAAGCAGCTCATCACAGTGATGTCACAGCAGAGTGGAGTGTATTAGTACCTACAAAGGCGACAGCTCTCCTCTCAGTCTTGGCTTCCCAGGTGCATGATGTGTGCTCTGCCCTGAGTGCCAGGATGCCACTTTGCTCTGGCTGGGGTAATATGGACAGGGCTTGATAGGTGTTATTTTCTCTTAAAACCCCATCCCTCCTGCTG
>NW_006160123.1:2510454-2515350 GCF_000334495.1 Tupaia belangeri chinensis
AGGCAGAGCAAGTCAGCACACCCTGATGAGGCTGGCAGAATGGAATGGTACCCACTCTGCCTCCAGCCCAGACTGCAGCATCAGCTCGGATAGACTGGCTCTTAACACCCTTGTCTTCTCTACCACAGGAATCTCCGCCAGCAGCCCCCTGCAGACCTCTCTTGTTCGGCCTGCTGGCCTTACTGACTTTGGACCTTCAAGCGCCTCTTCTCCCTTGAGTTCCCCTTTGAGCAAAGGAAATAATGTTCCTGGGACTCCCAAGAGCCTCCACATGACCAGCAGCCTAGCCCCAGACTCCTTGGCTCGCAAACAGGGCAAAGGCACCAACCCCTCTGGAGGACGGTAACCACCTGAGCCTTCTCGCTTTCTTCAACCAAACCAGGGGCGAGAGTCCTGGCCTGAGGGTGGTCTTCGATGGCTTGCCTGGTGCAGATCTTCCCTCCTGGTCATTGGGTGGAGATGACCAGAGACAGCAAGGCAAGGACAGGCAGGAGGTCAGCATGAGCACTTTTATCACCTGTGTCAAAAGCAGTGCTCTGAGGTCGCCTACAGGAAGAAGGCCCAGGGACAGAGAATGGCCCCATGGCATCTCAGAACTTCCTTCATAGCTAAGTCTTAAACCTCTTGCTGGGAACGGGCCTGACGTAGACCCCTTTAGTTGCTCAGGCACTCTGTCTCCACCCCATTCCACTCTTTGGCCCTGAGCACACCCCTTGCAAAGGCTCCACGGGTGCTGGGACGAGCCTTCTGTGGTGGAGGCTTCTCTAAGGCTTGGCCTCCATAGGGCTAGGAAGGGAGGAAACTGGGCACCTGCTGTCCGCCGTCTTTGGGCAGTCCCCAGGTCTCTGCACCTCACTTACAGCATCTCGTCGTCGAAGAGCGCAGTGAGCACTGTAAGGTGGTGGCTGCAAGGATGCCGGCGGATGAAAGAAGCGTACCCATGGGCAGGTTTTTTTTACAGCATCTCCTCCCTGTCCTGCATGGTTCACACCAGAGAACCATCAGGTCCCACCAGCAGCAGTAGCAGCAGCTCCCACCCAGGGGACTCCCAGAAGCCAGTAGACAGACCAGGAGCCACACCAATCAGCAGGACGTTCTCACTGCCCCTCATGCAGACTCCCCTCTGCCTGTCCTGAATGCACAGTCTCCCTGCCCTTGCCCTTCGGCCCCCTGCTTGGCTGTATGCACTGTCTGTATTGCACTGAGAAAGGAAGGGACAGCAGGAGTGAGGCAGAGCGCTCGGGGGAGAGAGGGCAAGCTCGGCACCGAGCCTCGGCCCCAGCCCCACCAGCCTAAGCTTGCTGCCCTCCAGGAGACGCAGAGGGTGGTGTTGGCATGGGAGGGGTTTCTGCCTGCCCTGCCTGGTGTCCCTGGTGGAGCAGGTGCTTCCAGGCAGGCCAGCCTCTTAATTTGCACACCTGAAAATCGCGGAATTGTCTAGGTAGATTGATTTTTAAAACTTTTTTTGGGAGTAAGGGTTATAGGGGAATCATTTAATTTAAATCATTTAAGATTCTCCTGTCCAAACCCAGACTCCTGTGTACAGATGCTATTTAGAGGGAATCAGAAAAATGCCAAGCCTTTTTCTCTTTGAATGTGCTGTCTATTTTTATAACTGAACTTGTACATATGTATAAAGAGAGACACATCTTTCTTTTACTAACTGGATAAAAAAATCTTAAATAAAATGGAGTGAGATAATTTTATGTAAATTGGGGTGTCTGTGGTCTTTGCAGCTGCCTCTCCTGGGGCAAAGTAGGGCCCTTGGCGGGTGTGGCTGGGTAAAGGGAAGGCGGATCCCTGGCATTGTTCTCGTGATGAGAAGGCTGGGTTAGTGGGGCAGGGGAGGGCTGGACTGGGTGTTTCCTCAATGGTTGTCTTAACTCGGTTTAAGAATTTGCCTCCAGCCATCAGTGAAGAGGCCTGCCCATGAGCCTGGCATGCAGCAGCTGGAGTCCTAGGGTGTGGGCTCTTCACGACTCAGGCCTGAGGCTCTAGGACTGCAGCTTGGGCAGCCTGGCCCCCGCCACCAGGCAGTTACATCATGGTAGCCTCAGTGCCGACACTGTTCTGAGTTAGCGCGCCTTTACCAATCGGAGAAGAAAACAGCGTGACGTGTTCCTAGGGATTGCAAAGGCACCCGGGCTTTGAAAACAATTCCACGAAGAGGACGCTCGTTCCCAGCCCACACTGGCAGTCGGCGTGGCTCTGGTCGGACTGAAACGCTGATAGTTCTTGCATCATCCTTGAGCAAGGCGCATGCTGTCTCACGTGTGCTGGCTGTGTGGCCTCGGAGCCTTGGCTCCTCCACACGCTGTCGCGGGGTGGGCTGGCTCCCGGCAGCGGCTCACCGCCGGCACAGGGTCAGCCCTTCTTCACAGGGTTAGCCCTTCTTCACAGGGTTGCGCTAAGTAGCGCTATCAGATACTCCCGCTCTTGTTTTTCTTGCTGGTATATTTGACCAAGGCCTCACACAGAACAAAGCAGCATGTTCCAATTAACCATGCCCTGTGGCCAGTGACACTGTGACTGCCCTGATGAGTCTCTTCAAGGCCCCACTGACGCCCTGCTGGAGCATTGCCTGGGTCAGCGGTGGCTGCCTCCCTGGGGCCCGGCAGCTCTGAGATCCTTGAGCAGCTTTGGGGGGGGGGGGTAGTGCTGTGCTCTTCCCTGAGAAGGGCGTTAGTTTGGGATCAGACCCTCCCAGTCATGTCATTAGACACACCACAGTACTCACAGTTACCCGTCTCCAGTCCCATCTCTGAGGTGTTTAATGCTACATCCAGGCATCCTCATAGCCAATGTCCCCCTCACCTGTGCCCCACCTGGGGTGCAGGGGCGGCACCTGGATCTCTAAAGGAAGGGATCATTGCCACTTGAGTACAGCCCCCAGGTTCTGGCTCATGCCCCAGCTCCCCACCTTCAGACCTGTCCATCTCTGATAGACAGTGAGTGAGTTCAGGAAAGAGCAGGGAGGGCTCCAGCCTAGCTAAGAGAAGAACCACTTCCTAACCTCTGAGGCCCAGTCCTAGGACAGGCTGGGTCAATGAGGCAGTCCCTTTGGCCAGGATCACCTTGCCACATGCGCCATTGCTGGGAGCCCTGGGTAAGTGTGGATTTAAAGACTGGATCTACAGAAGCAACCTTGAAACCTAGGGTGCCCCTACGTGCACAAGTAGAAGCTCAGACTGGATTAGGAGGGTCTAGCTGTCCCATGGGGTTTTAGTGGTCCCCGGGTGTGTCTCCAGGGCTGCTGAGCAAGCACATGGAAACCAAGCAGCTCTGCTTGTGAAGGCCTGGGTGAGATTTTGCAAGAGTTCAAGCTGTGAGGAAAAAAAAATTAAGGCCTTTAATCATTCCTTAAGGCAATGCTTTCTCAAACTTAATATGAATATGAATCACCTTGAGACCTTAAAGTGTGAATTCTGTTTCCTGAATTCTAACCAGGCCTCATGGCCTGCTGTCAGTCCTTGGATCACAGGTGAAGCATCAAGGCCCTAGGGCCCATCCCAGCTGGAGCTCTGTGTTGGAAATACAACTTAATTTTTTTATGTACTCAATTCAACTGATAACAAAAAATACAACCCTAGCATTTCCAGGGTAACTCAGTCCCATATATGTCTTCTCAGGTTGGTTTGTGTGGGTTTTTTAGTTTTTTTAGTTGCTATAGAGTTAGTATGCTCCTAGGAGTGGGGAAGGGCAGAGAGAAAGAAGGAAAGTGAGCAAGCACCCTTGGGAGGATAACCACATCACTGTCCTCTGTCCCCTGGAGGATAGCCACACTACAGTCCTCTGTCCCCCTCTGGGAGTTGCATGCACGCACACACGCGCGCACGCGCTCGCTCTTATCATGTTTTTCACGCCGCTGGGTCCTGGACTTCAACCGCACAGTCATCCAGCGTCCTTAACCATTATGCAGCCAGCTAGCCCTGTTTTTGTTTGCTTTTTTATATAAAAACAGTTCATTATTTCCCCATTGCTGTGGACCTCTCCCGCGTCGCACCTCTGTGGGCATGTTCGGTATGAGAGCAGCCTCATTGCTTTTGTCTCCTGTGTGGCCTCTCCGAATCAGAACTATCGATTGCTGTCATTGACCTGAGCGTCTGATCCCTGGACCCACTGTTGACTGTGCACCCTGTCCTCTTACACATGTCCGTCTCCAGGGTCAGTCAGCTTTCTCGGCCAACGCCCACACCCTTCTCTGGGTATGCGGGGTTATGCCGCCCTCTGTGCTTCTCTGAGGCGGCTGGAGTGGGGAGACCTGAACTTTGGGAAGCAGCAGTGCTCAGGGCTGACTGCCGGCCACGGTCACCCTCACTGCATGCCAAACCGTGGAGGGGCGGTGCCTCCGGCTGGCTCCAGGCTGCCTGTACTTTCTACATGGCAGCAAATGATGCTAAAAAAGGTGTCTGCTGGGCAGGTGGCAAAGTGATTAGGTGTTGGACTCCCACATGGCAGACTGTGGTTTGAGTCCCGGATCCGGTGGCCTGAAACGCACTGGGTACGTGTGCGTGCATGCCCAAGATCCCAAGAGGAGAATGAAGGAGAAGGGACCGTGTCATGACCATCCTCCCTGGGGGGTTATTTCTTGCTTTTTGTCATTCTGTCTCTGTCTCTCTGAGCAAGCGCATGCTCCCTATAGCAAAAATCTGTCTCAAAAAAGGAAAAGGTGGGACCAGCAGTTAGCGTAATGGCTATGTTGCTGGGCTCCCACGTAGTCGACCACGGTTCAAGTCCCAGAGCCGGCGGCTTAAACTCACGCCGGGCGCGTGTGCGTGCGTGCCCAAGATCCTGAGAGCAGAGTGGAGGAGAAGGGATTGCGGCGTGGCCATCCCCCCTGGGGGGTGATTTCTCGCTTTCTATCTCTCTGTCTCTCTCTTTCTGGTGAGTACACGT
>NW_006160123.1:2515366-2519441 GCF_000334495.1 Tupaia belangeri chinensis
GCCCTATAGCAAAAACCTCTCCAAAAAAAAGAAAAGGTGTCTGCCTGGGGGTGAGGCCCCGTAGGGTGACCCATGTGGGCTCTGGGGTGGCAGGAGAATGGGTTATTTCACTCACCCATTTGTCACCCAGGAAGTGTCTGGGAAAACAGACCCAGAACCAGGCCTGGAGGAATAGTTGGCCCCTAGTGACAGTCCCTGGGGCTGAACCTAAGAAGAGCTGGAAGGAACCGGGAGGAAGAGGGCCCTCCCTGAGGTCCACACATCAAAGGACCCTCGTTACCAGGCCATGGCCTCTCCCTGTACTCCACTCCTTCCCCGCTTCAGGTCCTGGGACTTGGCTGCCTTCTCCTTCCCGTTTAAAACCGCCACCACCGCCTCCCTTGCTTGTTTCCCTTCCCGATGGCAAGCTGCAGGTTCTGTCCTACTGCTGCCAGAAACGAACGTCTCGAATCTGGCAAAGACACCAGGTAAAAACGGTCCTGTGAGTGGGGACTTACAGAGCGTAAAGAAATGTGGGCTGTGGCCCAGCAGGTGGTGAAGTGGTTAAGGCACTGAACTCCCGTGTGGTCAACTGCGGTTCAAGAACTGGGCCTGGCAGCTTGAAATGCGCCAGGTGCATGTGCATGCATGCCCAAAACCCCAAGAGAAAAAAGGGTTGTGGTAAGACCACACCAAACTGGGGAGTAGAGAAAAAAAGACAGTGGATTTTATTGCAATCTGACGGACTCTGAGACTGACCAACTGTGAAATGTAGTTTAAACTTTAGGATCTTTCACTCTCCTGAACCCTCATTGCACAGATGAAGGGGCCTGGCACCAGCCTGGGGGAGAGGTCATTTATGCCGGGAAGAGGTCATCCTGGGCTCTCCGTCTACCTCCAGTGACAACCTGCTCCTGGTGGCCTTGAGCATCAAGACTCCATTGTTGACCCCAAAGAGAGTGGTCTGAATAAGACTGTTTCACAGTGACTCCAGCTTCATGGCCAATGAGCCCTCCAAGGTGGCGGTGGTGGGAGACAGGGAGGCGTCAGAGCAGTGAGGGCCTGGCTGGCCAGACCAGCTGCCGGGCCTTAGAGGTGGAGGAGGTCTAGCCTGAACAAGTGTCGGTGAACAACTCACAGAGGTGGCAACAGGAAACTTCCACGAACTATCAGTAATCAAAATTCACGTGAAACCTGCTTTATCTTTGATTTTTTTAAAGAATTATTTTAGGGACCAGCAGTTGGCATAATGGCTGTCACTGGACTCCCATGTACTCAAATGTGGTTCAAGTCCCGTACCCAGTGGCTTAAGTCACGCTGGGCACGTGTGCGTGCGTGCCCAAGATCCCGAGAGGAGGATGGAAGAGAAGGGATTGCAGCGTGGCCATCCCCCCTGGGGGGTGATTTCTTGCTTTCTGTCTCTCTGTCTCTCTCTGTCTTTCTGGTAAACGCATGTACCCTATAGCAAAAACCACTCCAAAAAAAATTATTGTATTTAAATTTATTATTTATTTATTTTTATTTATTAATTTGACCAGAGAGGGGACAGAGAGAGGGAAAGTGAGAAAACAAGCCACCAGGTCCAGGACTTGAACCACAGTCGGCCATGTGAGAATCCAGCACCCTTAACCACCATGCCACCTGCTGGCCCCAAAACATACTTTCAAAAAAAAAAAAAAAACCTTACACAGCCATCCCATGGTGTGCTGTTTAAGACAGGTGGACCCCACATAGCTAGCTGCATGGTTAAGTCCTGGACTCATGGGTTTTTTTTTTTCTTTTTTACTGTTTCTTGGAGAGGTTTTTGCTATGGGCACGTGCTCTTGCTGGGACTCGAACCAGGGTTGACTACATAGGAGTCCAGCAACAGCCATCACGCCAACTGCTGGTCCCCTGTACTCATGGTTTTCAACAAGCCAGGTGTGTGTGCATATATGCATTGCTAAAATCTCAAAGGGGAAAGGGAGGAAGAGGGACTGCAGTGTGACCAGCCCCTGTGGAGGATGCTTTCTCATCTTCCCTCTTTCTGTCCCCAGTAAGTACACATGCCCTGTAACAAAAACAAAACAAAAACAGAACGAACTAGAACAGACTATGTCTGGAGCCTGCCAGCTTCAAGAATAGAGCTAAACCATGAGCTTTCCTGGGTCTCTGGTTGGCCACCCTGCAGGTCTTGCATAATGCAGAATAAATCTCTTTGTTTATATACATCCTGTTGTTTCTGCTTCTCTGGGGAGCCCCGAATGACATAGTTACCATTTGACCCAGGAATTCCGTTCTTAGATACAAACCCAAGAGAAGAAAATACAGGCATAAAAATCTGTACATGAAGGGGGCCAGCAGATGGAGGGGGGCCAGCATGTGGCGTGGTGGTTAAGGCGCTGGATTCTCACGTGGTTGACCGTGGTTTGAGTCCCACACCTGGCAGCTTGCCTTCTCCCTTTCTCTTTCTCTCTCTCTCTGTCTCTCTTTGGTCAAATTTTAAAAATAATAACAAATGGAATTAAATTAAAAAAAAAAAACTGTACACAGCAGTACAAACCAGCATTGTTCATGACGACCACATAACATAAACAACCCCAAAGTCTTCAACCGATAAATGCACGCTGCCGTGTGATTATGTCCCCACTGTGCAATGTTATTCGGCAATAAAAAGAAATGAAGGAGGCCAGCCAGCGGTGTGGCCGTTACAGCGGCCGGATCCCAAATGGGTCAAGGAGGACGGACTGTAGCATGGCCATCCCCCATGGAGAATGCTTTCTTATTTCTCTCTCTCTCTCTCTCTCTCTCTGATGAGTACATATACCCTCTGGCAAAATTTTTGAAAAAGAAAAAAATGGTGACCAGCACACAGCATAATGGCTATGTCACTGGACTCCCATGTAGTTGACCACAGTTGGAGTCCCGGACCCGGTGGCTTAAACACACCAGGCTCGTGTGCGTGCGTGCCCAAGATCCCGGGAGGAGAATGGAGGAGAAGGGATTGCGGCGTGGCCATCCCTCCTGGGGGGTGATTTCTCGCTTTCTGTCTCTCTGTCTCTCTCTGTCTTTCTGGCAAGCACACGTGCCCTATAGCAAAAACCTCTCAAAAAAAAAAGAAAAAAAAAGAAAAAGAAAAAAATGAAGTACTGATACATGCCACAACATAGATAAAGTCTGAAAACATGTTAAATGAGAGAAGCCAGATGCAGAAGTACCATGTATTGTTTGATTCTGAAATGTTGAAACAAGGCACATCTACAGAAACAGAAAATAGATTCAGGGTTTGTACCTAGGTATTGGGGGGGTGGGATGAGGGTTGGGGAGTAAGTTAAGGGATATAGGGTTTCTTTTGGGGTTAATGAAAAAGTTCTGGGGACCAGCAGGTGGCGTGGTGGTTAAGGTGCTGGACACTCACACATGGCCGACTATGGTTCGAGTTCCGGACCTGGTGGCTTGCCTTCTTTCTTCCTCTCTCTCTCTGTTTCTCTCTCTGGTCAAATTAAAATAAATGAATGAATAAATAAAATTAAATAAATAATTCTTTAAAAATAAAGAAAAAGTTCCAAAATCGATTGTAATGGTAGTTACACACTTCTATGAATATATAGCAAAAGCCATTGAATTGCACACTTAAAGGGTTAATTATGCACGGTAGGTGAATTGTATTTCAATAAAATTGGTAAAGAAAAAAAAAGTGTACAGTTAAAAATAAAGGAAAGGGGCCAGCAAGAGGTATGGTGGTTAAAGTGCTGGATTCCTACATGACTGACCATGGTTCAAGTCTTGGACCCAGTGGCTTGTGTGCCCAAAATTCTGAGATGAGAATGGAGAAGGGATTGCGATGTGACCATCTTTCCCGGGGGGATGATTTCTCACATTCTCTCCCTCTGTCTGTCTCCTGTGAACACATGTGCCCTATGGCAAAAAAAAAAGAAAGAAAGAAAGAAAGAAAGAAAGAAGAAAGAAAGAAAGAAAGAAAGAAAGAAAGAAAGAAAGAAAGAAAGAAAGAAAGAAAGAAAGAAAGGAAGGAAGGAAGGAAGGAAGAAAAAGAAAGAAAGAAAGAAAGAAAGAAAGAAAGAAAGAAAGAAAGAAAGGAAGGAAGGAAGGAAGGAAG
>NW_006160123.1:2519506-2522643 GCF_000334495.1 Tupaia belangeri chinensis
ATGGGATTTCTCGCTTTCTGTCTCATCTCTCTCATTCTCTCTGGTGAGCACATGTGCCCTATAGCAAAGATGTCTTAAAAGAAAGAAAGAAAGAAAGAAAGAAAGAAAAGTGGCGGAAGTTACTCTGACCCTTATGTGACCATTTTCTACTTGCAAAATGGCAGCTTCATGTATGTCAACCTATTGATAATTAATATTATAGGACCGGCCCAATAGACCAGTGGTTAAGGAAGTCAGATTCTAGGGATCAGCAGTTAGCGTAATGGCTATGTTACTGGACTCCCATGTAGTCGACTGTGGTTCAAGTCCTGGACTCGGTGGCTTAAACTCACGCTGGGCGTGTGTGTGTGTGTGTGTGTGTGTCCGATCCCGAGAGGAGAATGGAGGAGAAGGAATTGCAGGCGTGACCATCCCCCCGGGGGGTGATTTCTCACTTTCTGTCTCTCTGTCTCTGTCTGTCTGGCGAGCGTATGGGCCCTATGGCAAAAAACTCTCAAAAAAAAAAAAACAGAAAAGGGAAAAAGATTCGATAGGACTATCTGTGATTGAATTCTGGCCCTTGCACCTTGAAAAATGTGTGCGTGAAACGCCGGCAGGATGCAGGAGAAGGGGCCACGTGTGACCACGCCACACTGGATTTTCCTGTCTGTCTGTCTGCTTCTCTGGTGAGCGCTCACACCTCTGTGTATGTCTACCTATCTGTATCTATCTATATATGTATATATCTTAGGCTTTTTCAGGGACTTGTTAACTGTTTTTTTTTCGAGAGACATTTTTGTTATAGGCACATGTGCTCACCAGAGAGCCAGAGAGAAAAAGAGAGACAGAAAGCAAGAAATCACACAGCCCCCTCCGCAGAGGGGAAGGCCACGCCACAATCCCTTCTCCTCCATTCTCCTCTTGGGATCTTGTGTGGGCACGCTTGCACACGTGCCCAGTGTGAGTTTTAAGTTTCTGGGTTTGGGACTCGAACTCCAGTCAGGTATGTGGGAGTCCAGCGACATAACCATTATGCCATCTGCTAGGTCCCAGGACTTGACAATTTTTTATTATTCTATTTCTGTGCTTAGTTTAAAAATCTTTTTCTAAAAGAGAGCTTCTCCAAATTGCATCCATGTTAGGCTTCACACATCTAGATCCCAGAATCTTTCCTAGGACAGTTTGACATATGTAGCCCGAATTGTCTAAATATTCACGCTCTTTGGTCCAACCTTCTGCTTTTAGGGAATTAGTCAGAGCTCCTCTTCCTGCACACGCATCTCCCGAGGCTTTTGTGAAAGTGCACACTCTGGTTCAGTAGCCCCAGGGAGGCATTGAGACCTCTGCGTTTCCAGCCAGCTTCCAGGACTGAGGTTGCTGGTCTGCAGACGCGCCCTGAGCATCCGAACTGCAGAGGACGTTCTCCGGCGTCTTCCCTTCCCCGTGGCGTGACAGCCACCTTCATACTCCATGCCACAACTGCCTGTTCAAGGCCAGGCAGGGGACCCAAGTGTCAGCAGCTAGTTTCCCTCCTTCGTAGCTCTTTTCACTGGGTGGCCCAATTAGAACAAAGCAGGGGTCCTCAGCCCGCTCCCCACACCCACCGAGGTGAGCAGGCAAGCTGCCCAGCCATGCCAAGCAGCAGCCCCGAGAGTGACGCTGCCATTGCAGAGAAGGGCAAAGGCCGAAGAACTGCAGAGCGCGGGGCAGGAGCCCTGACAACCTGCTCAAAGCTTCCTTCTTCGCTTCTGAGTTTCGCCAGTCATTCCTATTTGGTTTCATCAATTTTCTTTCTTTCTTTTTAAAATTTTGCCAGGAAGTACATGCGCTTACAGGAGAGAGAGAAGGGGATAAATCAGCCCCCATGGGGGACAGTCATGCCTCAAGCCCTTCTCCACCTGGGGTTATGGGCATGCATGCACATGCACCAAATGTGTTTTTCAAGCTGCCAGTTCTAGGAGCTGAACCCTGCAAACCCCCTTCACCACCACACCACGAGCTGACTCCAGATTCTCGCTCTCTTCCTCTCTCTCTTTTTGAGAGGTTTTTGTTATAGGGCACATGCACTCGCCAGAGAGACAGAAAGCGAGAAATCACCCCCTGGGGGGATGGCCACGCCGCAGTCCCTTCTCCTCCATTCTCCTCTTGGGATCTTGGGCACGCACGCACACCTGGCGTGAGTTTAAGACACCGGATCTGGGACTCAAACTGCGGTTGACTGTATACATGGGAGCCCAGCGACATAGCCATTATGCCATCTGTTAGTCCCTAGATTTTCTCTTATATGTAACTTACATGAAAGGTTCATGGAAGCGAAATTGAATCTAGTTAAAAAAAAAAAGAAAAGAAAGAAAAAGAAAACCCAAATGCCTCACATTACAGGATTGTTTAAATGAACTTTTGTACAGCCTTATGATGGACTCGTTAGGTGGCTATTAGAAATGATATTTTCAGAGGGCCAGCAGGTGGGGTAGTGGTTAAGGCTCTGGACTACCACGTGGTCAACCTCGTTTGCATCCCAGACCCCGTGACTTGAAATTCACACTGGGCATGTGTGCGTGTGTGCATGCCCAAAATCCCAAGAGGAGGGTGGAAGAGAAGGGATTGCCACGTGGTCACCCTCTGAAGGGACTGATTTCTCACTTTTTCTCTCTCTCTGTCTCTGTGGCAACCGCAAGTACCCATAGCAAAACTCTCTCTTAAAAGAAAAAGATATTTTGAGGCCAGCTGGTGGCGTGGTGGTCGAGGCAGCTAGGTCTCTTGTGGCCAACTGCACATTTTGAGTCCGAGACCTGGTGACTTGAAAAAAACACTGAGGGGGACCAGCAGTTGGCGTAATGGCTATGTCGCGGGATTCCCACGTAGTCGACCGTGGTTTGCGTCCCGGACCCGGTGGCTTAAAACTCACGCCAAGCACGTGTGCGTGTGTGCCCAAGATCCCGAGAGGAGAATGGAGGAGAAGGGATTGCGTAGTGGCCATCGCCCCTGGGGGGTGATTTCTCGCTTTCTGTCTTTCTGTCTCTCTCTGTCTGGCTGGCGAGCGCACGCGCCCTATAGCAAAAACCTCTCAAAAAAAAAAAAACATTGAGGGGCCAGCAGGTGGCGTGGTGGTTAAGGCACTGGACTCCCATTTGGCTGACTGCAGTTTGGGTCCCCAA
>NW_006160123.1:2522722-2537716 GCF_000334495.1 Tupaia belangeri chinensis
ATAAATAAATAAATAAACAAATAAAATAAACAATGATGAAGAAAAATTCTTGAAAAGAAAGAAAAACATGCTAAACACATGTGCATGCGTGTTCAAAATCCCAGGAAAACAGAGAAGGGATTGCAGCATGGCCATCCACCTAGGGGATGCTTTTTTATTTTCCCTCTGTCTCTCTGTGTCTCTCTGGCGAGAAAAAAAAAAAAAAAGAGGGACCTGCACATGGTGTAATGGTTATGTCACTGGACTCCTATGTAGTCGACCGCAGTTCGAGTCCCAGATCCAGCAGCTTAAAACTCACACCAGATGTGTGTGTATGTGTGCCCAAGATCCCGAGAGGAGAATGGAGAAGAGATTGCAGAGTGGCCATCCCCCCTGGGGGGTGATTTCTCACTTTCTATCTCTTTGTCTTACCGTGTCTCTGGTGAGTATACGTGCTCTATAGCAAAAATCTCTCAAAAAAGAAAGAAAGAAAGAAAGAAAGAAAGAAAGAAAGAAAGAAAGAAAGAAAGAAGTAAGAAAGTAAATAAAAACCACACAAGATATTATCAAAAATATTTGATGACATAGGAAATTCTCAGAATATACTCTTCAGTGCAAAGCAGGAGATAAAGTAGGATCAATTTTTTTTTTTTTGAGAGGTTTTTGCTATAGGGCGCGTGCGCTCACCAGACAGACAGAGAGAGACAGAGAGACAGAAAGCGAGAAATCACCCCCCAGGGGGGATGGTCATGCCGCAATCCCTTCTCCTCCATTCTCCTCTCGGGATCTTGGGCACACACGCACACATGCCTGGCGTGAGTTTTAAGCCACCGGGTCCGGGACGCGAACTGCGATCGACTACGTGGGAGTCCAGCGACATAGCCATTACGCTAACTGCTGGTTCCCAAAGTAGGATCAATTTTATGTTTTCACTTACATGTGTATATATGTAGGTTTTGGGGACCAGAAGAAAGTAAACTTTCTGTGTGGTAGAATTATGAATCATTTTGGGACCAACAGTTGGTGTAATGGCTACGTCGCTGGGCAAGTGTGCGTGCGTGCCCAAGATCCCGAGAGGCAAACAGAAAAGAAGGGATTACAACATGGCCATCCCCCCTGAGGGGTGATTTCTTGCTTTCTGTCTCTCTTTCTCTCTTTCTGGCGAGCACATGCGCACTATAGCAAAAACCTCTTCAAAAAAAAAAAAGAAGAATTATGAATGATTTTAACATTTTTAGTTCCCTCTGTATTTTTCCAAATTTACTATTACAATTGTTTGCTACTTTATAGTAAGTGCTGTTAGTAAAAAGTCTATGTTTTTAAAGGAAATTCAGAGTAAACTCAAAGCTAGAGTAAACTTCAATCAAAACTTCCCTTCAGCCTACCTTCTTATTTCAATTCAGTTCATGTGATAAAATGATAACCCTTTGGCCTGCAGGGTTTTTTCCTTTCTTTTTTTGGAGACGTTTTTGCTATAAGGCACATGCGCTCACCAGAAAGAGAGACACAGAGAGACAGCGAGAAATCACCCCCAGGGGAGATGGTCACGCCACAATCCCTTCTCTTCCATTCTCCTCTCGGGATCTTGGGCACGCACGCACACGCGCCGGGCGTGAGTTTAAGCCACTGGGTCCGGGACTCAAACCACGGTCAACTACGTGGAAGTCCAGTGACATAGCCATTACACTAACTGCTGGTCCCTGGCCTGCAGGTTTTTCAGAGGACTGTAGAAAAGCTATACTTCAAACAAAGGAGGGATTCCAAAGGCTGCAATTTCAGACTCCTTGGGGAGATTTTTTTCGCAGTGGGGAGATATTTTTAAAGCAGACATGTCTTTGTTTATTCCGTAAGGTCAAGTTGAAGCATTGAGTCACTTGCTGTAGTTTGCAGAGCTGATGTTTTGCTTTAGCTGGGCCTAGGGCCAACTTTTTCTCTAGGTAGAACAAGCAGCTACCTCCCTTCCTGCACAGTCAACTGCCCATCACCCGATTTTTTTGTTTGTTTTTAATTTGTCAGAGTACATGTGTGCTTGCAGGAGAGACAAGAGAGTAAAAAAAAAGGGAGAGGGGACCAGCAGTTAGCGTAATGGCTATGTCTCTGGATTCCCATGTAGTCGACCACGGTTCGCGTCCCGGACCTGGTGGCTTAAAACTCACGCCGGGCGCATGTGCGTGCGTGCCCAAGATCCCGAGAGGAGAATGGAGGAGAAGGGATTATGGCGTGACCATCCCCTCTGGGGGATGATTTCTTGCTTTCTGTCTCTCTGTCTCTCTCTGTCTGTCTGGCGAGTACATGCGCCCTATAGCAAAAACCTCTCGAAAAAAAAAAAAAAACGGAGAGGAAGAAAGCACCCTCCATGGGTCAGAGTCTCCCTGAAATGCCTTCTCCTCCATTTCTCCATCCTGTCGGTATTTGGGGCAGGCGCACACATGGTTATCAATCCTCCAGGGCCAGGGTTCAAACTGTGCAAATGGACATGTTGGATTAGGTTTCTTTAACCATGAGGCCATAGGTACAGCTCTAAATGAGTACTTTAACTTCCTTTTCTTTTGAATTTTATTTATTTTAGAGGGTTTTTTTTTCTATAGGGCACGTGCCCTTGCCAGAGAGAGAGAGACAGAAAACGAGAAATCACTCCCCCGGGGGGATGGCCACGCTGCAATCCCTTCTCCAGTCTCCTCTCGGGATTTTGGACACGCGCGCGTGCACACACAGCATGTTTTAAACCACCGGGTCCAGGACTACAACTGTGGCCGACTATGTGAGAGTCCAGCGACAAAACCACAACACCATCTGCTGGTCCCTGTCATTTATTGATTTGTTTGTTTGTTTGTTTTGGAGAGGTTTTTGCTATAAGGCATGTGCTCACAAGAAAGGCAGAGAGAGACAGAGAGACAGAAAGCAAGAAATCACCCCCCAGGGGGAATGGCCATGCAACAATCCCTTCTCCTCGATTTTGGGCATGCATGCACACGCGCCCGATGGTCCCTATTATTTTTGTTATTATTTTGTTATAGGGCACGTATACTCATGAGAGAGAGAGACAGAGAGAGGGAAAGTGAGAAAGCAAGCTACCAGGTTCGGGACTCGAACCGTGGTCAGCTGTATGGGAGTCCACGCCACCTGCAGCCTACGAGTACTTTAACTTCTGAGGGTTCTTTCCAGTCCCTCCTTGTTTTGTGCATAAACCTTTCCTTCTTCCTATCTGCTGCTATTTTTTTTTAATTAAATTTATTTTTTTTTTGAGAGAGAGAGAGAGAGAGAGAGAGGTTTTTGATTGTTTGTTTTGCTATAGGACCAGAGAGACAGAAAGGGAGAAATCACCCCCCAGAGAGGGTGGCCACATTCCAGTCCCTTCTCCGCCATCTCTCTTGGGATCCTGGGCAGACACACACATGCGCAGTGTGAGTTTCAAGCCTCCGGATGTGGGACTCATGCTGCAGTCAGCCATGTAGGAGTCCAGCGCCTTAACCACTATGCCACCTGCTGGCCCCTGGTTTTTTTTCTAATTTATTTATGAATAAGTAATAAACTCGTACAGTTCAGAGTCCAAAACACACACAGGCCTTGCTTGAGAGGACAAAGTTTCTCTCCCGTCCCATCCCTCGGCGCCCCATTCTCCTTGGGAGGCGAACTGTTGACAGCCATATTCTACGCTTTCTAAGAGACGTGACTGTGCTCACACTCTATGTCTGCTCCGTTTTAACCACTGAATATTATACCGTAATAACATTAACAGGGAGGAATGTTTTCTTAACATTTGTAAATACTCTTCATAAATATTCATAATGACTGCAAATAGGCAGTGAAAGGGAGACAAGGTTTCTGGGGGCCTACTGCTGGGGCTCTTTGCTCCCCTTAAACCCTCTGATTCATTCCAAGCCAGGACAATCCGCATGGGCTCAGCTACCAGCAACTGCAGTTTAGTTTGGACCTGGATTGGCCATTTACTCCCCGGGGACCTAGGGCTCTGGGGTTAGGAGATGTCCCAGGGTCCAACCCAGAGGGATGAGTGGGGTGGTCCCTGGCTGCATGGCTGTCAAGGGCTTGCTGTGTGGTCCAGGTCAGCAGGGGAGATAAATTTAGCTGGGGCAGATCATGCTGCGTGTCATGTCCAGGAGGGCTGTGCTGTTAGCAAACAAGCTGGAATGGTCTCGCTGTAGCCAGGCCTTCCTTTTTTTTCTTTCTTTTTTTTTTTTTGAGAGGCTTTTGCTATAGGGCGTGTGCGCTTGCTAGATAGACAGAGAGACAGAGGGACAGAAAGCGAGAAATCACCCCCCAGGGCAGTGGCCACGCTGCAATCCCTTCTCATCCATTCTCCTCTCGGGATCTTGGGCACGCACGCACATGCGCCAGGCGTGAGTTTTAAGCCACCGGGTCCAGGACTCAAACAGTCTTGGACTACATGGAGGTCCAGTGACATAGGCATTATGCTAACTGCTGGTTCCTAGCCAGGCCTTCTTGACTGGCCCTCTTTCCTCTCCCCAGCTGCTGGCAGGGCCAGGATGTGAGAGGTGAAGACTAGGACCAGGGAGAGGACTCACCCCTCCTCCTCTCCGGGTGTGGCAGAGCCTGGGCAGTTGCTCCTCCTCCGCCCACTCTCCCCCTTCTCCCTCCACCAGTCGACCTGTTTCCCTGCAAAGTGGAGTTCAGGCTTTCCTGTATTCATTCATTTGCTCATTCCATCCAACTCATTTGTCTATGTATTTGTTCATCAAAAAAATGTTGAGTGCTGGGACCAGCAGATGGCGTAATGGCCACGTCGCTAGACTCCCATGTAGTCGACCGCAGTTCGAGTCCTGGCCCCGGTGGCTTAAACTCATGCCGGCCACGTGTGCATGTGTGCCCAAGATCCCGAGAGGAGAATGGAGGAGAAGGGATTGCGGTGTGGCCATCCCCCCTGGGGGTATGATTTCTCACTTTCTGTCTCTCTGTCTCTCTCTGTCTTTCTGGTGAGTGTATGCGCCCTATAGCAAAAACCTCTCCAAAAAAAAGAAGAAAGAAAAAAACTGTTGAGGGCTGGGCCAGCTGTCTGGGCCAGTTGGTGTGTGTGGTGATTAAAGCAGCAGGATCCCGCATGGCCGACTGTGCGGTTTGCGTCCAGACCTGTTGGCCTGAAAAACTTGCCAAAATCCTGAGAGGAGAATAGAAAAAGGGTTACAGCGTGGCCATGCCCCCTGGTGCTTTATCACTTTCTAACTCTCCTGCAAGCACATGCACCCTATAGCAAACTTTAAAAACATAAGTTGAAGACCTGGAATAAGCCTGGACCTGAACTGGGCACCAACAGAGAACAGGGATGGGCCAGCTCCGGCCTTCACGGAGCTCACGCTCCGACGAGATGGGAGACACTCCGGGAACGGTTGGTCTTCGGGAACGTCATGACATATTTTTGGATAGAAAAACATAGAAAAATGTCATCACTTTCCCAGCTGCCTAATAATTAAGTCTTGGTGAAAAATAATGGCATTAATAACAATAATGTCCACTTTGTGGCCTAGTGGACAAGGGAACCAGGTCCCACATAACCAACTGTGCCATTTGATTCTCAGTCCCTGTGGCTTGAGAAACAAACCAGGCACGTACATGCGCCCGAAATCCTGACGGTGGAGAAATGGAGAAGGGATTGCGGCATGACCGTGACTGACTGGGGGCGCTTTCTCCCTCTGTCTGTCTGTCTCTAGCAAGTGCACCTGCCCTCCAGTAATTAAGAAATAATAATAATAGGGCCAGCAGGTGGCAGGGTGATTAAGGCGCTGGACTCCCACATGGCTACATGGCTCAAGTCCCAGACCAAGCAGCTTGCTTTCTCACTTTCCCTTTCTGTCTCTCTGTGGTCAAATTTAAAAAATAATAATAACATGGGGCAGGCAAGTGGCACGGTGGCTGAAGGTGCTGGACTTCCCCATGGCCAAGTGTGGTTTGAGTCCCAGACCTGGAGGTTTGCTTTCTCACTTTCTCTCTCTCTCTCTCTCTTCCCCTCTCTGGTCAAATTAAAATAAATAAATAGGTATCCCTGAATAAAATAATTCCTTAAAAAATAATAATAATCCCCCTGGGGGGTGATTTCTCACTTTCTGTCTTTCTGTCTCTCTCTGTCTGTCTGGCGAGTGCACACGCCCTATAGCAAAAACCTCTTAAAAAATAAAAATAATAATAATAACTAAAATTTTTTTTAAATAATAGGGACCTGGGACTGGAAGGTGGCATGGTGGTTGGCCGTGCTGGACTCCCACATGGCCGACCAAAGTTCAAGTCCCAGACCTGGCAGCTTGCTTTCTCACTTTCTCTCTCTCTCTCTCTCTCTCTCTCTCTCTTTTGTTCTCTCTCTTACCCTGTCCCTCTATGGTCAAATTAAAAATAAATAAAGTTAAATAAAATTATTTTTAAAAAAGAAAGATAGAAATAATCATAGGGACCAGCAGATGGCATAATGGCTATCTAGTTGGACTCCCATGTAGTTGACTGTGGTTTGAGTCCTGGACCCGGCGGTTTCACACTCACGTATGTGTATGTATGCCCAAAATCCTGAGAGGAGACTGGAAAAGAAGGGATTGCAGTGTGGCTATACCCCCTTAGGGGGTAATTTCTCGCTTTCTGTCTCTCTGTCTCTCTCTGTCTTTCTGGCAAGCGCACGCGCCCTATAGCAAAAACCTCTCCCAAAAATAAAAATAATAATAATAACCAGTTCAATCATTACACATTGTATTCGTGTACTGAAAAATCACATTATATTCCCCCAAATGTGTACAAATATATGTTATTAAAAATAGGGTGAGGGACCAGCAAACAGCTTGATGATTATGTTGCCGGACTCCCATATAGTCAACCACAGTTTAAGTCTCTGAGCAGTGGCTTAAAACTCACACTGGCTCATACGGAGGCGTGCCCAAGATCCCAAGAGGAGAATGGAGGAGAAGGGATTGCGGCGTGACCATCCCCCCTGGGGGGTGATTTCTTGCTTTCTGTCTCTATGTCTTTGTCTGTCTGGCGAGTGCACGCGCCCTATAGCGAAAAACCTCTCCAAAAAAAATAATAAAATAAAATAATAATAATAATAATAGACCAGCATTTGGCATAATGGCTATGTCGCTAGACTCCCATGTACTTGACTGTGGTTCGAGTCCCAGACCTGATGGCTTAAACTGATGCTGGCGCGTGTGCATGTGTGCCCAAGATCCCGAGAAGAGAATGGAGGAGAAGGGATCGTGGTGTGACCATCCCCCTGGGGAGTAATTTCTCGCTTTCTGTCTCTCTGTCTCTCTCTGTCTTTCTGGCAAGCGCACGCGCCCTATAGCAAAAACCTCTCCCAAAAATAAAAATAATAATAATAACCAGTTCAATCATTACACATTGTATTCGTGTACTGAAAAATCACATTATATTCCCCCAAATGTGTACAAATATATGTTATTAAAAATAGGGTGAGGGACCAGCAAACAGCTTGATGATTATGTTGCCGGACTCCCATATAGTCAACCACAGTTTAAGTCTCTGAGCAGTGGCTTAAAACTCACACTGGCTCATACGGAGGCGTGCCCAAGATCCCAAGAGGAGAATGGAGGAGAAGGGATTGAAGTGTGACCACTCCTCCTGGGGGATGGACTCAATTCCTAATCCTCCAGCCTCCATTAGTTTTTGCCATAGGGCAGGCACCATTAGGCCTCCCTCCCCGGAGATAATTTTGTGCTTTGTATCTCTCTGTCTCTCCAGAGAGTGTAAGCGCCCTGTAGCGAAAATCTCTTAAAAAAAACAAAATCAGGGCCAGTTGAGCCAGCAGGTGGCATACTGCAATTCAAGTCTCAGACCTGACAGCTTGAAATTCATACCAGGCACATGTGTGTGCGTGCCCCAAATCCCAAGAGGACAATGGAGAAGGGATTGTGGTGTGGCCACCCCTCCTGGGGAAGGATTTCGTGCTTCTGTCTCTCTCTGCCTCTCCAGCAAATGCACACATCCTATAGCAAAAATCTCTCAAAACAAAACCAGGGCCAGGCCAGCAGGTGGCATGGTGTCTCAAGTAGATCCTACATGTCCAAATCCACGGTTTGAGACCCAGACCCAGAGGCTTGGAAATTACGCTGATCCCATGTGCGTGCGTGCCCAAAATCCTGAGAAGAGAATGGAAGAGAAGGGATTGCAGTGTGGCCATGCTCCCTTGAGGGGTGATTTCTCACTTTACCTCTTTCTGTCTCTCTGTCTCTCTCTTCATTGAGTGCACACACCCCATGGCAAAAAAGAAAGAAAGAAAGAAAGAAAAAAAGAAAGAAAGAGAAGGAAAGAAAGAAAGAAAGAAAAGAAGGACCAGCAGTTAGCATAATGGCTATACCGCTGGACTGCCATGTAGTCGACTGTGGTTTGAGTCCTGGACCCGGTGGCTTAAACTCACGCCGGGCGCGTGTGCGTGGGTGCCCAAGATCCCGAGAGGAGAATGGAGGAGAAGGGATTGCGGCGTGACCATCCCCCCGGGGGGTGATTTCTCGCTTTCTGTCTCTCTGTCTCTCTCTGTGTGGCTGGTGAGCGCACGCGCCCTATAGCAAAAACCTCTCCAAAAAGAAAACAAAAGAAAAGAAATAAAAAGGAAAAGAGAAAAGAATCACAACTTGGCTCAGCTGCAGGGGAGCACAGGTAGTGGTGCTGGTTGGGAGGCTAGAAGCCATGTGGGAGGCCCATGTCCCTCTTTCTTTTTCATAAAGTGAAAAAAAAAAAAAAAAAAAAAAATCACATACTGCTTGAGAGCTTATAGAGGTTTTTACTTGACATTTATCTAATCCCAAGAATCTGAGAGGAGGGACCAGCAGTTAGTGTAATGACTATGTCGCTGGACTCCCATGTAGTCGACCACGGTTCAAGTCCTGGACTCGGCGGCTTAAACTCACACTGGGCGCGTGTGCGTGCGTGCCCAAGATCCCGAGAGGAGAATGGAGAAGAAGGGATTGTGTCGTGGCCATCCCCCCTGGGGGGTGATTTCTCGCTTTCTGTCTCTATGTCTCTCTGTCTCTGGTGAGTGCACGTGCCTTATAGCAAAAAGCTCTCCAAATAAAAAAAAAAAAAGAAAGAATCTGAGAGGAAGTAGGTTTATCAGTCCTGCCTTACAGATGAGGAAACACAGCTCAGAGGTATTAAATAACCTGGTAAGTGGAGCCCTGGTTCTTTTTTTTTTTTTTGAGAGGAGACATTCAAGGAATGCTTCCCTGGGAAGAGGTGATGCTGAAACTGAGCCCTGAAGTCTCAGTGACAAATCAGCTGGTAGGAAGAGACTCTCAGGATGGGTCAGAGCGTGTAAGCCCAAGGTCGAGGGCTCTGCACACAGGGCAGGGTGGAGCAACGTCTCTGACCCACTCCCATCCTGTGTGTAAACAACTTCCCAGGCTGCAGGTGACCTGTGAGCAGGAACTGGGTCTCCCTTACCCTGGAAACCCCGTGGGAGAGGTCTGACTCCTGTGGACGGTGACTCAGGATCCCACGTGAGCAGGGGGCAGACTTCACCAGCAGGGCTCTGTCCTTCCCAGCCAGAGCCCCTCCCCTGCTCCTGCCACCCTCCTGGCCTGGCTCAGGGCCGAGCCACAGGTGCACACACTACCGAGCCACCCCTTCCCTGGTCACCCACACCATCAGACTGCCCAGGAGGCCAAGTTCCTCCTTCTGTGGGGACAGAGACTGGGGGTGGGAGAGCCACTCATGAGAGAGGCACAGACATGCCCCAGCCCTGCAGCCTAGCACCTGAGGCAGGGCACTGGCCAGGGGAGCCCGTCCCTGGTGTGTGCTGAGGATGGCAGTGGGGGGTCGCCTCGCCCGACTCATCTGCCCTTGCCCCTGGGGTTCCCAGTCCCGCACTCCCCGCTTGGCTCAGAAGCATTCAGTGGAACATTAGCCTGGGGAAGCAGCTTGGCACTCGGTCTTGGCTAAGATGGAGGTTTTATGGCGTCTTTCCCTCCAAGGTGACGTGTGACACTGCCCTAGAAGGGTCATTTCCCATAGCAACCACGGGAGCCTTCCTGCAGCACTCCGTCCTGGCCGGCTGCCCACGCTGGGGCTGGCAGTCCCTGCCCTCGGGCGTGTTCCGTTTGGTGGCCACAAACCTGCGAGCGTCGAGCGTCGACACTGGCTGAGCACCGCGCGGAGAGATGCGGCCTGGCCAGGGCAGGGCGGGCGGGCGCAAGGGCGTGGGTCGGAGAGCTTTGGGGACAGAGGGCTGGGGCCCCAGAGAGCGGGAAGTGGGCAGCGTGGCCAGATCGGCGGCAGTTCTGTGGGAGATGACCCACTGGCACAACACCGGGAGGATGAGTTCAGAGCCGGTGCGGACGGTCCCAGGAAATGGGGCCAGGACCAGGGCGGAAGCGGGGCAGATGCGGGAGATGCCCAGACTGGGGCGATCAGCTGCGAAGGCTGGACTAGGAGGTGGTCCCGGCAGGGCTTGGGGAACGATCCTGAACAGCGCCACCCAGGGGACAGGCAGGCCACAGAGGAGCGGGCTCCAAGGTCAGAGCTGGAGTGCCGCGGCACGGAGTCCCAGCGAGGGAAGAGAGTCTAGGGCCGAGGGGCACAGAAATGAGAGGGTGTCGGGGCACAGATGGTGCCCCCAGCAGGGCTGGAGACCTGGCTGAGCCCTCAGGGTGTGTGGAGCTCTGCTCACGGCCAGGGGAACTCTAGGGTCTGAGTGGGGCAGGGATGGGCCTGGGCTGAGGAAGGGCGGCCTCGGAGGTCAGCAGGCAGCGAGAGGAAGTGGGGAGAGGAGAGCAGCCATCCGGAGTGGTCACCCCAAAGCCCTGCTGCAGGGCAGGGTCAAGGGCCCAGGGCTATGGTGAGGAGGGCAGAGGGCAGGCCTAGTCTTGCAGGCTTTATTTATCCTGTTCATTTTTAATTTGCTATAGGGGGCTCGCACTTGCTAGAAACAGAGAAAGAGAGGGAAATTGAGAAAGCACCGCTCCACCAGGGGGAATGGCCACGCCACAATCTCTTCTCCTCCATTCTTGTCCTGTCAAGATTCAAGGTACACACACACACACACATGCCCACTGTTTCCCAAGCCACCGAGTCCAGGACTCGAACCGTACAGTCAGTCATGTAGGATCCACTGCCTGAACCACCGTGCCACAGGCTGGTCCAATGAGGGCTTTAGTCAAGCCTGTCTGACAGCCACCACTGGTCCCACTGATAAAGTGACTCTGGTGCCATTTCCCCATGGCCACCGTGTAATTTACTGTCCAAACAAGGACACTTTTGAGAGTCAAAGTGATAATTACTCCAGGAGGACCAAGTAAACAGGCCTGCCCTGGGCACTTGGGGATTTGTGGTCACCCCTCTGGCCCTCTGCTTTAGTCAAGCCTGTCTGACAGCCACCACTGGTCCCACTGATAAAGTGACTCTGGTGCCATTTCCCCATGGCCACCGTGTAATTTACTGTCCAAACAAGGACACTTTTGAGAGTCAAAGTGATAATTACTCCAGGAGGACCAAGTAAACAGGCCTGCCCTGGGCACTTGGGGATTTGTGGTCACCCCTCTGGCCCTCTGCCACACTTTCCCTGGGACCGCCGCCTCCCTAGTCTGGCCTGGGGCACCTGGGTCCTCCTCAGAGCCAGGCCTGGGAAAGGGGTCTCTGCATTCGTGGTCCTTCTCCCCCACCCTCTGCTCTTTGACTGTGACCGACATGAGCTCAGTCCCTCCCTGCAGGGGAGTGACAGCCCTAGATAAATGTAGCCCTCCTTTGACCCGGTGTTCAGGGGTGAGCTGGAGAAACCCCAGGGGCCTCCCAGGCCTGGAAAGATGCAGGAGACCACTTCCCTCTGCGCCGGCCAGTGCTACCCAACTCTTGGCAAGTTCCTGGAGCTCCTGGTCTTCTTTCGCCCACCCGTCACCTTCCTCAGGGGCACCTCCACCTCCCCTGGTTTCTGGCTTTCCTTCAGGCCTCGCCCCCAGCCTTGCCGCCTGCAGCCCCTCTTTTTCCGGCAACAAGCATAGGCCTCGTGAAACCCAGGCCTGAATACAACACTCCGTCTACTTTAAAGAAGACAAAACAAACAAAAAGAATAAAAACAAACAAGACCCTCCAGTGGAAGGAACACCACATGAAAAAACAAAAACATCACTGCAGAGCTCAAATTTTCCCCTGCAAGAGAACGTCCAACACTTCCTCTAAGGCTGACCCCGAAGTCGTTTTCAGCCTCTTCCCTCGCACCCTGAATCTGCTTGCCAAGCTCTGCTCGAACCTCACTCCTCGCTGGAATGCTCTTCCTTCACCATGTAGGCTTCTGCTACTTCTGTAAGCCCCCCCCCTCGCCCCCAGCTGCCCAGCTTGGCCCCCGTCCGCTGAGCACCTCTAGTTATCATCCCAGACCAGAGGAGGGCGTTCGGAGTGTGCCTCCCACAGCTGGTGGTCCAAGGCCCTGCGGCATGGTGCAGACACAGTAATGGCAGTTGAACTGGCTGGTCCACTAACTCCTGCTTCTGCAGAAGGACACCTGGAGGGGCGGGCAGGATGGTTTCTGAGGTCCCTGCTAACTCTGAGAGTCCTCGATGCTGTGGCCCAAGGTGGGACACCCACCCATCACCTTACTCCCCTCCCAACTAAAAAAAGAAAGAAGTAGCAACTAAAAGAAGAAAGAAATAGCAACAAAAGTGCTTCATTCAGGACCAGCAGTTAGCGTAATAACTATGTCACTGGACTCTCATGGAGTCGACTGCAGTTCGAGTCTCGGACCCGGCGGCTTAAACTCATGCTGGGCACATGTGTGTGCGTGCCATAAATAAATAAAAATAACTTGCCCGCCTGCTGGCCTAAAAAAACCAGTTCTCAAAGTATGTCCCAGGAATTCCTAGGAGTCCCCTTTTCATAGGGTCAGGGCATGGAGCTAAGGAGGCTGGGTCCTTAAGTCTTGGCTGACTTTGTGGTTCAGGTCCCAGACTTGACAGTTTGAATGTTTGGTTTTAAGTTTTCAGAGGGCAGATGTGCTCACCAGAGAGAGAGAAAGAGATGAAGAGGGAGAAAGCAGTCCCCAAATGGGGTGTGATCATGCTACAGTCCTTTCTCCACGTCTGCATCCTGTCAGGATTTGGGACATGCTAGGACATGTGCCTGATGTGTTTTTCCAGCTGCTGGGCCTGGACTTGAGCCTCAACCTACCATAAGGGATGCAGCTTCCCTTAACTACTAGAATACAGAACCAACCCTGTTTTTTTTTTTTTTTTAATTAAAATTATTTTATTTGACCAGAAAGGAACAAAGTGAGAGAAAGGAAAGTGAGAAAGCAAGCCACCAGGTCCGGGACTCAAACCATGGTCAGCCACGTGGGAGTCCAGCACCCTTAACCACCATGCCACTGCTGGCCCCAGTCCTGTTTTGTTTTTTTTTTTTAAGATTTTAGGACTTGTGCTCTCTGTGGACAGAACTCCCTTGTCCTCTATTCACCACTCAGCCTTTGGGACACACATGCACTTGGCATGATTTTCAAGCTGCCAGGTCTGGGGCCCAAAACCTGATTGGCCATGTGGGGGTTCAGTGCCTTAACCACCAATCAATCACCTGCTGGTTCCCCCTGTTTGTTTGTTTTTAGAGAGATTTTTGCTATAGGGCATGTGGAGGGACAGAGACAGAGAGGGAGAAATCATCCCCCGGGGGGATGGCCACGCCACAGCCCCTTCTCCTCCATTCTCCTCTTGGGACTTTGGGCACGCACGCGCACATGCCCAGTGTGAGTTTTAAGCCCCCAGGTCCAGGACTCAAACCATGGATGACTAAGTGGGAATCCAGTGGTGTAACCATTATGCCAAATGCTGCTTCTGCTCTTGCTTATTTATTTATTTTTTAAAAATATGGAACACTTCACAGATTTGCATGTCATCCTTGCACAGGGGCCACGCTAATCTTCTCTGTATCATTCCAAGTTTAGTATATGTGCTGCCTAAGTGAGCACCCCATTTGTTTTTTGTTTTGTTTTGTTCGTTTGTTTGTTTGTTTGTTTTGAGAGGTTTTTGCTATAGGGAGTGTGCGCTCGCTGAAAAGGCACAGAGAGAGACAGACAAAAAGTGAGAAATCACCCCCCGGGGGGATGGCCACGCCACAATCCCTTCTCCTCCATTCTCCTCTCGGGATCTTGGGCACGCACGCACACCTGGAATGAGTTTAAGTCACCAGGTCCATGCAGTCAACCACATGGGAGTCCAGCGACATAGCCATTACGCCAACTGCTGGTCCCTACACCAACTGCTGGTTCCCCCATTTGTCTTTCCTACCTCAGCCCCCCTAGGTAGCTAGAATTACAGACACGTGGCACCACACCCAGCCTGTAGGTTGGCCTGGGTATCAAACCCTGCATCCCATGATCCAAGCATACAGAGAGCCGTGTCTTAGCAATGCGTGGCTGGACCTAACTTGTTCCAGCTTCTCAATTTCAATCCCTAATGCGATAAATGGCATTGCTATGTCCCATGTAAACGAAACTTTTGGAGTCCTCAATCACTTTCCATTTGTAAAGGGTCCTGAGAGGAGTCAGCAGGTGGTACGGAGGTTAGTTCAGCTTTATCCCATATGGCCAATTCTGTACTTCAAGTCCTGGACCCGGCAGCTTGAAAAGCACTCTGGGCATATGTAAGTGCCCAAAATCTCAAGAAGTAAATAGAGAAGGAATTGCAGCATGGCCATCCTCCTGGTGGGTGACGACTCATTTTCTCTCTCTCTGACTCCAGCACACATGCCCTGCAGGAAAAAGGAAATTTTTAAAATAATTTTTTAAAAGACTCCTGAGAGGGGCCAGCAGTTAGCGTAATGGCTATGTCGCTGGACTCCCATGTAGTCAACCGCGGTTTGCGTCCCAGACCCGGCTGCTTAAACTCACGCTGGGCACGTGTGTGTGCGTGCCCAAGATCCCAAGAGGAGAATGGAGGAGAAGGGATTGTGGCGTGGCCATCCCCCCTGGGGGGTGATTTCTCGCTTTCTGTCTCTCTGTCTCTCTCTGTCTTTCTGGTGAGCGCACGCGCCCTATAGCAAAAACCTCTAAAAGAAAAAAAAAAAAAA
>NW_006160123.1:2538032-2543919 GCF_000334495.1 Tupaia belangeri chinensis
TGTGATATCTCGCTTTCTGTCTCTATGTCTCTGTCTGTCTGGCGAGCGCCCGCGCCCTATAGCAAAAACCTCTAAAAGAAAAAAAAAATGAATGAGTGAATGAATGAATAAAGTTCAATAAAATATATTTTTTTAAAGTTCTGATGTCCTCCACCTCCCATGTCTTTAGTAACCCCTCTGCTTCTTTCTCCTCTCAGCAGCCGAGTTTCCTGAGAACACTCTACTTCCCTCTCCTCCTTGGCTCCCTCGAGTCTTCCCCCCCACTGTTCCTGATGTCACTCTCTCAGGCCACCGAGGACTCTTGGTGAGGTCAGCTCTGTCATACCCTTGGCATCTCAATGCATGACAATGTTGTATACCTTGTAGAAACACCGTGCATTGGGGACCAGCAGGAGGCGCGGAGGTTAAGGCGGCTGGATCCCACATGGCTGACGGCACCGTTCAAGTCCTGGACCTATCAGCTTGAAAACGTGCTGCATGCACGCCCAAAATCTAGGAGGACACTGGAGGAGGAGGGATTATGGTGTGGCTGGCCCCCAGGGGGAGTTTTCTCACTTTCCCCTCCCTCTGTCTCTGTCTCTGTCTCTCTCGGTGAGCACACACACCCTAAAACTAAAAAAAAAATGGAAAAGAAGCATCTCCCACCCTGCTCTGAGAACGCCGCTGTCTCCTGGCTCCCGCCTAGCTCTCCAGCTGTCTGCTCCTTTGGGAAGAAAGGAGGAAAACCAAACTCTGTCTCCTCTACTGTCATCCTCCATCAATTGTCACGGAAGGGTCTTGTCATCTCTGGTCACCAGGAAGGGTGGGGATTTCTCCGTCAGTCCTCCAAGTTCTGCAGTGGACACCCACCGGGATTCCTCTAATTCCATCCAGTTCTGGGCTCTCCCTGGAGACAGAATGAAATCCTCCCATAAGATGCAGTCGTAAGCCCCAGGTCGTCGTGCTGACGACCCCACCCGGCTCTGTCAGGTTGCCACCAGCCCCTCGGTAGGTTCCATTGACTTGCTAAAGCAACTCAAGAAAACATTTACATTCACTGATTCATTATAAAGGGTATGTCAAAGGACACGATGGGCAGAAGTTAGGGGTTAGGGCCTAGGGCCGTGTGTGTGTGTGTGTGTGTGTGTGTGTGTGTGTGTGTGTGTGAATGGCATGGAGCTTCCATTCACTCTCTGGCGAACCAGGAGTCTCCTCAGTAGCCGATGTTCTCTAAGTGCTGCTCTTTTAATTATTCAGTTAATTATTTTTGCTACAGAGTGCACACACTTGAGAGAGACAGAGGGGGAAAGTGAGAAAGCACCCTCTGAGGGGAATGGCCACACTGCAATCCCTTCTCCATTCCTCTCAGGATTTGGGGCACACACACACACATGCTGCATGCACGCCCAAAATCCTAGGAGGAGACTGGAGGAGGAGGGATTATGGTGTGGCTATCCCCCCAGCGTGTGTTTTCAAACTGCTGGGTCCAAGACTCAAACCACACTGCCATGTAGGATCTAAACTGCCCCAACCTCCACGCCACCCGCTGGCCCTACTTTTGGGTTTTGATGTTTTGTTTTTGTTTTTGAGAGGTTTTTGGCAGAGAGACAGAGAGATGGAAAGGGAGAAATCACCCCTGGGGCGGGGGGGCGGGGGAAGATGGCCACGCCTCCACTCTCCTCTTGGGATCTTCAGCATGCACGCACACGCGCCCAGCGAGTTTAAGCCACCAGCTCTGGGACTTGAACCGTGGTCGACTACTTGGTAGTCCAGCAACATAGCCATTACGCCAACTGCTGACCCCTGTTTTGGGTTTTTAATGGAGGCTTCGCCACAGGCATGATGGATTATATCCTTGGCCAGTGGTGATCAGTTCAACCTTTGGTCTCTCTCCCCACCCTCTAATCCTGCCTAGGTCTTTCCAGTAACCACCCGTCCTGAAACCTCGGGGGGCTGGCTGCCAGCCAACAAGCAACTCCAGCATGTGAAAAGGCACTCACTGCTTAGAGATACCAAGGCTCTAGGGAGAGGATCAAATGTGTTTCCCAAGACCACAGTTCCCAGCTCCTTTTGCTTTGCTCAGACCACCAGGGCTGGGGCCTCAGCCTGGGCCAGGCCCCACTCTCTGCCCTCTCACACGTATGGCTCTCAAATCTCGAATGCCAACCCAGATCTCTGGAGTCACAGGGCCACACAGCCAGCTGCCCTGCCATCCACGAGGATGTCACTCCCCCTACACAGCAGCCCCAGCTTTCTCGGCCCTGCCCTCCCGGCTCTGCTCTCCCCACTCTGCTCCAGTCAGTCACCACATCCCGTGACTTCACCCCAAACTGCTGGACGCCATTACTGGTCTGCCCCCCCACTGCCTCCTTTACTTCTCCTGGGCTGCTTCTGGCCTTCCCCACTCCAGTCTGACAGCATCCTCCACCTCCTAAGCAAGTCTCTGCTCACAATCCACCAGAGGCCCCCTGCCACCTGGCTGGCCTGTGTCCTCTCTGCTGTGCCTCTCCAGCTTCCCCAGCTGCCGTGACCTTGCCTGCCCCTCAAACACACACTCTTCCTTGACTCCCAGAGGAGGCAGGCCCCTTCCTCCAGAAAGCCTCTCCAGACTGCCCCACTTGGCCAGGAGCCCATCATGGCACATTTTCATGCTGAGTGGTTGTCACCAGTGTCTAGACTCGCCCTTCCCTGGGGAGGATTTCCTCACTGCTGTATGCTCAGTGCCTAGAACAGTGCCTGGCACACAGTGGAGGCTTAGTATATTCTTTCCAAGTGAATGGCTCGAACGTGAACCCATTGCAGCTGGCGAGCAACCCTAGGACACAGCAGGGCTGGCTGGGGCTGCAGGCCCTGCCCTGGCCCAGGAAGCAGCTGCCTCCTGCTATAGCGTTGTTCTGATCAGACTCCCGAAGAACCTGGCCAGACTCCACACTTCTCCCATTAGTGGCCAAGACACGAGGTTGTCCAGACATGGGCACACAACCCAGCCGTGGGCACATTCCCCAGGCACAAGGGCTGCCCAACAGAGTTGACCCTGCCAGGGACACCGGGTCATTCCAGGGCACCAGCCCCAAGAGTAGCCACACACAGCCTGCCCCATACATCATCGATGGGTATTGTGGCCCCAAGTCCAACTCTTGAGGGTGGGAAGATGGCTCCTTTTTCCTCAGCCAGCGAGGGAAGGGGCCTGGTGGGGCTCGGGCTCTTCTGCTGCTACCGCCCATGCTGCAGGGCCAGGAGTCTAGGAGCACTAACAGCCTCTCCCTGCCGATGAGCCCAGGGCCTTGCTGAAATCCAGGAGCTGTGACCTGCTCCTGGGCCAGGGCAGCAGAAGCCCCCGAGGTCAGGGAGGGCATGGGTGAGCAGCAGTGGGGTGGGGGGCAGGGCACTCTGCACGAGAGTCCTGGCAAGGCAGGGGGAAGGGGAAGCCACAGCCACACCAGCCCCTGCAGCACAGGGAGCACTGGAGCCCTGGGAGTCAGCATGGCCCTAGGTCCCTACTATTGGCTCTCTGCATTGCCCCAGAAGTCACCATCACCCTGCCCTAACCCACATGCTTGACGGCAGAAGCCAGGGGTCTGTCAGGGGGAGCTGGTCCAAGCTCCCAGCCTGCAGGCTACCCTGGGCCAGGGTGCTGCTCACAGCACTGCCGAGGGAGCTTCATGGGCTGACCTCTGCCCCAACCAGGGGCACGATGTGCATGCACCCGAACATGAACTGCACCCATTGGAATGACGTAACCTGGCAGCCTCGCCTGCTCAGCGGCCCTCTCCCTGGAAGAGAGGACCCTTTCCTGCCCCCTCTAAAGAATCACATTCCAGGGGCCAGCAGGTGGCATGGTGGTTAAAGATGCTGGATTCCCACATGGCTGACTACAGTTCAAGTCCTGGACCTGGTGGCTTGCTTTCTCACTTTCTCTCCCTCTCTCCCTCCCTCTCTCTCTCTCTGTCCTTCTCTAATCAAATTAAAAATAAAGTTAAATAAATTAAAAAAAAATAATCACATTCCAGCACAACACGGGTAAGAAGAGATGGGTTTATAGGTCACAGTATGGGGCAGACGGGAAGGTGGCAGGGCCTGTAGTGATGAGCTTCCCAGGGACAGATCAACGGACAAACAGGAGTTGGGGGCCCAGAGAGACAAGCAGACAGATGGAAACAAAAACAAATAAGAGGCCCAGCCAGTCTCAGCAGTGGTGCCCAGGCATCAGATCCAGCTCTTCCCTGGGCACCTAGTGGATAAGCAGGGCTAGTGGGGGCCCCCAGTCCTCACTCCCTGCTGTCCTTCATCCGGGAGGCTGGGACCTTGGGCAGGTGGTACTTCTGGGGCTAGAGAATGGCTGGTCTGGGCAGGTAGATGATCAGGGTTCTTGGAGGCTCCCTGGGGAGGTAGAGGCCTGGGTGGTTGGGTTTAGTAGCAGCACTGGGGGAAATCTGGTCAGAGGCCTGGGACGGGGCCACCGCTCAGCAGGGCCCCCCCACCCTGCCTACCACACCAACATGGTGTAATAAATAAAGTTTCAAGTAGTCAGTCAGTTCAGCGTCAAGTAGGAAAGCCGGAGGCTGGCGGAGGGGCAGGGGCTGGGAGGAGAGGCCCAGCCGCCCTGCCCACCACCCCCAGGGGCTCCAGCTGCACCCAGCCCATCCTGTACTAGAGCGGGTATCTGGCCGGAAGTCGGCATGGGCACTGCCTGCAGGAGCTCAGCCCCTCAGACCAATGCCAGAGCCTGCTCAGTGGGGCAGAAGCAGGGCAGCATGGTGCCCACAGCGTCTACAATAGCTGCCAGGTGCTCGTCCTGTGCCTGGGGCCCGCAGAGCTGCATGAAGTCGGCCAGGCGCAGCAGGTACTCCAGGTTGTGGCCAGAGAAGCCGCGGCAGGACAGGATCTGTGTCGCGATGACCTCCTCTGGCGCGGGGCCCAGATAGCCAGGGTTCTGTGGGGTGGCCACATAGGCCAGCGCCTTGAGTGGCTGGGCTGGGTGATCTTGAGGATAGAAGGTGACCTCCTTGGTGTCATAGCCGCCAAGTACCGCCTCACGCACGTTCAGGTATTTCAGAGCCTCGCTCACCTCCTCGCCTCGGACCTGGTATGCCACACCCCAAGTGCAGCCCTAGGAAGAAACAGGGATGCCTGGGGTCAGTCACCACAGCACCGTGCTGGTCCCTCCTCCCTCGTAGGATGAAATCCCACCCCAGGATTATGCTGTATAAGTAAGTGACCCAGGGGACTGGCTGAAGAGCCATGAAGCAGCAACAGGTTTCCCGTCTCTCTCTCTTTTTTTAAAAAAATATTTTTGGTGTAGGGCATATGCGCTTATCAGAGAGAAAGAAACAGAAAGCAAGAAATCACCCCTTGAGGGGGGATGGCCCACCACAATCCCTTCTCCATTCTCCTCTTGGGACTTTGGGTACGCATGCACATGCTCCAGGCATGAGTTCTAAACTGCCGGGTCCAGGACTCGGACCGCGGTTCACTGCAGGGGAGTCCAACGACGTAACCATTATGCCATCTGCTGGTCCCATGTTTCCCATTTCTTAAGAAGGGTTAACAAGGTGGTCTAGCTGCATAGGACAGATCCCTACTCAGGTGTGGTCCAGCAACCAGTGACATCAGCTGTATGTTTGTTAGGAACGCTGCGTCTTAGGCCCCACTCTGGGTCCACAGAATTAAAATCTCCATTTTAATCTCCACACTAAAGATCTCAGATTAAAGACTATCCAGTGAGTCCTCAGAGAAGCACTGAGCAAGACCACGTTTCTGTTCTGCCAGAGGCACCAAATCTAGCTTGCAGTGGTGGGCCTATGAGCTCTGCCTGTCTTTGCCCCTCCACACTGGGCCTTAGGGTCCCCCTTCTTGACTCCAGCACTTACCTCCCGATCTTCAAGAAGGGTCACCACACGGCCAGGCT
>NW_006160123.1:2544326-2549126 GCF_000334495.1 Tupaia belangeri chinensis
GGTGAGCCGCGCACGAAGCCCCCACGACTGTCACTGTAAGAGAAGACGGGCCTCCACACCAGGGAGCCGTAACCGAAAATCCACAGAGCTGGGGGGTCGCTGTCATTCCGGGGATGCTGCGCACAGGGCGACGGGGATGGCGAGGAGGGCGGGGTGTTTGGGACTGCAGATTCCTGCTTCATGGTGCCGGGCGCAGGGACGGGCCCGGGCGTCCTCCAGGGCTGGTCTCCGGGACGGGCACGGAAGGACCGACGGACGCGCACACCTGGCCTGGCACCGTTCGGTCGCTCCAGCTGAGCTGACCCTACAGAGGTGCCTTTTAAACCCTCCGACCGGGAGGCCCCGCCCTTCGCGGCCAGCTGCCGCGGTGATTGGGGCGGGGCAAATCCCCTTTTCGCCAATCACTCGCAGATCTTGCTTCTCAATTAATCGCGCCGTCCTCTGAATGGGTGGCTGAACGGCCGGCCTCGGGCCCAGCGCGCCTGCTGATTGGTTCTTCTCCCCCGCGGTAGCAAACCTGGCAGAAGTGATGCAACGGCTGGGGAGGTTTCCCCAGAGCGGGCATATGCAGCAAGGGCGTCTCGGATTGCATCAGGCGCCGAGCTGTGGGCACAGACCGGGCACGGGCTGGACAGCGGCGTGGGCCCCGAGTGTCTCCTTGGCAGCTCCTCCATGACCTGGGGTCCGCCAGAGCCACTTGGGTTGGTCTCAGGCAGTGCCTTCCCAGCTGTCCTGGCCGTGCACCTGGCCGAGTCACTGCCACCCGAGTCAGCAGGGGCTCAGTCCCGGAGCCAATGCAGGACGCGTCCAGAAGGAGCGCTGTGTGGCATAAACTCACGTCTCTGGCGCTCCGCCTAAGAGTATGCAGTGTGGGTAAGCTATTGGAAGCACTCTCCGCATTCCATTCAGGTGCCTCAAGCCGCTGGCCCGCGTGAGCAAAAGGAGAAACTGAGTCATAGGGACAGCCAGGAGTTCTGCAGAGACTGCCTGGGCTGAGTCAGGCTGGGTGCTTCTAGCAGGCTGTTTTCACGTGAGGGCTACGCCTGGGGCCAGACGTGGGACCCGCTGAGCCCAAGTAGCTTCAGGAAGAGCGCCTGAACCGACTTTGTGGGAGCCATCATTGGCTGTGGTGGCCACACCTGCACAGAGAGGCCACAAAGACAGGAAAACCAGGCCAGTCTTTTCTGGAGACAGGGGTTTAATTGTTATCAGACATGGCATTTTGCAGCAGCATCATCTCTAGACACCCAGGTTCTGGGATTGGCGGACAGTAGAAGCCAACTGAGGTCCCCAGGGGGTTGTGAACAGCTACAGGCCTTCTGCCTCAGCTACTGGCTTCCAGGAGAAGGGTTCACAAGCCTCCAGAGGTTGACCCCCTAAGCAGCAGCAAGAGGCTGCTCCACGAGGATGAATCTGGCTGGCAAAGGGAAACGGACAGCTGAAGGTGTTTCCTCGGTGGAACTGGCTCCAGGAGATGGCTATCCAGGTCTGGGGTGAGCCCTCTGGCAGAGAAAATGAACAATATTACTTCTCATTGGAGCCATGGCTTGTTGGTTAAGATAGCCAGACCCTACGTGGCCAACTCTGGTTCCAGGACAGACCAGTGACTTAAAAAGCATGCCAGGCACATGTGCGTATGTGCCCAAGTTCCTGACAAAATAGAGAGATGGGGAGAAGGGATCACGCGTGGGATTGTGGCAAGACCATTCCGTATTGGAGTACTTTCTCCCTCTCTCTCTTGTTTCTCTCTCTGATGAGTGCTGGCACCCTCTGGCAAAATTACTTTTAAAAGTTATCTGCGGGAACCAGCAGTTAGCTTAATGGCTATGTCGCTGGACTCCCACGTAGGCGACCGCGGTTCGCGTCCCGGACCAGGTGGCTTAAAACTCACACTGGGCACGTGTGCGTGCGTGCCCAAGATCCCGAGAGGAGAATGGAGGAGAAGGGATTGCGGCGTGACCATCCCCCCTGGGGGGTGATTTCTCGCTTTCTGTCTCTATGTCTCTCTCTGTCTGTCTGGCAAGTGCACGTGCCCTATAGCGAAAACCTCTCCAAAAAAAAAAAAAAAAGTTATCTGCACATGGGGACTAGCAGTTGGCGTAACGGCTATGTAGCTGGACTCCCATGTAGTTGACCACGGTTCGAGTCCCAAATCCAGTGACTTAAACTCATACTGAGCACATGTGCTTGCAGGCCCAAGATGAGACTGAGGAGAAGGGATTGTGGTGTGGCTATCTCCCCTGGGGGTGATTTCTCACTTTCTGTCTCTCTGTCTTTTTCTTTCTGACAAGCGCATGTGCCCTATAGCAAAAAACAAAAACTTCTCCAAAAAGAAATTACCTGCACACTTCACGTAATCGTTTCAAACATCTCTCAGATATATTCAACAGTGGGAAGGAGTGGGAAGGTTGCTTAACTTATGTGTTATCTGAAGCTTTTTTTCTTCTTCTTCCTTTTCTTTATTCATAATAGAACAAGTGTGCACGCCAGCAAGAGAGACTCTCCCTCCTCTAGTCCTCTACCGCATGGGGTCTGGGTCTGGGTCCTGGCTCACGTGCCCAGGGTGTCAAAGGCTGCGCCAGCTAGGGATGCCAACCACCATCACTGTGTGAGATCTGCCTTCTCTCTCTTTTTTTTTTTTTTTTGGAGAGGTTTTTGCTATAGGGCGTGTGCGCTCGCCAGACAGACAGAGATACAGAGAGACAGAAAGTGAGAAATCACCCCCCAGGGAGGATGGTCACGCCACACTCCCTTCTCCTCCGTTCTCCTCTCGGGAACTTGGGCATGCACGCACACGTGCCTGGCGTGAGTTTTAAGCCACCTGGTCTGGGACACGAACTGCAGTCGACTATGTGGGAGTCCAGCAACATAGCCATTACGCTAACTGCTGGTCCCCGAGATCTGTCTTCTCTTGAACAGTATGATTACTACAATGAGTACATTAACATTTGCATCAGAAATAATCAAAGAACATACCTAAATTGTTAGCAGAGGCTGCCACTAGAGGAGGAGTTTTTTGTTTTGTTTTGTTTTGGTTTTGAGGAGAAGGACTTTTAATATAAATGTAAACATATATGAAAAAGCTTCCTTTTTATTTTTTTTTTAGAGAGATTTTTGCTGTAGAGTGTGTGCACTGGCCAGAGAGATAGAGAGAGACAGAAAGTGAGAAATCACCCCCTGTGGGGATGGCCACACTGCAATCTCTTCCCTTTCATTCTCCTCTTGGAACCTTGGGAAGGCACGCACATGCACACGCACCCTGAGAGTTTGTTTTTTCTTTTTAAGAGAGATTTTTGCTGTAGAGTGTGTGCACTGGCCAGAGAGATAGAGAGAGACAGAAAGTGAGAAATCACTCCCCAGAGCGACTGGCCACACCACAATCCCTTCTCCAGCCTCCTCAGGATTTTGGGCATGCATGCACACACACCTGGCATGAGGGTTTTTTTAAAATTATTTATTTAATTTTATTCATTTATTCATTTAAATTTGACCAGAGAGAGACACAGAGAGAAAGAGAGAGAGATAGAAAGTGAGAAAGCAAGCCACCAGGTCCGGGACTCGAACCATGGTCAGCCATGTGGGATTGTCCAGCCCCTCAACCACCACACCATCTGCTGGTCCCCTGGCATGAGTTTTTAAGTGGCCGGGTCTGGGACTCGAACTGAGTTTATTACATGGGAGTCGAATGATATAACCATTACTCCATCTACTGGTCCCAAGCTTCAATTATTTTTTTTTAAGAGGTTTTTGCTATAGGGCGTGTGCGTTCAGCAGAAAGACAGAGAGACAGAGAGACAGAAAGCGAGAAATCACTCCCCAGGGGGGATGGCCACACCACAATCTCTTTTCCTCTATTCTCCTCTCAGGATCTTGGGCATGCACATGATCCCAGCGTGAGTTTAAGCCACCGGGTCTAGGACTTGAACCGCGGTCAACTACATAAGAGTCCAGCGACATAGCCATTACGCCAACTGCTAGTCTCCTCGATTTTTTTTTAAACAAAGGAGAATGAATTACATTTTTAAGCACAAGGAAGAATATAGGCGAAATTATATTTCTAGTCAGTCCTTTCTCTTTCTCTTTCTCTTTCTCTCCATTTCTCATGGTCACGCTTCTTTTGTTTCTGTCCAGCCTCTGTAGTCCGTAAGAGACCTCCTTTGCTGCTGGCTTCTTAGAATATCACCTTCTCTGCTCACGCCTTGGGGCAGTGGGCTGGGAGAGACAGACTGGTACGGACACATTGCTGCAAACATCTGAATTGACTCAACCTTTAAAGAAAGCAGTGTGGCGATACAAATCAGGAATCATACAATGTCTGTGTACTTTGACCCATACTTCCACTCCAGGAAATTATTCAAAATATGAGAAAAGCCATACGCCTGATGATTTTTGGTGCATTGTTATTTATTATAGCAAAAACAAAAGAAGAAAAGCTACTTTAATATCTAAAAAGAGCTAAATGCTTAAGTAAATTATGGTCAGTTCACACAATGGAAAAAATATACATGCACAGAGGAAACTACTTAAATTTCCAGCCATGGCTAGTTATATAAACCTGATAATGGCCCATGAAGTCTGTGCAGCCATTAGAAACAATTATGTCTCAGACTTATTGACATGGAAATGTATCTATAATGTATGAAATTAAGTGAAAAAGCAGGCTATAAAGTAACCTAATGATGGGACCAGTAGTTGGAGTAATGGCTATGTCGCTGGACTCCCATGTAGTCAACAGCGGTTTGAGTCCCAGATCCAGCGGCTTAAACTCACACCGTGTGTGTGTGTGTGTGTGTGTGTGTG
>NW_006160123.1:2549310-2558800 GCF_000334495.1 Tupaia belangeri chinensis
ATTTTAAAAATAATTATTTTATTTAACTTTATTTATTTATTTTAATTTTACTAATGAGGGACAGAGTAAGAGGGTGAGAAAGTGAGAAAGCAAGCTACCAGGTCTGGGACTCGAACCACAGTCAACCATGTGGGAGTCCAGCACCCTTAACCACTACGCTACCTGCCAGCCCCCAAAAAGTGAGACCTTTCTGGTGAGCGCACATGCCCTATAGCAAACATCTCTCAAAAAAAAAAAAGAACAAAAGTTATAACTACATTTTAAAAGAAAACTATTTCAGGCCAGCCATGTGGTGGTGAAGGTGACATACCTGACAGTGTGATCAAGTCCCAGACCCAGCAACTTGAAATTCATGCCAGGAGCATTGTGTTTGAGGGCGGGGTAGGCATGCTCAGGAGGAGGGTAGAGGAGAAGGGATTATGGTGTGGCCATCTCCCTGGGGCGGTGATTTCTCTTTCCTCTGTCTCTCTATTGAAAGTGCCAAAAAAAAAAAAAAAAAAAAAAAGAAAGAAAGAAAGAAAGTGCCTACGCCCTTTGGCAAATAAAAAAAAAAAGAGAGAGAGAGGGAGAAAGAAGATATTTCTATTTAGAGAAAAAGATTAGTATCAAAACCCACTGTGGAGGGACCAGCAGTTAGCATAATGGCTATGTCGCTGGACTCCCATGTAGTCGACCATGGTTTGAATCCGGACCCGGTGGCTTAAAACTCACGCCAGGCGCGTGTGCATGTGTGCCCAAGATCCCGAGAGGAGAATGGAGGAGAAGGGACTGTGGCGTGGCCATCCCCCCCACCCCCCCGGGGGGTGATTTCTTGCTTTCTATCTCTCTGTCAGTCTGGCAAGCGCACGCGCCCTGTAGCAAAAACCTCTCCAAACAAACAAACAAAAAAACACTGTGGAGAGACCAGCAGTTGGCATAATGGCTATGTCATTGGACTCTCATGTAGGTGAACGCTGTTCAAGTCCTGGACCCAGTGGCTTAAACTCATGACAGGCGCGTGTGCGTGCGTGCCCAAGATCCCAAGAAAAGAATGGAGGACAAGGGATTGCAATTTCTCGCTTTCTGTCTGTCCCTCTCTGTCTTTCTGGTCAGCTCAATGACCCTATAGAAAAACCTCTCCAAAAAAAAAAAAAAATCCATTGTGGAAACAATGTAACAATGCCTATGATTTCAGAGTAAGTCAAAACTGCAAAATATGGGATCAGCAGCTAGCAAAATGGTTACATCGATGAACTCCCAATAGTCGACAGCAGTTTGAGTCCTGGACCCAGCAGCTTAAACTCACGCCAGGTCGGGTGTGTGTGTATGCATGCCCAAGATCCTGACCAGAGAATGGAGGAGAAGGGATTGCGGTGTGGTCATCCCTTCTGGGGGGTGATCTCACTTTCTGTCTCTCTCCATCTTTCCAGTGAGCACATGCACCCACAAAAACTTAAAAAAAAAAAACAAAACTGTAAAATATAAACTATTGTGCCCCGTCATTAAAACTGTTAACAACAAACTGCATGAGGAATGAAGACTGGAAGGCACCAAATACTCATGATGCATATGTGGGGTATTAGGGCTACGGGTGATTCTTTCCCCTATTTACCAAATTTCATTGAATAAAATAATTTTTATTTATTTTAATTTGATCAGAGCTGGCCAGAGTGACAGAGACAGAGAAAGTGAGAGAGCAAGCCTCCAGGGCTGAGGCTCATACCTCGGCCAGCCACGTGGGAGTCCTGTGCTCTTAACTACCGTGCCACCTGCTGGTCCCCAATGAAATAATATTTTTAAGTAATAAACTCTTTTACTTTTTTTTTTTTTCAAATTTTTTCTATAGGACATGTGTGTTTGCCAGAGAGAGAGAGAAAGTGAGAAGTCACCCCCAGGGAGGATGGCCATGCCATAATCTCCTCTCTTCCATTCTCCTGTCGGAATTCTGGGCACACACGCACATGTGGGCAGCATGTTGTTTGTTTTTTTCGTTTTTTGCTATAGAACACATGCGCTTACCAGAAAGACAGAGCGAGACAGAGAGAGAGAAAATGAGAAATCAACTCTCAGGGGAATGGCAGCTGCAATCCCTTTTCTATTTTCCTCTTGGGATTCTGGGTCTGCATGCACATGCACCTGGTGTGGTTTTCAAGCCTCCATGTTGGAGACTCAAACCACAGTCAGCCATGTGGGAGTCCAGTGCCTTAACCACCACACCGATGGCTGCCCGCGTTGTAAACTTCTCTACTACTGTGTGAGGTAGGGAACCAGCAGTTAGCGTAATGGCTATGTCGCTGGACTCCCACGTAGTCGACCGCGGTTCGTGTCCTGGACCCGGTGGCTTAAAACTCACGCCGGGCGCGTGTGCGTGCGTGCCCAAGATCCCGAGAGGAGAATGGAGGAGAAGGGATTGCGGCGTGACCATCCCCCCTGGGGGGTGATTTCTCGCTTTCTGTCTCTATGTCTCTGTCTGTCTGGCGAGTGCACGCGCCCTACAGTGAAAATCTCTCCAAAAAAAAAAAAAAAAACTACTGTGTGAGGTAGATATCCTTTCACAGACGCGCAAACAGGAGAACTGGTAACCTACTCGCAGAGCCATGGCTGTAAGCAGTGTAGCCTGGGCCTAAAGATGGGTAAGCCCAGCTCCAGGGCCTCCTTGCTGATAACCATCTGCCACCCTGCCGCCCTCCCATGAGTGCTCCTGAGAGCAGGGCGGGTCTGCTCCCGGGAAGCCACACAGTGAGGGTGCGTGGAAGGTTCCCACGAGCATAGGTGAAACAAGTGAAGCTCTTACTGGGAAAAGCCAGGGCTAGGTTTCATGTCCTGCCAGACACAGGCTCAACCTTGACCATCGTGAAATAGGAAACTCCACGAAAGTTGGCCAAGGAGATCTGAAACACCTTCCTGGAAACACGTCTTGCCCGTTCCCACTCCTTGCTTATTCTTGGCAACAACATCTGTCTCCTTTCCTCCCAGTGGGACACTCAGGCAGTAACCACCCACGAGCCAGTTCCTCTCGTAAACTCAGTAAGCCCGTCCCATCTCGCCCTCTGAAAGCCCTCAGGAAGGGGCTGCAGAGGGCACACCTGCAGAGGTACCGGGTCACGGAACCTGGTGGCCCCAGCATCACCTGCACCTGCACATGATTCGCACGTGATATGCACATGGTGACTTCCTTTTCTGGACCTTTCCCAAATTAATCTTTCCTTATTGTGTCCCTCCAGGCAGTCACCTCTCATTTCCTTCTGCTGTTCCTTCTCACGTCTCATCCCAGACACCGTGACTGCTGGTGTCAGTGAGCGCGGTGACCTGAAACCAGGGAAGGGAGCTGAGTCAGAAAGACTCACCCTGTCTGCTCTCTGGGCTCTCAATACCCGGCACCTCAGTGATGCCAAACGTGGGAGGTTTCTCCCCCACAGCAAGCAATTCTGCGGCGGACCCCCGGCAAGGCAAACTCAAATCCAATTTAATTCGGACACGATCTACCTGGAGATAGATTTGAATCTCACAGGTTGAGAGATCAGTCCCCAGGACTGTTCCCAGCTTCACACAGTAGTCATAAGTGTGGGCCTCCAGAACTTTTTTTTTTTTTTTTTTTTTTTTTGGAGAGTTTTTTGCTGTAGGGCACATGCACTTGCCAGAAAGAGACCGACGGAAAGCAAGAAGTCACCTCCCAGGGGGGATGGCCATGCTGCAATCCCTTCCCCTCCATTCTCCTCTCAGGGTCTTGGGCACGCATGCACATGTGCTTGGCGTGAGTTTAAGCCACCGGGTCCGGGACTCGAACTGTGGTCAACTACATGGGAGTCCAGCGACATAGCCATTACGCTAACTGCTGGTCCCATAGAACTTCCTTTTTTTAAAAAAGAATTATTTTATTTAACTTTATTTATTTATTATAATTTGACCAGAGGTGGACATAGCATGAGAGATAGAGAGAGAGTGAGAAAGCAAGCCACCAGTCCTGGCACTCAAACCGCAGTCAGCCATGTGAGAGTCCAGCACCCTTAACCACCATGCCGCCTGCTGGTCCCGGCCTCCATCATTTCTAACCAGTTAGAAGTTGGGGTTCCCATGACCCCCTTTCTCTCCTTGAGTTCTATTGATTTGCTAGTGGACATAGCATGAGAGATAGAGAGAGAGTGAGAAAGCAAGCCACCAGTCCTGGCACTCAAACCGCAGTCAGCCATGTGAGAGTCCAGCACCCTTAACCACCATGCCGCCTGCTGGTCCCGGCCTCCATCATTTCTAACCAGTTAGAAGTTGGGGTTCCCATGACCCCCTTTCTCTCCTTGAGTTCTATTGATTTGCTAGAGTGGTTCACAGAATTCAGGGAAACAGTTACCAGTTTATTATGACATTGTTGTTCTTGATCTTGTTCTTTGATGTTTTTGCCATAGGGTGTGTATGCTTACCAGAGACAGAAAGAAGGAAAATGAGAAATCACTCCCCAGGGTGAGGACCATGCCTCAGATACTTCTCTGTTCTCCTCATGGCATCCTGGGCACAAATGCACACGCATCCAGCATGATTTTCAAGTTGCCGGGTCTAGGACTTGAACCACGAATCTGGCCATGTGAGATCCAGTGCTTCAACCCCCACACCACCTGCTGGCTCCTATTAAACATATTTTAAAAAATACAAATAAATGATCAGATGCAGAGAGATACAGGGCAAGGTCTAGAGCTTCCATCATCATAGAGTTGGGGTGTACCACCATCCCGGCAAGTGTAAGGTGAGTACCTTCCTGAAAGCTTCCAGTGTTCAGCTGAACAGAAGCTTCCAGAAGCCTATACCTTTGGGGTTTTATGGAAGCTTCATTACATAGGCATGATTGTTCACATCATTGGCCATTGGTAAACAACTTAACCATCAGCCACTTTTCCTCCCCAGAGATTGGGGGATGGGATTACCTTAGTTTTTCTAGTGACCAGTCCTTATCCTGAAGCTACTTAGCTAGATTCCATGCATTTTAGGAGTTGTATGTCAGGGGACCAGCAGTTAGCATAATGGCTATGTCACTGGACTCCCTCAGACCTGACAGCTTGCTTTCTCACTTTCACTCTCTCTTTCTGGTGAGCGTATGTGACCTGTATCAAATTTTTTAAAAATAATAATAAATTGGGACCAGCAGTTAGCGTAATGGCTATGTCACTGGACTCCCATGTAGTTGACCGCAGTTCGCATCCCGGACCTGGTGGCTTAAAACTCATGCTGGGCACGTGTGTGTGCGTGCCCAAGATCCCAAGTGGAGAATGGAGGAGAAGGGATTACGGCATGGCCATCCCCCCTGGGGGGTGGTTTCTCGCTTTCTGTCTCTCTGTCTCTCTGTCTGTCTGGCGAGCACACGCGCCCTATAGCAGAAAAACCTCTCCCCCCCCCAAAAAAAAATAAATTAATAAATTTTTAAAGAAAATATTGCATATGGGAGTCAGCAGGTGGCATGGTGGTTGAGGGCATTAGACTCCCACATGGTCGACTGCAGTTGGAATCCTGGACCTGGTGGCTTGCTTTCTCACTTTCCCTTTCTCTCTTGCTGTCTGATCAAACTGGAAAATAATAAAGTTAACATACATATATATAAACATTGTGTATAGGAGCCAGCAGATGGTATAGCAGTTATGTCGCTGGATTTCCTTTTTTGTTTTGGAGAGGTTTTTGCTATAGGTTGCATGGGCTCACCAGAAAGACAGAGAGAGACAAGATGACAAGATACAGAAAGTGAGAAATCACCCTCCAGGGGGGATGGCCACTCTGCAATCCCTTCTCTTTTATTCTCCTCTCAGGATCTTGGGCACGCACACACACATGCCCAGCACAAGTTTAAGCTACTGAGTCCAGGACTTGAACCACTATCTACTACATGGGTGTCCAGCAACATAGCCATTATGCCAGTTACTGGTCCCACATCACTGGATTTCTACATGGCCAACTGTGGTTCAAGTCCCAGACCCGGTGGCTTGAAAATCATGCTGGGCACATGTGTGTGCATACCCAAGATCCCAGGAGGAGAATGGAGGAGAAGGGTTTGCTGTGTGACCATCCTCCCTGGGCGGTGATTTCTTGCTTTCCCTCTTACTGTCTCTGCCTCTCTCCAGCGAGTACACACATCCTAAGGCAAAAAAATTCTCAAAAAAAAAAAAAATAGTAGCAGTATCTACCTTGTAGGGGTCTGGCTCCTCCAAGGATTGAAAGAAACAATCCCTATGGCAGCCAAGGTGGTGCAGGTGCTGGGCAACACTGCAGTCCCATGAGAAGGGCCAGGACTCAGCTCACAGGGTGATGCTCCTGGCTGATGGAGGGCTGGGGGGAGGCTCCCAGCATGTCAGTCCCTGCCGGGGGTCCTTGTCTCTCTTTCTCTTGCTCTCTCAAAGTAGATAAATAAACTTACAAAGGAAAACAAGTACACCTTAGCCAGTACCAGTCACACGGAGGCACTGAATACATGGTAGCTCTTTACTAAATAGAAATCTACTTAAGACTTCTCACTTCCGCTCAGTCTGGGACAGAGCTGGGATCTGCCTCTGTCTGACACAGCTCAGAACGGAGTGGGCTGGGCAAGTGGCCAGGGTAAGCATCTTAGATTCGGGGGAGAAAAACACCTCCCCTTCCATTCTTGCCATGCAGTTCATAGACCGTCCCAGGAAATCGGGTGCCAAAGGAACGTTTGTAAAAGGTAGAGTGTGGGGCTGGCCAGGTGCGTGGTGAGAAGGGGACCTGGACTAGTGGGGAAAGCTGGCTCCTTGCCCATTTCTCAGCCCCGGAGGAGGGAGAGAAGCCCAGCTGACAGACCTCTGGAGGTGGCCACTGTCCCAGTTATTCTGAACTTGGTCCTGATCCACCTGAGGGGGAGAGGCCAAGGTTCCAACAGAGGGTTGGAGTAGAGGGTAGTGCTCCCAGTTCCAATGGCAGAGGAAGGGGTAGTGTGTGGGGCAGGGCTGAGGGGAGGCTATAGTGGGGAGCATTTCATTGGAGTGACAGGGCTGCATGGAGACTAGATCTGTGAGGTCAGGTCGAACATCTGACTCCATGAAAATGCTAAAGTGCGTGGGGCCTGGCTTTAGAAGAGAACCCTAAGGGACCAGATAGAGGTACAATGGTGAGTGACGCTCTGCAAGACAATCACTCATGGGAAGGTTGTCGGGTCATGTCCCGAGGCCTCCTTGAATGTACCAGGCATGGTCTGGGCTGGCTGAGGCTGAGGGTGGATGGTGGCATCGGGACCCTGTTGAGGGTATCATATCTCTGTTTCTGTCTCTATCTTTGTCTCTCTTGCTCTTGGAATAAATAAAACTTAAGAAAAAGAAGATGGGGCTGGCAGGTGGCGTAGTGGTTAAGGCGCTGGACTCCCACTTGGCTGCTGCAGTATGAGTCTTGGAGCTTGCTTTCTCACTCTCCCTCTCTTTCTTTCTCTCTCTCTCTCCAAACTGAATAATAATAATAAATATAATTAAATAGTTCTCAAAAAATAAAAATGACAACCCCAGAAAAAGCTCCATGTGGACATGTAAGACTGCTCAAAAGGGATCTGACTGGCAGGCTCAGACCCACAGAGGGACAAGGAAATGAAGCCCCTTAAATGAGAGCAGTTGATGGGCCCAGCTCGTGGTGTGGTAGTTAAGGTTTTAGATTGAGTCCCACATGGGAATCAGCCACAGTTTGAGTCCTAGACCCAGCAGCTTGAAAATCACACCAGGTGTGTGTGTGTGTGTGTGTGCGCGCGCGTGTGTGTGTGGATGCCCAAACATCCCTAGAGGAGAGTAAAGGAGAAGGGATTGTAGCATGGCCATCACCCTGGGAGTTAATTTCTCACTTTCCTCTCTGGGGAGCTCCTGTACCCTATGCCAGTAACCTAAAAAATTTTAAAAAAGGAGAGCAGCTGAGATACTATACCACCCTCCCCACACACACACTCACACATGCCACTGCTTGTGGGAAAAAGATCCCAGAACCTTTCTCTTTTACCAGAGAGCTAGAGCAGGAATCGCTGAGTGGAGGGAGTCGCTGTGGAGGTGTGAAACTGAACAGACCGGGCAGGTAGGATGGGCCTGACCCAGTCTGCCCCTGCATGTGCCCAACCCCCACGGGAGGAGGCTACTCCTGCAGACAGCCAGGCTCCTCATGCCTGGAGGGGGTGTGGTTCCACTCTGCAAGGGAGCCATGATGCTGGGCAGGCTTGGGCCCAGAGCCCACCTGTGGTAAATCCAGACTCTGTGTCTGGCCATAGCCTCAGCTGGCTTTTCAGACCTTGTGTTCTGACCTCAAAGGCCCTTTCGGGATGAAGGGAACGGCTGAGCTCACTCTTGGCCAGAGCGTTTGCCCCAGAGTCCAGGAAAGGTGCAAAAGTCACTTAGGGCGGATCTCCAAGGGGAAAGTGACTTCCCACAGCAAGGGCGTTTCTTCTACCATATCAGAGGAGGCTGACCCAGATTAGAGGCGTGCCTCAAAGACGGGGCACAGAGGGGAGTGACAGTGGAGGCAGCCTGGGATCCATCCTGCTTTGCCTGGTCCTTGGTCTCAGACTACTTTTTTTTTTTCCTTCGGGGTGGAGGGAGAGGGTTTTGCTATAGGGCACGTGCTCAACAGAAAGACAGAGAGAGACGGACAGAAAGCAGCGTGAGTTTAAGCCACGGGGTCCGGGACTCCAACCACGATCAACAACATGGAAGCCCAGCAATGCAGCCATTCCACCATCTGCTGGTCCTGGTCTCAGACTACTTCTAGAACCCAACCTGCTGCTGGGGACTAAAGAAGGGGGGAGAATGAGAAGCCAGAAAGTGGCTTGCTAACATATGCTGGAGGAGGATTAACTAACCAGAAGGGATTCAAACATTGCTCACAAGTGTTTTCATACATTGGCTCATTTCAACTCATAGTGACGTGCAAGCTCTCACCCTCAGAGAAAGTACAGATACCTAGAGCGTTAGCTTTCCTGGACAGAGCTATATTTTGCTGCCAATGCCTGGCATATATCACGCGCTCAATCAGATGGACGGATGAAGAAATGCATCACCTGGCAAAGGGAGGCAGTGCAGGAAGGGCGCTTCAGGCTCCTAACTCAAACCCCGTGCCCTTTCCAGCCTGCTCCCGTTCCCTTCCATTCAGGATGCGCGCTGGACGAGGACAGGCGGAGGACTGTGTGGTGGGGGGGAGGCTGGCTGACAGGACGCCGGCCCCCCACACTCCCTGCTGGCTGCTGGACGGCTGGAGCGGGCGAAAGGGCCCTGCTCCTCCCGACACCCCAGGACAGTTGGGGATGCCTCGCAGTGGGTTCTCTCCAGTTTACCCCCTCGGCTTAGAGCCGCGAAGCCTGGAGCGAACTCTGCCCACCAAAGACGTAAACTGAGCCCGGGCATCCACCGCTGCTGCGACGCAGCGGTCCCTAGGCGCTCCGGGACGCAGAAGGGCCAATCCCGCGAGCCTCCGGTGGGACCGCGGCGGCACAGCGCCCCCTAGTGCCGGGCAGCGGCGCTTTGGCGGTCCCGCCCGCATGTTCGCCCGCGGCTCAGCT
>NW_006160123.1:2558999-2573024 GCF_000334495.1 Tupaia belangeri chinensis
CTCTTCCGCCGCGCCTGGGGCCGTCGGGATCCCGCTGGTCTGCAGGCGGTCCGTGCGCCCTGTGCTCCAGGGAGGGCGCGGCGCGGAGAAGGCCACTGGGACCTCCCAGGCGCATCCCCTCCCCGGGAAGGGACAGTCACAGTTCCCTGAGTGAATCACTTCCACCCCCTTCCCGGAATGCAGCAGTCCACGTGGGGCGGAGGGCCGGGTGTGCTGGTCCCGTGGACCGAGGGGAGAGGATGAGGAAGACCACAGGGAGGAAGCCCGGGAGAGCTCTGTGAGTCCCCGTCGCAGATGGCGTCCATTCTAACCTGAATCAGCGTCCATTCTAACCTGGCTCAATCTAATGGCCTTAACTAGCCTGGGACTGGGGCCAGGCGGAGCCACTACTGTCATCTTTTTTTTTTTTCTACCCGATGACCTGTCTGACCCGGGCTAAGAATAAAGGCATTTCTCCCTTCTTCATAGCCCCTCCCTAACTCCCCACAGTGATCTCCAGGTGGTTACCAGGCCAGAGGCACTGGAAAAGCAGCTGTCCTCAAAGCTGGAGGTCACTGTGGGGTCAGACGCATTCTCCAGGCAGGGCCCTGGCTCCAGGCTGTTAAGGAACTGCTAAGCTCTGCCTTCACATATGGAATATACATGCAAATTAAATGGTATTCACAGTGAGTCTAGAGCTATCATCTGGCCTTGTTTTTGCCCAGCGCGGAATAGCTCCTGTACACCTGGCCACTCCCCACTCCAATGATCAGGACGGTCTTGGATACCTTACCAATGAGAAGGGGTTGAGCCCTCAGGGAGTGACCTTCAGGAAATCCTGGGGAGAGGAGGGCTTCCACTGTGAGCTGTTCACACCCCAAGTGCTGAGTCAGCTTCTGCTATGTTGCTAGAGGTGGAGCCTGGCACAAGCTGCAGGTTGGAGCTGCCGGGACCTAGTCCGTGCACGGGTGCCCCCCTTTCTTCCCAAGAATCACTTGGGTATTCCCTTCTAGGGTATCTGGCAGCCCGTGCAGCACAGCATAGCCTGGTGGTGTGGACGTGCAGGTCTGCGGGTGTCCTACCTGTCCCCCACATGGGAGCCTCGTCATCTCGCCTTCGTGTCCCAGCCCAGTTTCCCCCGCACCCCCCCTCCAGGGCCGGGAGCTGCTTTCCTGTTTCATTTTGGGCAGGAAGAGTGAGGTCGTGTTGTTCTTCCCCCTGCTGCCGGCTCAGGCTGTGGGAACGCTTCCCTGAATGCTTTCCTGTCTGATACCCTGTGTGTGCAGCGGAGGGGACGGGGACGGAGCGAGCGGCAAGGCGGGAGTGTGTGTACTCCTGCCTCTGAGATCTGCAGCCAAGGCCAGCGTGGGCAGGCTGTGCATGTGTCAGGGAGGGAGAAAAAGGGAGGAAGGGGCTCTCCATCCAGTGAGGAGGGGGCACCTTGTGCATCTGTGTTGTGCTGTGAACAGGCTGAGAGCTGGTAGCATCTGCTTAGCTTTTGGTCAGTGGTTCTTTTTTTCACTATTTTCTCTCCATGGGGTATGTTTGTGCCTGTAGGGAAGACTGTGGCAACCTAGGGACTCTCCTGCCCCTTAGAGGAGGTAGACATGAACGTGAATCAGAGCCTGGGTACTGCTTTAGTGCCCCAGTCAGGGAAACCTGGGTGCAGAGGAGGCACTGCCCCCCACGGACTTCAGTAAGCTCCGGCCGCTGGGCAGACGAAGCGCTCCGACTCAGCTCGCTTGTCCAGTTAAAAGGACAGTGAGCCTCAGGCAACCCCTCTCTCTGTCTCCCAGAGACCCAGGCTGTGCTGGAGCTGCAAAGGAACAGAGCACCAGTCCATGTAAAACCCAGGAGGAGGGGGGCCCAGGTGTCATCATGGTTCAGAGATCCCATTCTCTGAAGAGAGATGGTTGCTTCTTTTTAATTTGCTATAGTGTGTGTGTGCTTGCCAGAGAAAGAGAGGGAAAGTGAGAAAGCACTTCCAGGATGGATGGTCATGCATAATCCCTTCTCCTCCAGTTTCCTCTTGGGAGTTGGGGCAAGCGCACACAGGTGTGTGGTGTGTTTTTCAAGCCACTGGGTCTGGACCTCAAACCTGCAGTCGGCCATGTGAGAACCTACCACCTTAACCACCACACAGCCTGGCTGGCCTGAGAATCCTTTTGAAAAAGAGAAACCAAGCAGGAAGGACTACAGAGTCCCACAAGCTTTTTTGGCTTTGAGGAGAGAAAGGGAGCATAGATTCGGGTCGTGGGGGATATCCCCAAAGGAATGGTGGCGCTTAATGGAGGAAAGGGGGCCTGGCCATGAGCCCTAAGCAGCAGACAAGGAAGCCCGGCCTCAGCTCAGGACTGAAAAGGTGGGGCCGGGACTGGAAGGGACAAGGCCTGGGGTACAATATGGCAAACCCCCGTGTGTGCATGGGTTCCAAGGGTTCCAGGAGGGTACCTGGCAGCCATATGAGAAGGTGGTTTCGAATTCTGTGGGTGAGAAGGTAGGGAGAAGATGCCCACTCGGCTATCACAAAGACAGGACCCAAGAAGTAATAAACTCCTGTACACATCTGTTCCATATTATAAATACACATTATATACAAAATAATGTTATAAAATGTAGAAAGGTCAGTGCTTCTGATTCTTAAATTATCGAAATACTAGACTCCAAAATAAACTACCAAAAAAAATAAAAACTCATATTATTGATTTCTGAAGATCAGCTTCGAGGGTGGTCCGGGGCAGTGGTGGGCATGGGCAGAGAGCCCAGGCGTGAGGTCGTAGGGACAGGGCTGAGGAGGAAAGGCCCAGGCGGCATCAGCACCCAATTTCCCCCTCGCTGGACTCTCCAACACGACTGCCCGAGTTCCCCAGGTCGGCCTGGCACCCCCACTGGCAGAAGCGGCAGGCCCTCGCCTATCCGCTCACAGAAGCCCAGAGGCACCCAGGGCCAGAGGGTGGTGGGAGCCAGGTAAGGCTTAACGACATTCTTGCCCAGACGGCCTAGGTCAGGGAAAGGCTGGCGGTGTCCCAAGAAGGCCCACGTGCGGTGGTTAGAGGCACCGGGCAGAAAGTGCTCCTCTCCCTGCAAGGGCTCACCTCACCTGCAGGGCAACTCCTGCCAAGAGCCACACCCAGTGGTTTTCCAGCCCACGGGAGGCCCTGCCCTTACTGGTCCTCTCTCTCCTTTCAGATTTGGGCCCAGCTGTCATCATGGAACCTGGGCCAAAGGCACTTTTGGAAACGCAGATGCCAGCGGAGGCCACAGCAGCTCCAGACCCCAAGGGGTTGCTGCCACTCTTTCTGAAGGCCACTACTGGCAGGGCGGGCCCAAGCGGCACCTCTCCTCGCCTCTGTCCCCTAGCTGGTGCGGCTGCCAATCTGATGCCAGACGGACACCCAAAGGTGTAGAAGGGTATTGCATCTCTTGGCAAGTTCACAGTCTATCCAGTTCATGCGATTCCCTCCTCCTCCTCCTGAGAGCAGCACGTTGCATATTTAAAACGTCCCATCCAGGATGCAATGTAAACGATGCGGAAGGAAGTCCAGCTGCAGCCGAAGCTGGGATGTCCTGGCAGGCTCCTGCCTTATACCTGGGAGCACGTGGAAAGGGGGAAATGGGTTACCCTGGGCCCTGGCTCTCCCTCTACGGCTGCCCTGGAGAAACCAACAGGGCAGGCAGGGGTGAGGCAAAGTGGGGGGGCAGTCTTCCCTGCCTTCCCCCCAAAACACACACGTGCCTGGAGCTTCTGCCCATGAGAGAGCCCAATGCAGAAGCCATGAGAAGGGGCAGGAGGGTCACAGCAAGCCCCTCACCCACCAGCGTCTGGGAAGCAGTGCCTGGGAGCTGGCCGGGCGCCACGCTTGCCCAGCCCAGCACCAAGGGCAGGAAGAGGCTCGGGCAGGCTCAGCACAGCTCTTGTTTCACACCCTCCACACAAGGCCAGCAGGGACCCGAGCCGCTGAACCTGGCCTGCCAAAGAGGGGCCCCAACCCATCCTTTAGGAGTGGCCCATGTGGTCAAGAGTGACCAGGTCACTTTCCCACCCACAAAAGGCAGGCGGGGACATTGTGGAGGGGATGGCGTGCCTAGCACTCACCTCCGTGGCAATGACACATTCATTCCTCTCTTCTGATATCAAACACACAGACTGGTACATGGAGTCCCTGGGGGAGCAGATCGCTGATATCCGACACTCTGGCTTTTCACTGAGGGAACACAAGACAGGTGCGTGAGGGGGGGCTGTGGAGCGCTCGGGGGGAGGCTGGGCGCTAATATGGACCCTGGAGAGTCACCGGGGTGACTATGGGAAGGCGCTGGGCTGGAGGTACCCGGTGCTGGCCAGTGGGGTTGGGGGCCAGTTAGGAACAGGCCCCTAAGAAAGCCAAAGCCTTACCAAAAGGGTCTCAGGCCTAGAGAAGGCCAGCACTGCCACTAGAGGGAAGTCACACAGAGAGACAGAAATCCCAAGAGACACTGTGGGCCCTTGACATTTGCGAATGACGGATGAATGAAAGAGAGAGAGGACAAAGGACCCTTGCCAGAAAGCTTGTTGGAAGATCTTCCTGTCAGTAACAACAACAAAAAACACCCTGTGTGTGGGCCAGCAAGTGGCACAGAGGTTAAGGCAGCCAGTCCCCACATAGCGGACTCTGTGGTTCGAGTCTCGGACTTAGCAGCTTGAACACCATACTGGGTACATGTGCATGTGTGCCCAAAATCTCGAGTGAATGGAAGAGAATGGATTGTGACACCCTGGGTGGGGATGATTTTTCCTGTTCCCTCTCTCTGTCTCTTCTCTGGTGAGTGCACACACCCTATAGCAAAAACAAACATACAAAACCGAAAAACCCTGTTTGTTTAAAAGCAGTCAAGGGCCTGGTGCCCTCTTCCCACCCAGCCCAAGGAGCCCGGGCAGAACCACACAGAGTGCCAAGCAGGTCCTGGACATCCGGGCCACTCACCTGTGTAGCCGCAGTGGCGCCTTCTCCCCTAAACTCTTGTCACTGTGGGGATACTTCCCTGGCATGATCCCCCGCCCCAGGAGCCCTGGGGCCAGATTATAGTCCACCGTGTGGTTCTGCTGTTTGCCACAGTTGGACTTGTCCAGGCCACAGTCCACTTCCAGCTCCTTCTTCTGGTTTGTGTTCCTGAGCTGGGCAGCAGGGATCAGGTTGTCCTTCTGGAAGTCCGACAAGTTGTTCATGGCCTCCCTGCTGCCGTCGTCTGGCCGCCGAAGCCGCAGCCACCGCACAGCCACCGCCACCATGCCCAGCAGCACCAGCACCACCACCAGCCCTACGCCCAGGGAGACGGCCACCCAGGGGAAGCTGGGCGGCAGGCCCGTGGAGAACTCGCAGCGGCTGCCCACAAAGCCATAGGGGCAGTTGCAGACGAAGTTGTCCGGGGAGAGGCCGGGGTAGCAGGTGGCCCCATTGAAGCAGGGCCCCGAGGCACAGGCGTCGCTGGGTATCCGCACCTCGCAGCGCCGGCCAGAAAAGCCGGCAGGGCACGTGCACACGAGCCCATTCTCCAGGTCATGGCAAGTGCCACCGTGGGCACAAGGGCTGCGGGCGCAGTCGCTGACGTGGACTTCGCAGTGGGTGCCCGTGAATCCAGGGCGGCAGCGGCACGTGCGACTGGGACCTCGGTTCAGGCACTGGCCACCTGTGAGCACACATGGGGCACCCGTCAGCAAGGGCCAGGGAACCCGCCGGTGTCAGGGTCAGCGCCCCATCCCAGGAAGGAGCCTGGCCTTTGCCTCCCTGCCAGCCTTGACAGAGCCTGTGGCAGAGACTGTGCAGAGTCAGAGACGGGGGTCCGGAGAGTCAGATCTGTGTAGGTCTGCATCTCCGCGCTCTCTCTAGCTTGGGATCTGGCACCTGTTGCTTAACCGCATCCTGGAGCCTCAGTTTCCTCACTTGTTAAATTAGAGCAGGATGCTGCCATGTCAGGGATAGCTCCGAGGGTTAGGCAGGAAGGTACGTGAAGGCAGGAGCACTTGCTCGGTACCCAGTAAAGGCCCAAATAAACGAACGGCCATTGTTTCATCTCCCCTTCACAACCACGTGTTTTCCCATCGGTGACAGGGGAGTGAATGAGACAGCAAACTCCACCGTGGCCTGTCCAACCCCTCCAGCTCCTGAGCTTCTCTCTACATGGTGCTGCCTGCCTGCCTCACAGAGTCACCCGGAGGCCAGGTCGACAAGGATCTCCAACTTGCTTTGTGCCCCCAAGGGTGCTGAACATTCTAGATGCCTTGTGTCTCACTACACTCTATGTGGACATGGGACTCCAGGAGCAGGGTTCTGACTGCATCGCCAGCCTCCCTCGAGGCACACAGAGCCTCGAGCACCCCGCTGTCTAGCTCAGGCCTTCCTGGGCCAAGTGAGAGACACCTTGGCCAGTCTGACCTGGGTAGGAATGGAAGCCTGCAGCGTCCAACCCTCCCCCAAGGCCTGTATCCACTGCTAACCTCTCTTGCAGAGCCCCGGCTGATCCAGCAAGGCTTCACCCTCCAGAGCAGCTGGGGACCCATTCAGACTGCCCAGGGTGGCAGATGAGGCCTTTCCCCGCTCCTGACCCTCCCTCACCTGAAGGCTCTCTCAGCCCCAGGGATGGCCCACCAGGTTAGCAAGGCAGCAGAACGCACCATTGGCACACGGGTTACTGGTGCACCTGTCCACTTTCTTCTCGCAGTTGGAACCAGTGAAGTTGGGGGGGCATTCGCAGGAATAGCTGGCTCCCTGGTTCCGCTCGTGGCAGGAGCCCCCGTTGAAGCAGGGAGAGTCAGCACAGCTCAGGGTACTGTGTTCACAGTGCAAGCCGTAGTAGCCCGGGGGACAGAGGCAGAGGTAGCCATCCTCCTGGTCCTGGAGAAAGACCATGAAGGGGCTAAAGTCAGACCCTGGAGGACAGGGATGGCTTGTGGCAGGCTCCACCTGCCCACAGGGGCTGTCTGTGGCTGCCTAGGCTGGGGATGCCTGGACACCGCCTGAGATACCCCTGCCTTCCTGTGTCAGCCTGGTCTCACCTTGCAGCTGCCTCCGTTGCGGCAGGGGTTGCTGTCACACTCGCTGAGTTCCAGCTCACAGTCCACGCCAGTGTAGCCTGGGCGACAGGTGCAAGTGTAGCTCCGCTGCCCGCTGTTGGAGCACGTTGCTCCGTTCTTGCACGGGGAGTGGTGGGTGCAGTAGTTGAGATCTGTGGAGACAGGAACCAACCAGCTGAGCAGGGCCAGGGAATGCACCGGCCTCCAGGCTCCTCCCAGTGCAGGTTCACCACTATGTTCAACCCAGTGTTCAACTCAAAGTTGTCCAGGCCCACATATCCTTCCTTCTCAGCTAATGAAATCAGGCTTAAAAAAAAAAAAAAGTTGGCGCCAGCAAGTAGCATGGTAGTTAAGGTGCTGAACTCCCACATGGCAGTCTGCAGTTTGAGTCCCAGACCTGGCGGCTTGCTTTCTCACTTTCTGTCTCTATCTCTCTCTAGTGAGCACATGTGCCCTATAGCAAATTAGAAAATAGGGGCCACCTGCTGGCCCCAATAAAATATTTTTTTAAAAAAAGAATATAATAATAAATTAAATTAAATAATTCTAAAAAACAAAAGTCTTGGTTAGAGGGCATATGCACTTGCTAGAGACAGAGACAGAGAGAAATCATTCCCTGGGGGATGAACATACTGCAATCCCTTCTCCTTTCTCCTGTTTGGATTTTGGGCTCACATGCACATGTGCCCAGTGTGTTTTTTCACAGCATGCCGTAGCAGGCCACTGGGTCTAGGACTCCAGCTACTCTTTCGGCCATGTGGGATCCAGCTGCCTTAAACACCACACTGCCAGCTGGCCTAAAATCAGGTACATTGAAGCACCCTGTCAATCAAGACTGAAAACACAACCAGACAACATCCTGCCAGTTAAGCTCAACACAACCACTGCCGGCCAGAGTAGGCGCTGAAGCTAAGTTGAGGAGGGGACGGCAAGGCCACGTGTCAGAGAGGAAGGTGGAAAAGGCTTCATGGGGTGTGGGGGCAGCTGCGATAAACCTCGAAGGAGAGAGGACATTTCAACATGTGGAAATGGCAGAGGCAGGATGAGAACCACCATAGGTAGTGACTGGGCACTTTTTTTATGGGAGGAGGCATTACAAGAGTATTTTGAAATGTAAGTATTTGTTTTCTTATTTGGGAAGGACAGGGAGGGGGAAGCAGACAGAGCAAATATAGAACTGCAAGGGCTGTGTTTGCATATGATGAATACATGGCTGTGTCACCTGGAAGCAGGAAAGAGAATGAGCAGAAACCAGGTGTGTGTGTGCCGGGGGAGGGGGTGTGTAGACACACACACACACACACACACACACAATACTGAAGCTGAATTCCTGCCCCTTGTCAGCAAGTCAGGGACTAAGCAAGATCTTTCCATCCTGCAAGTCCTCTGCCCACTCCAGCCACACCTGAGCTGGGGTCTCCATGGCAGCAGGTGCACCATTTGACCCTGAAAATGGGAGGTCCAGGCTGCAGCTGGCTACCAGGCTGCAGAAGAAAAGGTTCCCTCCCCAATGGTTGGAGCTTGAAGACCCCTGTGTCACCAGCAGAATGACTACCTCCTCCCCTGGAACAGCAGGTAGAGACAGAGTGAGTTCAGGCAGCTGCCTGGCAGGTGCAACTGGGGAAAAGCAGGGGAGGTGAAGTCGGTTAGGTGCCACTCTGCTCAGAGGCCCAGCCTACCCATAGCCTCGGGAAAGCCGGTGGGCACACCCCACCAGACAGCTGTGTAGGGGAGGGCTGCTCAAACAGCCTGGAAGGTGAGCAAACATTTGGGGGTTAATAGGTAACTACAAGGTAGAAGGAGGAACTGAGCCTGGCATTTCTCTCTTTGGCCTTGGTAGAATTTATGAGTACGACCTCAACTTCCAGGCTGCCAATCTGTCACCTTTCTGGCTCCAGGAGCCACGCTGGCTCCCCAGAACCTGGAGAAGGACCCACCATCTCATCCTAGGCCTGATCCTTAAAAGTCCCAGGATTGGATCGGCAGGTGGTATGGTGGTTGAGGGTGCTGGACACCTACATGGCCGACTGTGGTTTGAGTCCTGGACCTGGCGGTTCGCTTTCTCTTCTCCCCCCCAGCCCCGACTCTATCCCTCTCTGGCAGCAGTTAGCTGTCGACCACGGTTTGCGTCCCAGACCCGGCAGCTTAAACTCACGCCCGGCACATGTGCGTGCGTGCCCAAGATCCCAAGAGGAGAATGGAGGAGAAGGGATTGCAGCGTGGCCATCCCCTCTGGGGGGTGATTTCTCGCTTTCTATCTCTCTCTCTCTGTCTTTCTGGCGAGCGCACGCGCCCTATAGTGAAAACCTCTCAAAAAAAAAAAAAAAAGTGCCAGGCTCTTCAGAGGGTAACAGGAAAAGCCTAGTCAGCAGTCACCCAGTGAGAGGACACCTGTCTGGCCCATCTCCCCCACAGTCCCGTCTTCTCCCAACCCTGACTCACCTTGGGCACAGAACAGGCCTCCCCAGCCCTCGACACAGGGACACTGCCAGGGGGTGCTACAGGTGCCATGGCGACAGCCATTGTGGGGGATACACTCTTCAGAGGGTAACAGGAAAAGCCTAGTCAGCAGTCACCCAGTGAGAGGACACCTGTCTGGCCCATCTCCCCCACAGTCCCGTCTTCTCCCAACCCTGACTCACCTTGGGCACAGAACAGGCCTCCCCAGCCCTCGACACAGGGACACTGCCAGGGGGTGCTACAGGTGCCATGGCGACAGCCATTGTGGGGGATACACTCGTTGCACAGGCGGCCTTGCCAGCCTGGACGGCAGCTGTGGGACACAAGAGAGGCTGAGAGTGAGGTGAGAGGCCTGCCAGGGGTGGGCTCTCCCCTTACCACTTCCTGTCCCCTACTCACAGGCACTCTGCTGGCTTGCTGCAGTAGCCATTCTGTTCATGACAGCCAGACAGACAGATAGCTAAGGAAAGAAAACAGCTGCATGAGGTGGGAAGGTCGAGGACTCTGAAGCCCCACTCTCCCATCCTGGCGCTGGAGGCACCCCAGCTCTCCTGGGTTCCCTTCCCACTCCTGGCCTCCCACAGGAGCCATGGGTGTCTTAAAGGGAGACGGAGGCACAGGGAAGGAGCATCCCAGGTAGATGGGATGCAGTGATGGGGGCCCCATGAGCAGAGAGAGAGAAGGTCTGAGTCCAAGTCGACGCTCAGCGTCCTCGGGCACCCCTGAAGCCTAGCAGTGGGCTCCCCACACCCCCTCTGAGTGAGGGAGACAGGCCACGATGGAAAGGACTCCAGCCTGTTTGCACAGACCCTCCCACCACGCAGGAGAGCCACGCAGGTGGGAACCCAGCTGCTTACGCTGCTCGCAGTACTCCCCAGTCCAGCCTGGCAGGCAGGACAGGCTGCCATCTGGCTGACACACGTAGTGGCCGAAGTGGTCATTGCGCTTCTTGCACAGGCGTGAGCAGCTGTCCCCATAGTAGTTGTCACTGCAGATGACCCGGTAAGAGTAGCGCAGCCGTGTGAGGGTGCTGGTTTGCTCGTCCAGTAACCAGTTCTGGCCCACGGCTAGGGAGCCCTGGATGGCGATCTTGCTGATGAGCGCGTCCGCTGGCAAGGCCTCTGCAGGCAGAGGGGCAGGTCAGGAAGGTGCAGCCTGTGCTGGGGTGTCAGGGCCTGCAGGCCACTGCCCTGCTGGCTGTGATGAAGGTGACCAGCCAATAAATCATTCCGTTGTCCAGATGAACCTCCCTCCATGCCAGCAAGCACAGACCAGAGGGACCCAAAAGTCCCACTGCTTAGCTGCCCTGTGTGTGTGCAGGGGGCCTGATGTCAGTGGGGTCTCTGTGAACCCAAGTTTCTCCTTCTCTCCTCACCACGTTTCAATAGTGAAGGGTGAGGAAAAGAGGTCAAAATGGAAAAAGAGAGAGAGAGAGAGAAAGAGAGAGAGAGAGAAGAGAGAGAGAGGAAAAAGTTAAGTTCTTCAGTCTGGGGAGCACCAGGGAGCAGGGGTGCCCAGTAAGGGGTTCTGCCCCAAAGGTGGGTACTAGTTTTCTTTTTCCTTTTCTAAGTGAGAAATGTTGTGCTGCTGAAATATCCTTTTCCTCTGTGTCAGAACAACATCCCAAAGCCATTATTCCCTTTCCAAAGGAGCGGAATTCGCGAAAGGTGTAAAATACAGGAAGGGGCCCGTCAGCGGCGCTGGCAGCTTAGGCCTTTCTCACCGCCGTGCTCCCCGCGTTCCCACGCCAAAAATAACCCGCAGGAAACGCAATTGTGCTCGGAGCCCAGGCAGCGGGCGGAATCTGAGCGTCCAGCGCGGGGCGCAGCTCCGGGCCAAGCTGTGCGTCCTGCCTCCACCCCCAACCCCGCACTTCCCCCGCCTAGAAGAGGTTAACTCTTTCGGCGCTGCACCGTGTCGCCCCCCTGTGGCGGCGGGGCGGGCTACTCACCTGGCCGCAGGTCGTCTCCTGGAGCGTGCCAAGCTTCGATGATAAGTGAGAAGGTACCCTGGGAAGCGAAAAGAGGTGGGGGGACAGAGAGATAGCAAGATGAGCAAGGCGGGAGAGGTAGGTGCCTTGTGGCGACCGGTTTAATTATCTAATTGCAGGATACAGTTACTGCGCCCCGGGTCAACATAACGGGTCTGCGCACCGTGCAGCGCTCACGCCGTTAAGGCAAGAGGAGAACCTTGGATAAGGAGAGGGATGGGGACTGTGGGGTGTAAAGCGGAGCCACGGCTGTGGGCTGGGGGGTGTCGCCCCAGGGTGCCGTGCAATGAAAATCGTGTCTCAAGAACAGGGAAAGGAGAACATAAAATCGGGAAGACGAGGCTGATGAGAGCCTTCTCCAGGATATCTCCGGAGAGAATTGGAAAGAAAGGGCCCAGAGAGAATGCGCCCCGAGTTTTTTTTTTCCTTGGGGGAGGGGTGAAGACATCTAAGGAGGGGGCTTTGGTCCCCAGGCACCCCTTCCTCGTGACTGCCGTGACCTCAATGCTCCCGGGCTGTGCTCACCGGCCAGGTGAAATTAAAGGGCAGTTGGAGAGGGTTTCTGCCACCGCCGCTACTGTCGTCCCGAACGGCGAAAGAGTTGGTGCCCAAAACCGGTGTGGAGACGCTGCCGAAGGTGCAGGGGCCGGGCGAGAGGACCGCCTGGAAGTGCTTAAGGCAGACGCGGAAGAAAGTCCGGCAGCCGGGCTCGCACGGCCGCCCACTGGCCAGGACGCCGCGCTCGTTGGCGAACTCCTGCAGCTGCAGCTGGAAGACGCCGGAGCCGGCCGCGCGCTATTGCACAGGGACCGAGGGAAGGAGGGAGGGGAGCGGTCAGCTCGGCGGACGCCCGGGACTCAGGCCCGGAGCGCGGCGAGAAGGGGCGGAGAGGGCGCGGGACGTTACCTGCTGCCAAAGTGCCACCAGCAGCAGTAGCGCCCAGCTAGAGGCGCTCCGGGACTCAGCCGCCATCCCCAGGGGCGTCGCTCTCGCCACTGGCGGGCCTTGAATGTGGCTCTGTTCAGGACGCCGCTTTCCCGCGCGTCCGCCCACCCGCGGAGTCTCTGAACCGCCGGGCTCCTCTCGGGACGTTCGCCTTGTCGCTAGCTCCGCTGCAGCTACCGCAGTAGGTAATCCAGGTGAGGGAGGCTGGGCGGCGGCCGCGCAGAGGACGTGTGCTCGGGCCAATCCTGGAGCAGCCAGCCGGCTAGTGCCCGGGTACACCGCACCGAGGCGGCTAGGCTGCGGCTCTCGGCCTCGTGTTCCCGGCCTGCGCTCAGAGCCGCTACTGAAACCTGCGCGCTCGGGAGCCTTCCTTATATATATTGGCTCCTCTTCGCAGCCTGTCACTCAGACTATGGTCACTCTCCCCTCCCCTCCGGGCTTCTAGCTGCTACAGTCCCAGCGCCGTCCGGAGGGGGCCTCCGCCCCCGCCGGCCCCCCCTACCCCAGCCGGCCCGGCGCAGATCCCCGCCCCTACGTGTCGCTCCCCACCCCTGGGCCCCCCAGCTCTGCTTTTACGGAGGTGACCAGATCTCTGTGATCGATGGGTGAAGAGCTGAGACCCTGGTCGCTGAAGGACAGGGGGGTTGGCCGAGGGATGGGGCGGAAGGTGAACGGGTGGTTCCCGGATGGTCCCGGGGGCGGAGACACTAGGGAGTCCCCGTAGGCGGTGCGTCTGCCGCCGGCGCTAGTTACCTGCAGGCCGCCAGCAGGTAAAAAGAACTTAGGTCAAGAAAGCGAAAACCAAAGCTTGGGGACTCTGATCTCTTTCTTCCCGGAGCGTTGGAAGCCGTTGCCGGGTCAGCCCCCGACCTATGAACACCCACCCACCTGCGCCGCAGGGAAGCCAGCCGACGCGGCAACCTTTCGGTGGCCGCTGCGAACAAGGTGAGGGGCCAAGCATCTAGAACTCGGAGCGCCCTCCCTCCGCTGGTGGGCGTCTCCCTCCGGAGCAGCGGGGGCGTGCCCAGCGCGTGCCATCTCCCTCCTTCCACCCCCTGCCTGGGCTTGGCGCGTGCCAGCGCCCAGACGCGTGGTCCCCGAGGTAAGGGCGGGCGGGGCGTGTCCCGGAGGGAGGAGGGGGCGCGTCCTCAGCTGTATGGTAATGAGGCCTGGCTCCGCCTCCAGCGCCGCCCTTCACCTGCGTCCACTTCAGCTCCAGCGCCCACTGTCGTCCCCCAGCCCGCAGCCCAAAACCCCCGCCCGCCTCCTGTCGCCTCGCTGGGGCAGGGAGGACCCCTCCTGGCTCCAGAGTTTGCTCTGGCCACTGGAGAGTCGAGGTGAGGGGCTGAGGCCAGGCAGGCCCAGTTCCTCTCGTCATAGGGAGGATGTGGGATGAAACTGGAGGCGCGCGGAGTTGCTTGAGCTTCGGGAGGCTTTACCGTCTCGCCCGCGCCGCTCCCCGGGGTGGCCCCGCTGCGAGGGCAGCCGCGCAGCTGCTTTCCCGGAACCAGGCGTGATCCCCGGAGGCCGCAGACTGGGGAGGGCCGGCTTCTACCAGTCTCGGGGGGGCCGGGCAGCTAGCTTTCTGCGACGCTGAGGGCGG
>NW_006160123.1:2573101-2575350 GCF_000334495.1 Tupaia belangeri chinensis
GTATGCTCTTATTTTTTTTTTTTTTAACTTGGGTGGTGGTGCTGGAGGATTGAGAGGGGAAAGAATGAGAGACAAGAGGTTGGGAGCGTGGGCTGGGGGAGGGGCGAGGTGAGGAGACGGGCTCCGGGGTCCCCCACGCATGGCCACCCCTCCCAGCCACCATCTGGCGCGAGCGGGTTGGCGTGGGGAACCGAGGTGGGGCGGGGGCCGGCAGATGGGCCCAGGCTGCGCTCAGAGTTAATGTAGGTTATGGGCAGGCGGAGTCCCGGCCGAGGGAGGGGGAGCTCGGGGCGTGCCTCCGGGCGATCCTGGCAAGTGGGCTCTCCGATCCTCTCTCTGCCCAGACTCTATGGATCCCTAGACTTGCCAAGGATGCCAGAGGGTGCTCTCTGCTCGCTTGGAGCTGGCATCCAGCCCTACCTAGCCATGTCGTTCCCATCTCTAAATCCTGTCTTGGGAGTTCACAAAAACAACCTCCGCTACCCTGTTCTGGCACTTTCTTAGCCCTCAAGGCAGACATCTGGTTCAACCTGAGACCTCCGCTCTCAGCAGTGGTAGCTCTCTCCCCTCCACATGGGCAAACGGACAAGGACCCAACCACGGGGTCGGATGTCATTATCCTCAGAGACACAGAGTGCCAGGGGTCCTGGTCATCTGGAAAGTCTGAATGGAGAGAAAAGATGAACTTCTCAATGTCGATAGGCATTTATAAAGCAGGGTGTTGTCCCAGAGGCACATTCCCAGCTGGGACACTACCTTGGCCCTGGGTACCTACTAGCACACCCATCTGCTGGGGGCTGAGCTTTGCCTACGTTGGCTGAGCAGGAGGGGGTCGCACTGTGGGCAGGGAACTCCAAAGGCCCAGTGTCCCCCCCCCACAGACACACAGCTGGAGCCCCCCCTCCCACTGCCAACTTGCTGATGAAAGAATGCAGTATGCATCCTTAGGACTTGCAGGAGCAGGAAGCTGTCGCCATGAGAGGCTGCAGATCACCTATGGGGTTGACCCACGTTGAAGTCTGCTGACCCTGTTCCTAATACAGATGCTCCACCATGCCTTGGAACATGGGCACAGACCCAGGACTGGACAGATCTGTGTTCCCTGGGACAGTGGGCCTTCCATGGGTCTGGGTTTCTTAACCCACCCACACCCCAACACTGGGAGTGGGAGCGGGGTTTGAGACCTGTCCACAGAGGCCTTCTGCATCTGTTGCCCCCCAGAAGTGACTTGGCCACTGCACACAGTCGCCATGGTAGGCAGAAGCAGCATCTGAGGCCGGGAAACGTAAAGATTGCCTTCCAACCATGCTCCCAAATTGACCCCGGGTTACTGGAGTGCGACAGGAGCCATAAAGCCTCGGACTCCTTCCAGACAGTATAGTCCGTGCACCTCAAGGCCACGGGAGCAGCTCGCAGGTCTCCAGCGCTGCTTTTACCTCTGCTCTCCACCGGCCCCGTCCCAGGGGACAGCTTTCTCCGCGGGCCACACTGCATCGGGGTCGGAGCGCGGTGGGGGCCGAGCCACAGCGCCCGCTGGGCAGGCCGGGGGCGGGGAAGCAGGCCTGGCTTGGGCGGGGCGCTTAAGCCTTGAGGGGCGCCGCTGCGGTCGCTGCGGAGAAGGGGCCACGTGCAGGGAGCGGCGGCCCGGGAGCTGCACAGAAGGCGGGGAGATTTGCAAACTGTTGCTGCCACATGGCTGCTCCATTCGATCCATTCACATTGAAATGAGGCCGGCGCGTGCCTCATCTGCCGCAGGGCGCTGCCACGCGTCAGCCCGGCCCTCCGCGTGCCAACTGGGGCAGTGGGGCTGGCAGAGCCTGCCCGCCGTGGGGGCCCAGCCCGGGTCCTGAGGCCAGGAGGGGGTCGGGAGAGAGTCGAGCTCCCCGAGTTACTCAGGCGCCACAGTTTTGCGGACCTTGGCCCTGCAGTTGGGAGTGAGCCGAACAGAAAGGACGAGGACCGGCGGGGGGCGGGGTTCAGAGGGGGGTCAGGATCGATGCCGCCGCTCCCCGCAGATGCGCCCCGGCAGCGCTACTCTCCATCTGCCGCTGCTCGCACCTGCCGGTCAATAAATCGATTTTACAATTTAATGCAGCAGCTTCCCGCCCGCCTGGGACAGATGCCGCCGCAGAACCACCTCCGCCCTCACCCCTCCCCTCGAGGGGCGCCAGCGGTTAGGGACGGGATTCCCGCTCAGCAGGCGGCGCCCCGCCGGGCCTGCTTCGCGCTCTCTCTGGAGCCCCCGAAAA
>NW_006160123.1:2579467-2618414 GCF_000334495.1 Tupaia belangeri chinensis
AGAAGGGACGAGGCCCGGCGGGTGGCGGGTTTCAGAGGGGGGTCAGGATCGATGCCGCCGCTCCCCGCAGATGCGCCCCGGCAGCGCTACTCTCCATCTGCCGCTGCTCGCACCTGCCGGTCAATAAATCGATTTTACAATTTAATGCAGCAGCTTCCCGCCCGCCTGGGACAGATGCCGCCGCAGAACCACCTCCGCCCTCACCCCTCCCCTCGAGGGGCGCCAGCGGTTAGGGACGGGATTCCCGCTCAGCAGGCGGCGCCCCGCCGGGCCTGCTTCGAGCTCTCTCTGGAGCCCCCGAAAAAAAAAAAAAAAAAACAAAACTGCTTGCTCCGGGGTTTTCCCGGGGGACCGAGCGGGCTGCGCATAGGACAGGCCTGAGACTGGTGGGGCAAGGAGGAAAGTGACGGCTTTGAGGACTTTCTTAGGGCGTCAAGGGAGGAACAGGATGCACTGAGTGATAAAGCGTGGGGGCCCCTGTGAGGAGAGGAGGGTGGGGCACGGGCACTGAGGATCACTGAGTTTTGAAGAATTTCCACGAGGGAGGACTGAATAGAGATGGAGCCCTGAGGTAGGTGAGGCTCCCTGCCTCCCTGTGGGTTCCATATAAAAGCATGATCTGACTCTTCGCACCTCCTTTCCATGGGGTCTTTTAAAATATATATATATTTAATTAACTGTATGTATGTATGTATGTATGTATTATTGTTTTCCAGTTTGATGGGGGCGGACTGAGAAAGCAAGCCACCAGGCTCAGGACTATGAACCGCGCTTAGCCAGGTGGGAGTTCAGTGCCTTTAACCACCGCGCCACCTGCTGGCCGCAACCATGTGGTCTTGTAACTAACTCAGTTACTCATCTGGGCAATGGGGACAAGGTAATAGTGTCGCGGGAGGAGAGATGACTGAAGAACTGGGTCAGATTATTGGCGGGACCCAATACACAATAATTTTCTCTTCCTCACGTAACAGCCAGATAGCCAGGGGCAGATTTGGAGGGTAGAGCTCTGATGGCAAATGAATTCCTGGAGAAAAGGAAGGGAAAAGGAGAGCTGGGGACAAATGCTTACATGGGAAGAGGCACCGAGAGCAGAGGCTGCGGTGGGAGGGAGCTAGCTAGGGCATGAACGGGGTGCTGACTCTGGGAAAAGTCAGCGCTGAGAGTGCCTTTGTGGGGGAGAGGGTGTGATAACCAGAGGAACAAGACTTAAGCTTTGAGAATGGGTTTGTTTGGAGAAAAATGAAGGTTTGGAGAAGGTTTGCCCAGGGCGTGGCCTTACAGAGATGATCTTCCTGCCAAGGCTGAGTGTAGGTCTCGAACTGGCACCTCTCCTCCTTCATGGTGGTATTTTGGAACAGAGGCCTGTGGGCAGAAGGAAGAGGCAACTTCTGAACCACCCTGGTCATTGAGCCTCCTGGCAGATCAGTTGGGGTCAGTCCTCCCCATGCCACCAAGAGGACACACTGGCTGGGCTGGACTGTCCACTGGCTGATGGCTCAGTACTAATGACCCTAATGTACCAAGGAAAGGATGCCCATGTGGGCAGGGTCATTGGGCGTGAGTCTGTGGTTTCTCATGAAAGCCGGAGGGCCTCAAGCCTCCTCTCTCCCAAGTTCCCAGGAAGTCTGAGGGCCTCGGCTAGCCCAGTGCCGTTTCCTTTGCCTTCTCAGAAGGCCCACTAGGGGGGAACCTGGCCTGGTGTAACTGGTATGTACTGAGCCCTCTCCTTCTGGACAAGAACAGTTTTGGCCTACAGGGACGATGGGCCTGAGAGAGAAGTGGACTGGGACTCGGGGCGGGAAGGAAGCTCTCTCCAGGCCTCCTGGGGGCTGGTCAGGAGGAGAGGGGGAGAGAAAGGTGGGAATGGGTGCAAACTTGCTGGCTGGCAAGGCTGAGCTCGTCCTGGCTGCAAGGGCTTGCATCGGTGGTGACCTGGCAGCCGCCCCAGCTTCATGTGCCAAACCCAGGGGATGCCTGGAAAGCTGGGGCCAGCAGCCACGCAGCGGGTATTTCCAGCCACAGAGTAGCGGGGTTTAGGGCTGCCTCCACGGCAACTTTCCCAGAGCCCCTGGCTTCCCCTTCCCTAGCTCCTTCCTGTCCCCACCCTTACCAGTGAGCAGGGAGGCTCAGGGGAAGGAAAGGAAGGCTCAGGGTGGCCTTTGCCTGGAGACCCCCCAGCCCACCCTGTCCTCCTGGCCTGGATCCCTCAGGGCCCTGAGGACGCCGAGAAGGGTCTTATAGGGCCATAGAACAGAGGGCATAGGGCAAAGGCATTGCTGGGAGTCACCGAGTCACTGGGCCAAAAGCAAACTCGTGCAAAAGGACACAGTTGGGTGGGGGTGGGGGAGCTGAGCCTGCATTTAAAGCAAAGGTTCTGGCGAACCCTCCTGGACCAGCTTCCCTACCCTGAGGCTTTTCTGTCCCTGCTGAAAATGCCTCACCTGGTCATCCTCTGTCCTGTCTTCTCTTGCCTCCTCCTGCATACAGGTCACTTGTTACTAAAAACATTTTCTAGACCTCTGCCTGCAGGGACATTCCCCCAGTGCCACCCTCTCCCTCAGCCCTCTGCTGGTCCTGGCCTTCTACTGATGTTAGCATCCAAGGCCACTATTGCCTCAACCCCTGGTGTCCCCAGATCCTTGCAGGCCCTCCACCTTCCCCCACTGAGTGACGACTCATCTTCTGGAAGAAACTCTGACCTCCCACACAATCTCTGATCTCTGGTCCCTGGTGCCACCCAGGGCCTGCGGCAACAGGAGCTGGAGGTGGGGCCACACCCCTTGCTCCTTCCAGCTGCAGGAACCGAGAAGAGGGGGTTACTCCGATCAGCACTGGTCCCCTGCACTCTCCCTGGAAGGAAGAGTCAGGCTTGAACCAGGAAGTACTCTTTCAAATCCTTTCAAACACAAAGAAAGAAACGGGACGGGTGCCAACTCTGTGAACAGCTACCTGAGCAGGCAAGGCACCGCTCCCTGGAGAAGGCTGAGGAGGAGTTGGATGGTCGTGGTCTAGTAGGTGTAGGTGACGGGTCTTAAGCAGACGATGGCGACTGACTCCTCCCACCACAGTCAGAATGAGAGGAGGCAGATCTTAATTGAGGCAGGAAGCGTTTAGGTTAGACATACGGGAGAACTTCCTGTGGAGTGTCTACACCGCGTATCCTAGTTGTTAATCCAAGTTGAACTCTCCCCTGCAGTTGATGAGAATTGCATGTTGATGCTTGCTAATGAGTAACTTGCCTTGCCCATGATTAGTAAAGAACCTCCAACCCCGAGAGTTCTCTTTGTGTCTAGACTGTGCCCAGAGAAGTCCAGAGAGGCCTGGACACACCAGAAGCCGGGCCCCCTCTCAGTCCCAAGGAGTTTTTTGAACAGTGTTTGGATCACTGTGAGCGGATGTCACTTTGCCTTTTCTGTCCCCAGACCTCTGGATGTCACTCACAGAAAATTAAGCCCTATGATGAGTTGTCCAGCCACTCAAACTTTGCAAAGGGGCAGCTTGGACCTAAGTCTGGGAGTTCATAGAGAATTTCCAGATAGGGACTAGTCAGGGTCTCCAGCGCCAGGGGGCTCAGTAACAGCCTTCGCTAACTCTGTATGTTCAGAAATAGGCAGGCTGGCTCTGTAGTCTAGCGGTTAAAGGCACCAGATCCCACATGGCCAACCACAGTGAAATACTGGCCCAGCAGGCCTTGAGAAACACCCTGGGTGCCTGTGCATGCATCCCCCAAATTGGGACAGGATGCAGAAATGGAGAAGGGATTCGATGTGACTGTGTCCCATTGGGGGGTGTTTTTGCTCTCTCCCTTTCTCGCTTTCTGCCCGTCTTTCTTTGGCAAGCAGACATGCCCTCTGGCAACAAACAGAAAGAGGGAGGAAGGGAGAGAGAAGGAAAGAAGGAGAGAGACAGGCGTTAATGCTTTTGTGTTTTGTGCCCACTCGGTGGTCTCAAGAGTCCTGCTCAGGCGGTGTAAACACCCCACTGTCAGAGCCGTTCTGTGCTGTCCCGTGGCCAACACCCCTTTCCTGTTTCCCCGCCTCTCCTTTGTGGCATGATCACCTTCCCCATTACCTCAACCCTTCTCCAGGTGAGGAGGAAGCTGGGGAGACCTGGGACAAGTCTTTTAAAACCATCACCAAGGGACGAGCAGGTGGCACGGTGGTTGAGGTGCTAGACTCCCACATGGCTGACCACGGTGCAAGTCCTGGACCTTGTGGCTTCCTTTCTCACTTTCCCTTTCTCTCTCTCTCACCAAATCATCATCATCATCATCATTATCATAAAAAATTGAAAAGTAATTCTTCAGAAAAAGCAGCACCAAAAGAAGAGAAGGCAAGCAAAAGGCACGTTCCACCTGGGGCATGGCCCTGGAGGGCCCATGGTCAGCCTTCCCGGGGGCGAGTGTGCGTGTGGGCCCATCAGTCGCCCCGCTGTGGGGAGGTCTACCATGGGTCTAGCACTGGCCTCAGGTTAGTGAAATCACAGAGGAATACACGATTCAGCTCCTGTCGCCTGTGGGACGTGGCGATGAGACCAGGCACGTGAAAAGTAGCATGTTGACCTGTAGAACCAGGTTCAGAGAGGAACGGGGGCCCCTTGCATCATTGGAGGCTTTATGGAGGAGGAGAGATTGTGCTGGGCCTCGAGAAAGAGCAGAACTTAGATAAAGAGAAGTAAGGGCAGGGCAGTGAAGAGAGGCAAAGGGTCAGGGAGCCAGTGAAGTGCTTGTACGTGGGGCAGACGCATGTGGAGGCCTGGCTGTGAGCTTAGGCAGGTAGGATGTGGAAGCCCACTGGGCAGATGAATTCAGACTTGGCTGAAGGCATCAGGGAGCCTGAGGATCCTTGGGCAGAGGAGAGTGTTCAGCCACCATCTGGCAGGAACCTGCAGGGTAGCCAAGCAGGGAGATGTACACAGAAGTCAGACACAGCTGGGAGCCTTTGTGTGTCTGGGACTGGTAGCCAAGTAGGCCCTGACCCTGGGCCCTGTCCCTGAGTTGGCAGCACACACCTGAGAATGCCAGAGCCCTGATGACCTTCTGGGACAGGCCTCATACTTCCCAAGCTGGCAGCTACTCTCTTCTCTCTCTCTCTCTCTTTTTCCAAAGAATTATTTTATTTAAATTTATTTACTTATTTTAATTTGACCAGAGAAGGACAGAGTGAAAGAGAGGGAAAGTGAGAAAGCAAGCCTCCAGGTCCGGGACTTGAACTGCAGCCGGACATGTGTGAGTTTAGTATCCTCAACCCCTACACCAGCTTCTGGCTGCTGCTCTCTCCTCTCAACCCCTGCTTTCCAGATAGATCCCTGCCAACTTGAGACTAGCATCAGGGTTTCCGCGGCTCCTACACTGAGAATGGGGCAGCTTTGGCCATGCCACTCTCCCAGCCAGCCCGGGACCCTCCCGCCTCTTCCCCCCAGAGGCCTATAGTCTGGCCACTGGTGACTGCCTGGCAGCCCAGGCTTGCCTGGGAGAAGGGAAGGGTTGGAGCAGTCCTGAAACTCATGAAAGGAGTCCAGAGGTGTCTTAGGAGATTGACGTGAGGCTCGCTATCTAGAAGCTTAGGTTGAGGTAAGCTCTCAAAGGCACTTAGACCAATCCCATATTCTATACCAGAGGCTTGAATACGTCCAGGGACAGGATTCTCACTGCCTCCCCACACGGTCCTATGCCCTTATTGTGCATCTTGTGGTGGATCTGAAAGTCCTGCTGTGCTCAGTGCAGGCTGGTGGTTTGGTGGGATGCAGGTCTGAACCTTGTGGAAAGGCTTCTGGGGTGGCAGTGCCACAGGGAGAGGCTGCCAGCTTCTTGGGCCTCAGAAGGCTCTACTGGGTCTGGTGAGCCGCCTGCTGCACCTGCTTGGCGCCCTGGGCTGGGCAGTTTAGGCGTGAGAATCCGTCCCCAGCTCAGCAGGGGGGCGGGGCAGCCAGGGTGAGGCCGCCTACCCGGGTCAGCCCTTCTCAGCCTCATGGGGGAGGCCAGGCTTGGGTCAGCCTGTCGCACAGGCCGCACAGGCCGGCCCTCCCCAGGCTGAGATCATCGCCCTCCAGCCTCCATGGCAGCCCCCACCCCCAGCTGAGCTCACAGCCCTGGCCTGCTGGGGGACATTGTTGTCTCCTGGGCCCCTCCCCGGGCTCAATGAGCTGTTTGTTGGCACGTCCGGTGAGGGTAAGGGGAGGGCGGGCACAGGGCGCCCGCACACAATGGGGATTCCGTCCATTCTGAGGTGACTGCGGGAACCAGGCTGGCTTTGTCCTGTGGACCCTCATTCCCACCATTTAAAGGAGCCGGAACTCCAGGCGGAAGGCCCCGAATAAGAACAACAATGTCGTCACCCTGTCTGTGGGGGAGGGCACTGCAAGCTAGTGCCCCACAGCCCGAGGGGCACTTGGGACGGGCCCGGGGCCCAGGCTGTGCCTCCTATCTGAGGGAAACTCGGGCGGGCAGATGGGTGTCCCCCACCTGCCTGCCAGCCCACCTGCAGCCTGCAGCCAGCATGGAAGGGGGTTCCCTGGCATCCCAGCATGCTCAGCTCCTCCACCTGCCCAGGAGAGCCCTAAGGTGCAGGAGGGATGGTCGCTCCTGCCATGCTAGTTGGTCGGTGTGCAAGGAAGGGCTGAGTGAGGGGCAGCCTGTCCTGCAGGCCTTTCTGCATCCAACTTGGGCAAAGGCCTGGGCTGCTGCGGCCCCTTCGGAAGCCACAGTGGCCGCCGGACAACAAGTGTTTACTTTCCAGTGGGGGCGGGGGTGGGGGCAGGACGTCACAGCTTCCCTCCTGCCTGGTGCTGCAGCGGTTCTCACAGTCTGGGCACTGGTGACATCACCAGCCTTTCCTCCTCGGCCCTGGCCTCCTCGCCTCCCCTCCCCACCCGGTGCCCTGGCCAGGCCACACAGTTCTGAGGCTCCTGCTTCCGGCCAGGCACTTCTGAGCTGGTACTCGGGTACTCGGTACTCCTGAGGCCATGGGAGCAGTGAACCCCACCAGCCCCTCGCTCACTCACTGCCCCGGCACTCGGCAGAACCCAGGCAGAGCCCCTCCGCGCTCACCCCCACCGTGGCATCCCGTGTCCCACCCAGGCCACGCTGGAGTGTGCTGCTGGCCCTTTAAGGGTCTTGGGAAGCCAGAACAACAGGAAATCCAAACGGCCTCATTAGGCAGCTCAGAGCTCAGCGCAGTAATTAGTGCCCTGAAAACAAAACAAGGAAAAGCAGGTGGTGGTACCCCCCCCCTCAGTCTCTGCTGCCCCGGCGTGGCCTGTTAGTACCCACAGCTAGGCAGCTGGGATCGGACCCCTCCCTCGTAGGCCCCCTCACCCCAAGCTCCCAGCCTGCTGCCCACTGCCCAGGCCAAGGGTCAGCGCCCGCACTTAAGGGAACAGGCCGTGGCCTCTCGGCCAACCCTCTCTCCCTGGGGACACAGACACCCGAGGGACGTTCACTGGGGCTTCCCCTCTCCCGCAGCCAGGTGGCCGCTTGTCCATAGCATCTTCCACCTGTTTGGTGAATATTGTGATGAGGGCTGGGGGCTGGGCTGGGCTCCTCTGGAGGGAGAGAGGAGACCCCTGGGAGTCTCAGGCCAAGAAGGAGGAGGAAACAGCCTGCTCAGTGGTCCTGCCTCTCAGGCTCTGTGCTGAACCTCTGGGGCACAAGTCCACTTGGGCAGAGGGGCTGGTAGCCCACTGACCCTCTGGGGAAGCTCTGGAGACCTGCAAGTCCCCTCAGCTGCTCAAAGCCTGGCCAGGAGCCACAAGGGATCCCAGTGGGGCAGCAAGCCCTGGCTCAGCCTACCCTCCCTCCCCTCAAATATTCACTGCAATTAGAACCCCCTACCCATCCCTGATCCCTGAGGTGTCTCCCTTCAGCTAAGGTGCAGGGAGAGAGATATTCTCCATTTCATTTAAGAAACAAACATTCAACACGCATTCATGGAGCAGCTGCAGTATTTCCTAGTCTGCCGGTGGGGAGCTCCTAGGAACGCTGTGGGGAGTACAAACGGTATGACCTCGTGGTAGCTCATCACAGTCCTTCCCTCTGTCTTGAGAAGGCTTTTTTAAAAAAAATAATTTTGCTAAAAGGCACACACCTTTGCCAGAGGAGAGATGGAGAGGAGAAAGCACCCCACCATGGGGCCTGGTCACACTAATTCCTTTTCCTCCATTTCTGCCTCCTTTCAGGATATTGAGCATGCGCACACATGGGCCTGGCGTGTTTTTCAAATCAACGGGTTTAGGACTCAAACTATAGATCCTGTGGGATCCAGCTGCCTTGCCCACCATGCGGGTGGCTGGCCTGTCGAGAAGACTTTTGAGAGCAGGAACTGTGACTTTCTGCACGCGCATACCCCAAGACTCAGCACTGAGTAGGTGACTGGTCCTTGTTTTTAAACAGTCAGACACGAGCCAGTTGTCTCGGCCTCGCAGGAGCTTACTGTGTGAGCCCAGGATTTGGTGTGGCACAGCCGCAGTGCCTTGTCAGGGCCCCTGGTGCTTGGCAGGCCCCAGCCTCTCCACAAGGCCTGAGGGAGTCTGGGGGAAGGAAGCCTGGTCCTCCTGAGGACAAAGCTGGCATGACCTGGGATGCAGGGAGGAGCTGCACCGGGCTTGCCTGGGCTGCGGGCTGTGGGGGCGGATGCTGAGCAAGAGCTGGGCAGGCTGAGTGAGGACGGTGGCCAGCTGATGGCCACTGAATGGGGCTGTAATTAAAGTGTGGGTAGGTTTCTGGTCACACTCCTGTTGGCTGAGAACAAAGGCCCAGGGATCATTGCCCGGGGGCGGGGGGAGAAGAAAGAGCAGAGGGAGGGGCGGGGGTAACCCAGAACCTGTTATTGGGCTGGGCAGCTGGCCTCCAACTAGGGCAGAGAACTCTGCAGGCTCCTCCAGAGGCCACGAGCCAAGTGAGGCTCCAGTCTAAGTCTGGGGGCCAGTTCCGAAAATGAGGTGGAGGGGGCTATCCCGAAAGTGACCAGAGTTAGAGAGTCGTGGAGCTTCAGGTCTCCGCCCTGCCCACTCACAAGAATCACCTGAGCAGCTCCCTGGAGATGATTGTCTATTGACAGTTACCTGAGATGAGGCCCAAGAGGCTCTTTTTTTGGAGAGGTTTTTGCGTAGGGCACATGCACTTACCAGAAAGAAAGAGACAGAAAGTGAGAAATCACCCCCCAGGAGGGATGGCCACACCGCAATCTCTTCACCTTTATTCTCTCAGGATCTTGGGCACGCACACACACGCCCAGCGTGAGTTTAAGCCACCGGGTTGAACTGCAGTTGACGACATGGGAGTCCAGTGACATAGCCATTACATCAACTGCTGGTCCCAAAGAACTATTTTAACTTTATTCATTTATCCATTTTTAATTTGACCAGAGAGGGAAAGGAGAGAGAGAGAGAGAGAGAGAAAGAAAGTGAGAAAGAAAGCTGCCAGGTCTAGGGCTCAAACCGTGGTTGGCCATGTGAAAGTCCAGCACCCTTAACCACCATGTCACTCGCCGGCCTCCTTTTTTTTTTTTTTTTTTTTTTTAAGAGAGATTTTTGCTATAAGAGTGTGTGCACTCACTCCCTGGAGGAGGTGGCCACACTGCACCCTTCTCCTCCATTCTCCTCTCAGGATTTTAGGCATACACATACACATGCCCGGCATGTTTTCCAAGCTGCCACATCTGGGACTTGAACTATGTAGTCGGCCACGTGAGACCTAGCCACCTTATCCACCATGCCACCAGCTGACCCAGTCCTCCCCTTCTTGACACCCACCCCATTCTTAGTGGAAAGTTATCCAGGGAAGCAGCTGCGAGCAAGAAGAATGGGGAAGGGTGACCTGCAGGGTGCCCAGGGCCTCAGCTGTCCCCAGGGAAGGGACCTTGCAGCCTCACTCCCAGTCGCCAGGCCTGGGGACAGCACCTGGAGAACAAGCCAGGCCCAGGAGGGAAGAGAGGTAGACTGGGAGCACCTGAGCAGAGGGCCCGGCCCTGTGCAGAGACGTGCTTGGGCCCTGCCTGAATCATTTCCCGGATATAGCTCAACGGCCCAGACTTCAAGGTTTTTTTGGGGAAATCTTTTTTCCAAGTTCCTCGATCTGTCATCCCCCTCCCCCGCTGGCCGGATAGGACTAGACCAGTGTCCTCTGTCAGTTCCCCCTCAGCCGCCCAGCTCGAACCTTCTCCACTGAGCTCCCTGGACGTTGTTTCCCGCCTCAGGAAGTCTCTGATGCCCTGCGCTGGATTTTGTTTTCCTTGTTATCGGGACAACTAATATTTTTTCCTGTGCGGAAAAAAAAAGAGATTTTCCCAAGCAGATTACAGCTGTCAGTGAGGGGGGAGGGGGCTGGGGGTTGAGTCCTCCCCTGCCCCTCCCCCTCTGCCACCCTCACAGGGCTGAGTTTTTGAATGGAGGAGGAAACCCTGGTCCCAGAGTCAGCCAGGCGAGCTGGAGCCAGGGGGGCAACTCTGGCCTCGGCAGGGAGGTCATAGGCCCCTCTTCTGCCTGGTGGTACCCTGCTCTCTACTAAGAGTGCAGCCCATAGGCTAGGCCGCAGGTCCAAGGACAAGGACAGGGTCTTGGGCTTGCCTTTTCTGTACTGGGGAGCTGTGGGCTGGGCAGTCTGTGACCCCTGGCAGCTCTCTTCCCAGGTCAGAATCCTGAATTCTTGGGCAGCCCTGCAGGCCCAGAGCAGCACAAGATGAAGAGAGCCACCTTAGGAAGGGCAGAAACACACGAGAGACCCCGCCTTGCCCTGCCGAGCAACTTTGGGCAATTCCCTATACCCCCGTGCCATGGGCTCCTGCCACCAAAATGACACATTGATACTTGTCTTGCTTACCGAAATGGTTATGATGTGAGGACACAGATGAGGTCAAGTGCCCGATTCAGGTCAGGGGTTTTCATGACTCAGTCAAAAAGGTTCATGGTGAGGTCAGCAGGTAGCATGGTGGTTAAGGTGCTGGACTCCCACGTGGATGATGGCAGTTTGAGTCCCAGACCTAGCAGCTTTCTCTTTTTTTCTGTCTCTCTCTGGTCAAATTAAAATAATAATAATAAATAAAATTTAAAGAAATAATTCTTTTAAAAATAATTATTTTATTTTACTTTATTTAACATTTTTTTCATAGACCATAGATTAGTTTATTTTTAGCACCCATCATGCCATGAATTCATAGGGAATAGGTTCCAGTAGCTCAGGCTCCTTTCCATTGGTTCTCACAGAGTGTGCTTCTCTGGGTGGAGCAGGCTGGCGCTTTAGTTGAACCCAGGTAAAAAGCCAACAGCATGCTGGGTAACATTGTAGACTCTTCCAGTTTTGCCATGGTAACATTTGTGGGGCATTCCTTTTTAAACAGTACCCATTCCCTTAATGTCTACAAAATCACCTTTCTTGTAGATTCACATATACGTTGCCAAAGGAACCACTCCATGTTTTCTTTTTTTTTTTTTGGAGAGGTTTTTGGCATAGGGCACATGCACTCACCAGAAAGACCGAGAGAGACAGAGAGACAGAAAGCGAGAAATCACCCCCCAGGGGGGATGTCCAGGCCACAATCCCCTCTCCTCATTTCTCCTCTCAGGATCTTAGGCATGCACGCACATGCACCTGGCGTGAGTTTAAGCCACCAATCCAGGACTCGAACCGTGGTCAACTATATGGAAGTCCAGCGACATAGCCATTATGCCAACTTCTAGTTCCAGGCACTCCATGTTTTCTAAAAGGCCTAGAGAACATATATCTGGTGCCTCTCCTTTTTCCCTTTGTGTTAATCATTTTGGAGAATTACTGGAAGAAGACAGTTCCAGCCAAAAGAAAGCTTTATTTTAAAATTTGACCAGAGAGGGACAGAAAGAGAGATGAGAAAGAGAGAGAGAGAGAGAGAGAGAGAGAGAAAGTGAGAAAGCAAACTGTCAGGTCTGGGACTCAAACAACAGTTGGCCATGTGGGAGTCCAGTGTCCTTAACCACCATGCCACCTGCTGGCCCCTAAAATAAATAATTCTTTAAAAAATAATAATAAAAACGAAAGGTTCATGGCAGGCATCTCAGTACCTGTGGGCCTGCACGAGGTCTTCACAACCAGCAGAACCGGAAACAAAAGCCGTCATATCTATGTTCGAATGAATGGTGCACCCTGGCTGTGCATATGGGCTGTGTGTACTTCCTTTATGACTGTCATTCTCGACACTAGGGTGCTGTGGTCCTAGGGACGGGCTGCCTGGGTCTTTGGGGTGGGGACTCACTTGTAGTAGAGCCACCACAGCAACAATAGAGCCTTGCCTAAGATGAATATGTTTCAGGGGCCAGCTGTGGCCTGGTGGTTAGGGCATTGGACCTCACATGGCCAACTGTGAGGTTCAAGTCCCAGACTCAGCAGCTTGAAAAACATGCCAGACACATGTGCATACATGCCCAAAACTTTAAGAAAAGAATGGAGGAGAAGGGATTTATGGTGTGACCATCCTCCCAGAGGCAGTGATTTCTCACTTTTTCTCTCTAATGAGCACATGCACCCTAGAGCAAATTTTTAAAAAAGAGAGATGACTACTTTTCTTTTCAAGTTAGCAACAATAAATAGCAGGGTTTCAGATGTGGAGCACTCAGTTGTGTGTGGTTTGCAATGTCCTGAGGAAAAGAGCCACCTCTGCATTCTCTCTCCTCTGCAGGTGCTGGTCGCACAGAAAGGCTCTCCTGCCTTCTTCTGCCTGCAAGGTGTAACCCACAGTGGTCTGTGGGGCCAGCTGGGCATCTGCGGGACTGTGGGGAGGACGCAGGATTTCGAGCTAAACCTATTCTAGCTAGACTTATTTTTAGCTACAGAACAAATTGGACTTTAATAATATTTACTGCGGGCTGGGCCAGCAGGTGGTGTAGTGGTTAAGGCACGTAGTGGTTAACCCACATGGAGAGTGGTTAGAGTCCCGGATACCCTGGGAACATGAGTGCATGCGTGCCCAAAATCCAGAGAGGAGAATGGAGGAAAAGGGATTGAGGTGTGGCCATCCCCCTGGGGGGTGATTTCTCACTTTCTGTCTCTCTGATGAGTGTGTGTGCTCTATAGCAAAAATCTCTGAAAAAAAATTTTTTTAAGTTTTTTCTTTTAAAGATGTATTTATCTTTATTTATTTTCATTTGACCAGAGAGGGACAGAGTGAGAGAGAGCGAAAGAGAGAGAGGGAAAGTGAGAAAGCAAGCTTTCCAGGTCCAGGACCTGAACCGTGGTTGGCCATGTGGGAGTCCAGTGTCTAACCACCACACCACCTGCTGGCCCCTGGAAAAATATTTAATATGTATTTGAATATTGTGTATAATCTGTACATACATTTTTTAAATTTTATTTTATTCATTCATTCATTTATTTTAATTTGACCAGAGAGGGACACAGAGGGGGGGGGCAGTGAGAAAGCAAGCCACCAGGTCTGGGACTCGAATCTTGGTTGGCCATGTGGGAGTGTCCAACGCCTTAACCACCACGCCACCTGCTGGTCCCCTGCACATACATTTCTGTAACCAACAAAGCTTAGAGGGGCTGGGCAGTGGCACAGCGGTAACACAACTGGACCCACACGGGGAAGGTCGTGGGGCCCCTCGAGCATGCTGGACAAGTGTGCACGAGCGCTCGCGACCAGAGCCCGCTGACACTGGAGACTGCAGTGCGGGGACCCTGTCGGGCATGCCTGTATCACTCCGTTTCTCTTCTCCTTTCATGGAAGAAGTAAATACACTTTTTTTTTTTTAAGTTTTTTGTTTTGTTTTGTTTTATTAAGTGTATGTAAAAAAACACATACCACCACCCTGACAGACGAATGAGGGCTTTCCACCCCCTCAGAAGCTGGTTTCAGATACGGTTCTGGGGTAGGAGAAGGGCCGGTGAGCTCTGGGTGCAGGCCCAGTCGCAGTCTGGACCTTGCTGGCCAACCCTGGTCCCCATGGCCTCCCTTCTCTCTGGCCCCCACACTCCCTGGAGGCCCACTCAAGCCCCAGGTGGCTTCCAGGACCCTTGGCTGCCATGCTTCCCACAGGGAGCATGGTCCCGTGTGATGGCACACCACTCCCTCACCCTGGGCTGGCTGCAGTGCAGCTCCTTGGGGCTGGGGTCCCTCAGCTGCCCTGGGTTCCGTGTCATCCCCAGGAGAAAAGTCCCTGGCGGGAGGCGGCCCTCTGCCGGGAGGCTGTTTCCTCAAGCAGCCAAGGTAAGAAGTGGGGGATTTCCAGTCCAGCCCGGGGCTGACTTCAGTACTGGGGGCTCCTCTCTGTTCTTGAACACCAGCGCTAGGTGCCGTTATGGGCAAGGCAGTGAGGGGGCAGCAGATGCAGTAGGCCCGCCAGCCTCCCACTGCTGCCCCTGCTCTAGTGGGAGCCCTGGGGTGCACCTGGGGCCAACAGGGACCCGGTCCTGGGAGACCCCAAGGTGCATCTTGTAGGGGTGGGTGCTGGAAATCCAGAGCCATACTTACTCATGGGCCTGTGGGGAGTGACTCAAATCGATGAATGCCCCTGCCTGGCCCCAGGTTCTGCCCCAGGGCTGCAGGGTGGGCCAGTGGTGCGAGGAAGAGGAAGGCAGGTCTTTACTTACTCCACAGACTCCCCTAACTGGCCAACACTTCCTAGGACACTGGAGAGTCCAAGGAGCCAGTGTGGGTCTGCTAGCTGGGAGCTAGGGGCCTCACACCAGACCAGCCTGCCCTGAGAGCTTGGCCCCTGGACAGGGAAGTTGTACCTAGGGGCTCTCTCTGTATTCTTGTGCTGTGCTCAGTGGGTGGAGAGGGTGGACACAATCCTGCAGGTCACGTGGAAGGACACGGGGACTTCGTGGTGACCTGGTGATGGTGGTACACACAGGTGTCCCAGCCCCAGCATGGCCCACTCAGGCCCTTACGCTCAGGAAGCAGCTGGACTCTTCCTCATGGAGCGACTCCCGTGCCTCGGGCACCGGGTTTATTTCATTCCCTGGCTCTCGTGGTTGCTGTGTACGCGTGCGCATGGGCTCCACACACATGCGTAGGCTTGTGTGGCTGAGGCATGCCAGGTCAAGGAAGAGGCAGTGACTCACACAAGGTCCCTGAGCAGGAAAGGATCTGAGCAGAGAAATAACAAATCAAGCCACCACCATTATGGGCTAGCCATATACCCAGCCCTGAGCCAGGGTTTTCACATTCATGGTCACCAAAGCCACATAGCACCCAACTCTCTGGGGGCGGTATCATTACCTCCATTTTACAAATCAGTAAGCGGAATGAAGTTTAGAGAAGTTCAACTATCAGCCTGAGGTCACAGAGTGAGCAAATCCAGGCCAGGATTTGAACCAGGTCAGTGGAAGGCCAAGCCAGAGATCTCTCCACCAGGCTCTCTTGGTGTGGCCCTTGTCCATTACACGCCATCTGCTGCTTGTCTCTGAAGTCAGAGCTGCCCTGGTTTGAGTAACAGACCCCTCTCCTCCCTCCCTCCCCTCCCCTCGCAGTCCAGGCAGCAAAGCAGAACTAGTTCAAAGCCTTGTGGAGCCAGAGACGGGGACCTTCAGCCTCTGAGCTGGGCCACAGTTCAGAGAGGGTCTGGCTGGCCCAGGGCAGGATCAGCCAGGGCCGAGCTGGGGCAGCTGTTTACAGTAAACAGAAAGCTCTTGAGGAAGGAAGGAGGGGAGGGGCTGGGGTCGTCATGGAGACAGGGAGGGCGGCAGGGCCTTAGACCTGATGGCAATGACTGGGAACACATCCTTGGCCCTCCAGAGCGGGAGGAGGCCTGGGGCAGGAGCAGACAGGCCAGGCTTAGGGCAGGCCCACTGAGAACATGCTCCTACATACATTTCTACTTATTACTAACAATAACAACCGCTGTTTATTGAGCTTTCACAGCGTGCCTGGCTCTAGACCCTGGAGACTGTTTCCTCAGCTAACCCTAACAATAATCAGGTGGTAGGTACAATAACAGTTTCTGACTTACAGATGAGGAAATTGAGGTTCAGAAAGATTAAGCAATCTGAAAGTCACACAGCTTGTAAGAGACAGAGCAGAAATTCTAGATCAAAAACTTCCTTCCAAAGCAGGGAGGTCAGGAGCTAGCTGTCGAAGCATTGAGTTCCTCGGCTGGTGGGGAAACTGAGTCTCTTAGGTGCCAAAGGGACTTTCCCAGACCTCTGGCGTTAGTCAGAGAATGCTGGGGACAGAACCCTGTGTTCTTGCCCTAACCACTAGACCACACGGCTTCTCCATGGCTTGAGCTGGGAAGGTCCAAAGAGAAACTCCCTTTGTAGCCCCGGACTAGAGTGTAGACTGTTCCCCAGCTAACACTGCTGCCCCTACAGGGGCCGGGCTGGGCCAGGGTGCGGTGAGGGATGCTGGGGGGTTTCTGCCCACACATATGGTTTCCAGATTCCAGGGGATGAAAAGGAGGCCCTTAGGGGCGGAAATGGGGGATGTGTGATGACAAATTTAGACTGATTGCCTAAAAAAGAAAAAAATGCCAAGAAACCCTAAAAAATAAAAGCAAAAAATTCCACTAGAAAACCGAAGGGAATTATTTGATTGTGAAACTGAGCGCCACGGGGCGCAGCACGGTTGAACGTGGAACAGTATCAAGGGTTCTCCCGACTTTGTTCCGCGGTTGCCAGGGAGGGAAGGAGGCCATGTCTGCTGTCCCTGCTTGGGCCGCCAGGGTTTGGGGCAGGGACTTCCTCAGCAGGACACCTGGAGGACGGCTGAACTCAGGGGTCCTTGTTGGGGTGGGGGCAAGGTGCGATGCTGTAAGGCTCGGCCTTCCAGAGAGGCACCTTCCAGGGCCCCCACGGGGTGGGGCAGGAGCTGCACTAGTGGGGACTGCAGCCAGTCTCTCCCTGAGTGCCCGGGATGTCTGAGGTGTTGCCAGGAACAGAAGATAAAAGAGAGGACATCTGCCTGGAATTCTGGCCTGCAGCAGGCCCGAGAGGTTAAAGGTCAAGGGGAGGACAAGGGGGACTTCCTGAGGCTCTCAGGGGAGTGCCAGCCCGCCAGGCTGTTGTGCAAGCTCCGGGCTGGACCGTGAAGACAGGCTGGCAGAGGAGCTAGGCCTGGACAGTCGCCAGAGTGAGGTGTGGCCAGAGTGACATCTGCCCAACACTCTTGGCCTGTCCTGTCAGCCCCCTGGAGCTGGACAAGGCCCTCTATCCTCTAGGAAAGCAGGACCCTCCCTCTCCAAGGGAGCGCTCCTGCTCACCTCCGTGGCTTCCTCTCTCCTCATCCTCAACCTCTCTTCCCTAGGAACACCATGATTTAACGAATCCAGAAAACCTTTCTCAAGTTAGCTTTCTTTCCAATTCTACTCTGAGTCACAGAGGTGTCTGTGAGAAGAGCCAAGATGGCTGTCACAGGATCCTGGACTCAGGCAGGAAGAACAGAGTGAAGAAGAGAGGCGAGTGCCCAGGGCCTGTGTGGGTGCCAGGCACGGGTGCCTCTACTGGTGCACTGCACTGTTCGGGGAGGCTCCGGCGGGCTCTCCAGGTCTGCTGCGGGGGGTCGCGTTTTATAGCTGAGGGAACTGAGGCTCCAAGGGCATGATTAGCCTGACGCCCGGGGTAAAGGGAGGGCAGAGACTTGACTTACTCTCTCCAGATTGCCTCCCTGTCCTGCAGTTGTCTACTCAGCATAATGAAGGGCCCAGGAGTGTGGCTCACAGCCCGCGTGGGACCACTGCTGACAGATGCTGCCTCTCAGGGAGCACAACAGGATTCTGCAGACACCCATCTGACCTCTTAGATTCAGCATCTGGAACCAGTGGTGGCAAGCGGTGGCATGGTGGTTAAGGCAGCTGGATCCCACATGGCCAACTATATGTTTTGAGTCCTGGACCTGGCAGCTTGAAAAACATTGGTTGTTGGGACCAGCAGGTGGCATGGTGGTTAAGGCTACTGGACTCCCACATGGCCAGCTATGGTTTGAGTCTGGGACCTGGTGGTTTGCTTTCTCACTTTGCTTCACTCTCTCTCTCACTCTGTCCTTCTCTGGAAAAATTTAAATAAATAAATAATTATTTAAAAAAAAAGAAAGAAAAGCATATTGATACAGGTATGTGGGTACCCAAAATCCCAAGAAGAGAATGGAGAATGGATTGCGGCATGACCATTCTCGAGGGGGCGGGGAGAGGCGGGATGATTTCTTTCTCTCTCTGGTTAAGCACACATGCACTACAGCAAAATAAAAAATTAAAAAGAAAAAGATTTGGGACCAGTAGTTAGCGTAATGGCTATGTCGCTGGACTCCCCCGTAGTCGACCACGGTTCGCATCCCGGACCCGGGGGCTTAAAACTCACGCCGGGTGTGTGTGCATGCGTGCCCAAGATCCTGAGAGGAGAATGGAGGAGAAGGGATTGTGGCGTGACCATCCCCCCTGGGGGGTGATTTCTTGCTTTCTGTCTCTCTGTCTCTGTCTGATGAGTGAACGCGCCCTATAGCGAAAAACCTCTCAAAAAAAAAAAAAAGATTTAGCATCTGTAACTTTAGAAGGCGGGATTGATTGACAGCTCAGTGGTTGTCATACTGGGTTTCTGGACATCTTGACATCCCCTGGAGATTGGGCACAGGCCAAGTGAACAAGCGTGTGGGGCCCCAGCCCAGCTTCCACCTGAGATCAGTTTCAGGAGCTGAACATTTACAGACACTTGTCTTTGACTGAAGGTTCCATCCACTAACTGTATGGTCTCCGTGGTCCCCATCTGAGGTCTCTGCAGCTGTGGCTCCCTGGGAGTGTGAGCAGTGCAGATCCTGGGCCGGAGAGAGAATCTGGAGGACCTGGTGAGAGAAGGGGGTAGATGGCGTCTGGGCTTCTATCTCCGTGGAGATGCAGGTCAGGCAGTGAGAGCAGCCCATGCCAGGGAAGTGAGCTGTAGGCACCTGCCTCTGCGCCCAGGAAATGCAAACAGACCTTTGGCCATGGTGGCCTGGGTACCAGAGCCGCACCCACCCTCCCGGGGCCCAGACCAGGGCCCCTTTCCCTTTTTCTGCCCGGGCTTGTTGTCAGTGCAGTCGGCTGCGTTGCCGGCGACCTCGTGGTGTAGTTCCCGACTGCTTGCTCTGGTCGCTTTAAGGCGGAAGCTGAGCAAAGGCAAAGATGCTCAGGGAGAGGAAAGCACCCAGTCAAGGGACGTTCAGGGAGTGGGCCGTCCTAGAAAGGAGAACCCTGCTCCGTGCCCCTGACTGGCCATCCTCGACCAGTCTGGCCTTCTGCCTCAGTTTTCCCTTTGGGGACGTGGGCATGAGAATGGTGCCCCTCTCCGGGTGACACCAGCGTGCATAACTTGCAGAACAGCATCATCTTCTCGCTCTTGGTGGAGGAGAAAGCTGAGGGCTCCAGATGCCCAAACGCTAGACCTCCTATTCCATGGCGCCCAGGCCTGCCTCTGACCACCATTCGCCCTCAACCTACTGCAGGCCCAGCCTCGCCCCACATAAGCAAAGCTGCCAGCAGGGTCCTTTGTGGTGCTGCTCCCGTGTGGCACTGCCTGGGGGCCCCACCACGGGGCAACAGATGGACCTATGGTCTCTCCAGAACAATGGGGGGGGAGGGGCCCTGGCATCGCCCGCCCCAAACAGGAAGCACTGCATGAGCTTCAAAGGGCTGGCAGGGCTGAGGGGCCGAGCGGTGGAGCCAGAGCCAGGACTGGCTTCTGCCTGTAGAGATGCCTGCCAGCCTCGGGATGCCCAGCCCTGCCGTGGGGGTGAGGCGTGGCTGCGGTGGCTGGGGCAGCTGGTCTTGGGCAAGGGGATGCCTTGCACCCTCGGGACAGCAGTGGCTGACCTGGCAGCGGGGTGGGGAAGGGGGCTTGGGCACGGGCCTTTTCCCAGGTCGGCGGGTGCCAGCGGGGCTGCAGGTTCTTTCCCAGGCCGCAGTCTGGCCCTCCAGCAAGTACGCGAGAGGGGCAGGGCTGGCCCAAGGCCTGCTGCCCACTCCCTGCCTTCTGCTCCCAGCTGCTCGGCTCAGAGCCTTTTCCTCTCCACTTCCTGTTCACACAGGGGGGGGCGGGAAGTGGAGGGAGGAAGTTGGGGGGAGGCGTGTAGGGGGACCCATTGAATAAAAGGAATTAACCGTTTCCCTCCTCTGACCTCTGGGAATTTCCGCCTGTGAAAGTGTCTCGAAGAATCGGTAGAGCTGGGGGAGAGGAGAGGTGTGCCCCCTCCGGGACCCTCCCCCCACGGCGGTGGTGGTGGCGGTGGGGCCAGATAACTCCCTCAGGGCCCCTAACCTTTTGTTTCCCTGGCGCCAGGGGGCCAGCGCCAAGGGCAGCCTGGAGCCCGCCTCAGAGCCCCCTCCCAACCAACGGGGTCGGTGCCAGGGCCGGCTTGTGACCTGAGCCTTGGGTGAGGGCAGGAACAGCGCGAACTGGGGGTCCCAGGGGGGATGAGCTCGGTCCAAGGGGTCCGGCTGAGCCCCGCGACCTCGGCCAGGGCTGGCGCCCTTGGCCAGTCGGCCTAGGGTACAGAAGAGAGGGGGCTCTGGGGCTGGGGCGGCACACCCTCCAGTGGCCACGCCCCCGGGCTCTGGCAGGGAGCGGTGGGTTCGAGACGTCAGTAGACAGCGCCCCCTTGTGCCCGCCGTCCACTCGGCAGGGCGGCCCCCCAGGGCCCTCTCAAAGGCGGGCCTCAGGAAGCACCTGCTCCCCAGGACCAGTGGCCGCCCTGCGTCTCCCCCAGGTGGCTTCCTTGTTTACAAGCCTCCTGCCCTGGTCCCAGCGTCACTGCCTGTGGCCACTCCTCCTATTTCCAGTGACCGCTCCAGGAGCAGCTCATTCATCTTGGCCCCTGCCCACGCAGCTGCTCCCCCACCCCACCCCCTTCTGGCCCACCACCAGGCTTAGGGCCAAAGCCCTGAAGGCCTCCTCTCTGCTCTCCATTCCTGGCCTTGCTTGGTTTCCAGAGATCTGAGAGCCGTGGCTTCCCGTTGCCCTGACTCACCGGAACCCCACTCGGTCGATGCCAGGGAAGCCTGGGGCCTTTTCCCAGGAAAGAGGAAGCAGCCTAGGACCAGATGGGCGGCTTAGGAGAAGACAGAAGGGGAAGGGGCATCCCAGGCTGCGCTGGCCAAGCCCTCTGGGTGCAGGGCAGCAGGGTCGTGTTTGTTTAGCTAACATGTATTAGGCACCCATTATGCAGAGAAGCCCCAAGCTGTTTTCTCCACGTAAACAAGTGACCACTCCAGTGACAAGGAACTGAGCCGCCCGAGCCCGGGGTTTGTCTAGGTGTGAGGGAGAGGCAGGGGGCAGGAGCCCTCCAAACCCTCCCGAACAATGGTGAGAACAGGGTGGGGATGCCTCTACCCCCAAGTGCTCCCACTTTTGCTTCTGAGGCAGGATGGGGAATCTGAGGGTCACAGAAGATAGCTTCCAGCCTCCTGTCATTCTAGTGGTTCAGGAATGGGGCAGGGCAAAATTCAACCCGAACTGTGGGAAATCCGATTCCTGGAAGAGGCTTAGGCTGGAGGAAACAGAGAACCTGCAGTTACCAGCCTGGCGGGCCTGACCCCAGGAACACTCCCTTGTTATTTTGTCCATCTAGGCCAGATGACAGATCACACCCATAAAGCAGGGCAGTGCCCAAGGGGCAAAGGGTGCTCAGCTGATGTCATGGGAAGGTTGCATTCCGGGGCTCCCCAGGACTTCGCCTCCAGCCACAGCTAAAGAAGTGTAATCTAGACAGAGGGCGGGTCACAGGGTGAGGAGGAAACATACCTGCCCAATGCCATGGATAGTGGCAGTCTCCCTCCCTGGTTCCCTGGTGCCAGGGGCCAGCTAGACCCCAAGCTGGCAGGTAGCATGGTGGTTAAGGGCGCTGGACTCCCACAGGGCCGACAAAGTCCCGGACCTGGTGGCTTGAGTTCTCACTTCCCCTCTCTTTCTCTGTCCCTCTCTAGTCAAATTATAATTAACTAATTAAGTTAAATAAAATAATTCTTAAAAAAAAAAAAAAAAAATTTTAAAAAAAAAAAAAAAAAAGACAAGGTAGTCAGAGCCCAGCCTGCAGGAGGTAGGGAGACAAGAGCTCCAAACTGGGAGAGGGGGCAAGCAACATTTAGCCTGTGTAAGGGTTGCTGGAGGGAGGATGAGTGAAGACTGGGAACCACGGTTAGGCAGTGGAGACGCCCCCCAGATTCTCAATTCTCAGGGCAATTGCAGAGGGAACAGAGGGTGCAAGCACTAATGGAATGACTCAGGACCCCTAGTTCCAAGAGTGTGAAGGATTCTATGGGGGAGCAGCACCACCTGCTGGCCGAAGGGAAGAACTGCACCTGCACCATGACATCAATAAAACAGGGTGTAACCCCTGAGCCCTGAACTGAGACTGGGTGGAGGGGGACAAGGAAGCAAGCAGAATCTGGGAAGATGATCCCATCTCACCTCTAGGTGAGGGACTGTCTGTCAAGGTTTCAGGCTTGCAGGGCCCTGGCAGCCTTCCTGAGGCTCCCCAGCCCCTCCTGGCAATTGCTCACCACTCGGCACAGCAACCAACCCATTGACTCCAGAGTCACCAGTGCAGCGCAGTTTAATGCCCTCCAACCCGACAGGGCCTCCCTGTCCTCCCAGAGGCCCTCGGCCCTCGGGTACCCCTCTCCTCATACTGGAGCCCAGACAGTGTGCACAAGCACAGCCTACCATAGCACCATCTTTCCCACCCACTGCTCTGGATGCGGTCACTCCTGAGACACCCAGGGGCAGATAGAGGAGAGGGCTTCCTCTGAGGGGGAAGAGCTAGCAGTGAGGCCAGACAGTGAAGGAGGAAGAGTAGAGCTGAGTCAAGAAGGTGAACAGGAGTGATAAGGACAAAGAGCTACCAGAGGCAGGAGGCAGAAATGGCTTCTCCAGGCTAAGGCTCACTACTGAGAGGCAGGCGGACGGCTGCAGCTCTCAGGCGGGTCTGAAGACCGCACTGGAAGCTTGCAGAACATTTGCCTGAGACCTCGCGGGCAAACAGCTCTAACCCCACCGCCCCCAGCATAGTCACAGCCCAGTGATAGCAGGACCACGGCACAGGCTGTGGGCTCCCCAATAGGTGTGGCTGCTCCCCACTGCCTGCCCACCCATTAGGGACTGCATCTCCTAGAGCCAACTGAGGTGCTCTTCCTCGTAGCGCTGGGGGTCGATGAAGGGTCGGTCAATGGAGCGGATCATCAGCTCCCCACAGTACACACACTCGGCGGCCACCAGTTCATCCAGGTCGGCCTTGAGCTGTTCCCGGCTGGGCCCCCCAGTAGGGCCCCCGCCCTCAGCTTCCTTGGCCCTGGCAGAGCCCTTGGTGGGGGGCGGGGCAGCCCCCAGCTTTCGCTGCAGCTCCTCCAGCCGGGCCTGCTTGTAGGCGGGCAGGCCGGGCCGCACGGCCTGCAGCAGGCAGTCAGCATGGAACATGTGGCCACAGAGGAAGAGGTAAAAAGGGCGGTTGAGGAGGGGGAAGTCGCAGGTGGCACATTTGTCCTGGGGCTCCACAGTGCCGTAGCGGCCTCGCAGCTCCTGCAGGTCTCGCCGGATGCGCTGGGCGCTGGCAGTGGCCTCTTCCATCTCACGCTGCAGCTCCTGGATGTGGTGGTTGTAGGCCTTGAGCGAGCTGCAGATCGCCTCCTTGAAGTGGTCGATGGTGACGAAGTCGGGGAAGAAGGGCAGCACGTCCTCGATCTTGAGCAAGGGGCAGCTGGCCAGGCAGGCCATGGCCGTCTGCACGTCTTCCTCCTCCTGCACCACGTGCCTTGCGATCTTCAGCCACAGCTTCTTGCGCAGTTCCTCGTCCTCCTCGGGCAGGTCTGCACACTGCTTGGCCAGGTCCACATCCACCTGTGGGGAAACCGTGGCCGGTCAAGCTCCTCCCTGCCCAGCTTAGAGACTAGGGGAGAAACCTGGGCCAGAGGAGAGGCCCGGAGCAGGTTCCCCACACTCCTAGCAGCAAGGGGGCCAGGAGAGGAACCTATGCCTAATGGTCCTGTCCCTGTCACAGCCATCTAAAAGCTACTTGTGGCAGGGTGCGATTTTAGCGCATGTAAAAATTTCTGGGAAACACATTCCAAATACAGATTGGTGATCCCATCCCCAGACATTCTTATTCAGTCAGGCCCGAGCTCAGGCCCAGGAACGGGCATGTTAAGGCATGTTAAACAGCACTTCAGGTGATCCGAAGGCAGGTGACAATTCACAATTTGAGAAATAGTTACTTGACACCTTCTTCTGTGATCGGCCTTCCCCTTCCACTATCACGTACCTTCCACGCACTCCTCTAAGCTTTTGCATGCAGATGTTCCTCCACTTACAAAGAAGTGACACTAGTAAACCCACCCTAAGCTGAAACACTGGTGAGTTGAAATGCATTTAATACGCTGTCTCGGTGAGTGATCTGTGGCTGACTGGGGCTGTGGCTTGCTCTTGCCCAGGATGACAAGATTGCATCCTATTACAAATCACTAGCTTCGGAAAAAACGAAATTCTAAATTCTAAATACGGTTTCTAATAAACACATATTTCTCTCAAACCATCCTGAAGTTCAACAACCAGGGCCAGCCTATGGCCTGTGGTTAAGGGAGCCAGATCCCACATGGCCAACCAGGCAGTTTGAATTCCAGCCTCGGTGGCTTGAAAAACACACTGGGTGCATGTGCATGCATGCTCCGAATCCAGACAGGGTTGTGAGCTGGAGAAAGGACTGTGATGTGACCATGTCACCCTCTCTCTCTGGCAAGTACATGTGCTGACAAATTTTTTAAAATTACACATTTAGGGGACCAGCAGGTGGCGTTGTGGTTAAGGTGCTGGACACTCCCACATGGCCAACCACAGTTCGAGTCCTGGACCTGGCGACTTCTTTTCTCCCTTTCTCTCTCTCTCTCTGTGTGTCTCTCTCTGGTCAAATTAAAATAAATGAATGAAGGGGCCGGCAGGTGGCATGGTAGTTAAAGGCGCTGGATTCCCACATGGCCGACCTTGGTTCGAGTCCTGGACCTGGTGGCTTGCTTTCTCACTCTCTCTCCCTCTCTCTCTCTCACTCTGTCCCTCTCTGGTCAAATTGAAATAAACAAATGAATAAATAATAAATAAAGTTAAATAAAATAATTATTTAAAAAATAAATGAATGAATAAATAAAATTAAATAATTTTTAAAAAAAATTACACATTTAAAAATCAAAAAAAGAATAAGCCAGCAGGTGGCATGGTAGTTAAGGTACTGGATCCCAATGGTCGACTCTGCGGTTCAAGTGCTGAACCTGGTGACCTGAAAAACATGCTGGGTGCGTTGTACCCAAAATCCTGAGAGGAGGATGAAGGAGACAGGAATGCAGTGCGACTGGTCCCTAATTTTTTTTTTTAAGTATTGTATATGGAACCAGCAGATGGCATAATGGTTACATCACTGGACTCCCATGTAATCAGCCACAGTTTGCATTGTGAACCTGGTGGCTTAAAGTTCACACCGGGCATATATGCATGCATGCCCAATGTCCTGAGAGGAGAATGGAGAAGGGAATGCAGAGTGGCCATCCCCTCTAGGGGGGGTGATTTCTTGCTTTCTATCTCTCTGTCTCTCTCTATCTCTCTGGCACGCGCAAGTGCCCGATAGCAAAAATCTCTCTAAATAAACCCCTGGTACCTATATATATATATATATATATTTTTTTTTTGTGAATGTTTTTGACCTAACATATTCCAAGAGCAGGCAAAGTCCAGCGACATAGCCATTACGCTAACTGCTGGTTCCCAACTTTTTAAAAAAAGGGTTACTATAGAACACTTAATGTTGGGGCCGGCAAGTGGCATGGTGGTTAAAGGTGCTGGACTCCCACATGGCCGACTACGGTTCAAGTCTTGGACCTGGTGGTTTGCTTTCTCACTTCCTCTCTCTGTCTCTCTCTCTCTGTCTCTCTCTGAGCAAACTGGAAAATAATAATGATAATAATAATAAAGTTAAAATAAAATAATTCTTTTAAAAAAGAACACTTAATGTTTAGCTGCGCTTGCTACTGAAAGTCTTTAACTTAAGATCTTTAGTGAATCAATAAAATGTGAAAAAAGAAGGCATGGAAAACAACTGTACATACTAGAGATAGGGTGGGAGAAGGGGGAGAGTTGGCAGAGGGTGAGAGGTAGGGAATCAAGGAGGGCGGAAAAGCAAAATACATAAGAAACAAGAAATACACAATTATTTGATAATGATAACGTGTAGGGTAATATCCTTGATTGAGCCAATATACAATGTATACTGGATGGAAAATCTCATTTTGCAGACTGTATTGATGTACAGTGAATGACTGCAAATAAATAAATAAATAAATAGAATTAAACTACAAAAAAGAGAAAAACACTTAATGTTCAGTGAAGTAAGCCAGACTATGAGAGACAAACACTTCATATACCCACTCAATATAGAGCTAATGTTTGCACTCTGTGGTAAATGGAAAGCTCCAGAGAGATAGTCACAGGGATGACAAGTGTAGATACCAGAGACTGTATGGGAGGGGAGTGAGTAGTAGAGGGTGGAAGACAGGGTCTGAAGAAATAAACACTTTAAATAGACACAAGACTGTAACATTAAAACTCACAGTGGGTACAAGCATGCTTGACAAGATCCCAGAAGGAGAATGGAGAAGGGATTACTGCGTGGCCATCCCCCCTGTGGGTGAGTGGGAGTGATTTCTGGCTTTCTGTCTCTGTCTTTCTGGTGAGTATACACACCCTCTAGTAAAAATTCCTCTTAAGGGCCACCAGATGGCATGATGGATTCCCACAAGGCTAGTGGTTCAAGTCCGGGACCTGGTGGCTTGCTTTCTCACTCTCCCCACCCCTGCTCAATCCCTCTCTATCAAATGAAAAATAAATAAATAAATAAAGTTAAATGAAATAATTCTTTTTAAAAATTCTCTTAAAAATTTTATATTTATTATTACTATTATTATTTTAAATTTGCTATAGGCTATGTGCACTCACAAGAGGGAATGAGACAGAGCAGGGTGGGGCGAGAGTGAGAAATTAGCCCCCAGGGAGGATGGCCACATTGCGATCCCTTTTCCTCCATTCTTCTCTTGGGATTTTGGGCACGTACGCACATGCACCGGAGTGATTTTCAAGCCGTGGGGTCCTGAACTCCATCTGCAGTTGGCCACGTGGGAGTCAGTGCCTTAACCATCATGCCGCCTGCTGGCCCTAGAAAGTACTTTGAGAAGTCCTATGAGGCCAAAGTGGTACATTACCCCCAATCTGTGGGTAAATAACCGGAGGCAGAGAGGTTCAGAAAGCAGCTTGGTAAGTGGCAGAATCAGAACTGAAACCCCAACTTCAGAGTCTGTGTTCTCACCCTCTACATGACAGCACCTCTCTGCAAGGGAAGCCCGCACCTTCTAACCATGGCCAGAGCCACCACGGCTCTCCAAGCTCCTGTCCTGACCAGGCAGAACTCACGGGCTTACCTGTAGGGCCAGGTCCACAGCCTCCTCATACAGCTCCAGGACCTTGTAGACATGGACGCAGGCTCGGTGGTGGCCGTGCTCTGCACAGAGCCGCAGCGCGTACTTGAGGTCATAGTGCACGCGGTGTGGGCTGGCCCCTGCCTGCTCCAGGTAGGCCAGCAGCGAGGCGGGCTGGCCACGGGCGTACAGCGACAGCAGGTAGTTGTGGATGGCCTGCTCAGTCTCACCCAGCACGTTCACGCAGAACTCCATGTAGCGGATGGCCTGGCTCACCTGCTGGGCCTCACCACCCTGGCTGTAGTTCACCAGGGCAGGGATGAGCTGCCGGGCATCCAGCCGGCTGCCCAGTTCAATCCAGGCATCTACCAGCTGACGAGGGATGTGCCGGATGAGAATGGGCGAGAACTTGTAGAAGAGTTGGGGGTCCCGGTGGCGTGCCAGCACGGCCAGGGCCTCCTCATAGGCCTCGTGCTGGCAGTGGTAGGCCACCACCCGCTCGTAGTCCTGCATGATCACAGCAAAGTACACCATGTGCTCAGTGTCCCCATGACTGGCCAGCAGCTCGTGGATACGCCCTGCTGGCAAAGAGCCACTCCTTGTGGCGGGGGCTGCTGAGGAAAGCACGGAAGCGGTCCCGCGTCTCCCGGTAGAGGTTCAGGGCCTCCGGGTCGCCCTGCAGAGCCCCCAGCCGGCTCAGGTAGAGTTCCGTCAGCCAGGTGGTCAGCAGTGTGGCCTGGGTACGCTCAGCTGGCTTCAAACCAGTCAGCTTCCGCTGCAGGAACTCGGCCAGGGCCTCCTCCTGGTGGGCCTCCAAGAACTTGAGGGCGATCTCCTCGAAGTAGCTCTGGGTGAGGGCGTAGCAGCGGGCGCTCTCCAGGTAGCGACGTTGGCGGAAGCAGAAATCGGCCTCCCGGGCCAGGACCGTGTCCAAGCAGTCGGGCCGGTCTCGACAATACTCTTTGGCCAGGTCGAAGCGGTTCATGTCCAGGTAGGTGCGCCAGACATCCCGGGCCTCGCGCTGCACGTGGTAGCGGAAGACGGCGCGCTCAGTGTAGGCCCACAGCTGGCCGGTGGACGAGTCCTTCACCATGTGCTTGAGCGGCCCGAACTTCTCCAGGAAGTGATCCCGCAGCACCACCTGCCCCGTCAGCGTGCACACCGCTTCCACCCGATCCGCCAGCAGCAGCAGGAAGTGGAACTGGGTCAGGACGATGGCCAGGGGTGGGCTGGCCCCAGGACCTACCCCCTCTGGGTACTCCCAGACTCGCTCTTCGCTGAGCAGTGAGTCGGGACGCCCACAGTCCAATGCGCCATATAACACGCCGTCCCCCATCATCCAGGCGAAGGCCCGCGGCGCTGAGCGCAGCTTAGGGGTGTAGAAGGCCAACTCGCTGTAGCCCAGGTTGCTGGGAAACTCCCGGAATGGGGGTGGGTGGTCTGTGTAGGCAGCAAAGAGCCCCGAGAAGCCCTGGGCCTCAGCCCCCTCTGCAGCTCGGCCTATGAATTGGAAGAGGCGCTGTCGAGTGGTGGCGATCACAAAGCCTCGCCCATCAGGGCCCCGCTCCGCCTCCAGGGAGCACACCGGCGCGGGACCCCCCTCTTCATTCAGCACATACAACGGGCGGAAGTAGAGATCCGGGGCAGGGCCGAAAAGCCCACCCTCGCTGGCTGAGAGCTCCGCTTCGAAGATCTGGCCGTGGGCGGTACCGACCAGGATGGGCCCGGTGCCGCTCTCGGTGCCCAGCGCCTTGTTCCAGCCCACGCTCTCCACCAGCTGCCCCTTCCAGCGTGCCAGTGGCCTCACCTTCTGTCCGTTACGGTTCACGTAGAGCACCTCGGTGCTGCTCAGAGCAATCAGCAGGTGGGAGCCTGGAGCGGGGACAGAGGGGCACCCCAGAGGATGCTGCCATTCCTGCCCTCGGTTTCCGGCACCCGCCGCCCTAGGATCCTCCCCAGCCCAGGCAGTGGTCGTCCCACAGGCCCCCTTCTCCAACCATGTCTGCACTCACCAGTGTGGTCCAGGAACATCTTGTGCACTTTGGCATCGTCCTTGCGCCCCAGCTCCACTTGGTTGGGTTCATTTGCCTTGCCCAAGTCAATGCTGTGGGGACGAGAGTCCTAGAGTCACTCTAGAGAAGGCCAGATCATTTATAAAAACAGTTACAAAAGTCATGGCCTGGGACCAGCAGTTGGCATAATGGCTATGCTGCTGGACTCCCTTGTAGTTGACCACGGTTAGAGTCCCGTACTGGTGGCTTAAACGCATGCCAGGCGCGTGTGCATGCATGCCCAAGATCCCGAGAGGAGAATGGAGGAGAAGGGATTGCAGCATGGCCATCTCCATGAGGGGTGATTTCTCGCTTTCTGTCTGTCTTCCTCTCTATCTTTCTGGAGAGCCCAGGCATCCTACAGAAAAATCTCTTGGAGAAAAAAAAAAGTTACAGCCTTTCTTCCCTGAAATCTATATACACACAGAATTTTATACACAATCCTAAGGGAACCTTGAAACATACAGAGGGTCCTACTTACAAACTCTCAGCTCAGGACCAGCAAATGGTGTAATGGTTACATTGCTGGACTCCCACGGAGGTTGGAGTTCGAGTCCCAGACCTAGCAGCTTAAAACTCAGGCTGGGCACATGTGTGTGCATGCCGAAAATCTCAAGAAAAGGGGCATCACCCGTGGAGGGTGATTTCTTGTTTTCTGTCTTTCTAGCCAGCACACATTCCCTACTTCAAAAATCTCTAAAAAAGGGGACCAGCAGTTAGCATAATGGCTATGTCGCTGGACTCCCACGTAGTCGACCGCGGTTCGCGTCCCAGACCCGGTGGCTTAAACTCATGCCAGGCGCGTGTGCATGTGTGCCCAAAATCCTGAGAGGAGGATGGAGAAGGGATTGTGGCGTGGCCATCCCCCCTGGGGGGGTGATTTCTCGCTTTCTATCTCTCTGTCTCTCTCTGCCTGGCGAGTGCACGCGCCCTATAGCGAAACCCTCTCCAAAAAAAAAAAACCTCATTCTGGGCACATGTGTGGACATGCCCAAGATCCGAGAAGGGAAGGGATTGCAGTGTGGCCATTCCCCTGGAGGATGATTTCTTGCTTTCTGTCTCCCTGTCTCTCTCTGTTTCTCCAGTGAGCACAAGACCTATAGTAAAAATCTCTCGAAAAACGACTACATGAGACCAATAGCAAAAACCTCTCAAAAAATAAAAGAACCCTCAGCTCTGGGGCCAGCAGGTGAAATAGTGGTTAAGGCGCTGGATTCCCACATGGTCAACTGTGGTTCAAACCCCAGAACCAGCAGCTTGAAACCCACGCGGGGCACGTATGCATGCATGCCCCAAATCCCGAGAAGAGTATGGAAGCGGGGTGAGGCCACACGTGGTGTGGTGGTTAAGGGCGCTGGATTCTCACATGGCCAACGGCAGTTCGACACCTGGAGCTGGCAGCTTGCTTTCTCACTTTCTCTCTCACACTCTGTCCCTCTCTGATCAAATTTAAATAAATAAATAAATCCAAAAAAAAAAAAAGAGTATGGAATAGAAGGGATTGGGGCATGGCGGTGATTTCTTGCTTTCTGTCTCTGTTTCTCCTGTGAGCGCACATACCCTATAGCAAAAAACCTCTCGAAAAAAAGAACTCTCGGCTCTGAGAACTTCCCCACCTCATTTAGAGCAGTCACTAAGGAAGTCTTTCTCTTCTGCTCAAAAGCCCTGCAATGCATCTGGAACAGCCCAGACTGCTGGAGTAAGAAGGGGATAACACAACAGCAACTTTCTGAGCACTTTCTATACACCAAGTACCATGCCAAGAGCTTAGTCAGGTATTATCTCAATCTTTGCAATAATTTGAGGGGCACTTCTATTTAAATAGTTTTCTTATTCAATTCTTTCTTTCCTTCTTTTTTCTTAGTTTGTTATAGGATGTGTGTGCTCATCAGAAAGAGAAAGGGAGAAAAGAAATCGTCCCCCAGGGGGATGGTCACACCACAATCCCTTCTCCTCCATTCTCCTCTTGGGATTTTGGGCATGCACACCTCCTGTGTTTTTCTTTTCTTTTTTTTAAAAATTATTTTATTGAACTTTATTTAAATTATTTTATTGAACTTTATTTTATATTTATTTACTTTTAATTTGACCAAAGAGGGACAGAGAGAGAGGGAAAGTGAGAAAGCAAGTCACCAGGTCTGGGACTCGAACCATGGATGGCCATGTGGGAGTCCAGCACTCTTAACCACCACACCACCTGCTGGCCCCACCTCCTGTGTTTTTCAAGTCACCAAGACTGGGACTCAAGCTGCCATACGGGGTCCAGCTGCCTCAGCTAGCGTGCCACGTTGCTGGCAGTTGATTCACTGTTTTGACCACAGCATACCCTCCCATTTTATGGCCGAGCTGTACCTTCATCACCTGCTTCCTGTTACTGGGTCTTATCCTGGGGCCAGTTCTTTTTCTATCACAAATAACACTACCATCAACCCCCTTACGTCTGTATCAGTGCAAACTTTCCTTTCTACACTTTCTATTCCCCACAGTGGAATGGATGGATCAAAGTTATAGATTTTTAAAAAGAATTATTTATTTTATTTATTATTATTTAAATTGCTATAGGGCACATGCACTCACCAAAGAGAGAAAGAGAGAAAGTAAGAAAGCAAGCTGCCTTAGAACTTAGATCGGCCATATGGGAGTCCTGTGCCTCAACCACCATGCTACCTGCTGGCCCCAAGGTACAGATATTTTTAAATAATTATTTTATTTAACTTTATTTACTTATTTTAATTTGAGTTGAGAGGGACAGAGTGAGAGAGAGAGAGTTAGAGAGAGAGAGAGAAAGTAAGAAACCAAGCCACCAGGCCCAGGACTCGAACCATGGTCAGCCATGTGGGAGTCCAGCGCCCTTAACAACCATGCCACCAGCCAGCTCTCCCAAGGTACAGATTTTTGTTTTTATTATTTTCAGGGGCTGGCAGATGGCGTGTTGGTTGAGAGCGCTGGACTCTCACATGACCGACCGTGGTTTGAGTCTTAGACCTGGTGGCTTGCTTTCTCACTTTCCTTTTCTCTTTCTCTCTCACTCTGTCCCTCCCTGTTGAAATAAAATAAGTGAGTAAGTTAAATAAAACAATTCTTAAAAAAAAATAGAAAAAATTATTTTTAATTGCTGGAGGGTGCATGCACTCACAAGTGTAAGAGAAAGAGAAAGAAAGAGAAAGCACCCCTCAAAGGAGCCTGTCTTGCCACCATCCTTTTTCATCCATTTCTTCATCCCATCGGGATCCTGGGCATGCACACACACACTCACTGGGTATGATTTTTTTTTAAATTTCTTTTCTTTTTTTTTTTTTTTTTTAAAAGGTTTTTGCTATAGGGCATGTGTGCTCACCAGAAAGACAGAGAGAGACAGAGAGATAGAAAGTGAGAAATCACCCCCTGGGAGGATGGCCACACCACAATTGCTTTTCCTCCATTCTCCTCTCTGGATCTTGGGCACACACGCACATGCGCCCAGCGTGAGTTTAAGCCACCAGGTCTCAAACCACGGTTGAGTACATGGGAGTCCAGTGACATAGCCATCACGCTAACTGCTGGTCCCACCAGATTACTTATCTAAAAGATGGTGGCAGGTCAACAAGGTGGTGTGACGGTTAAGGAAAATGGACCCCACGTGGCTGACTCCATAGTTCGGGTCTAGGACAGGGAGGCTTGAAAAACACGCCGGGCATGTACATGCACACCCCAAATCCTGAGAGGACAATGAAGAAGGGATTGCAGTATGGCCATCCTCCATTGTTGGTGATTTCTCACTTTCCCCTCTCTGTTTCCAGCAACCTCACCCACCCTATAGCAAATTAAAAAAAAAAAGAAAGTTTTTCATGCTACCTCATTGAATATGTTATCGTTTAAGCTTTAGAAATGTTGATACTATATTATCTGATACATAAATATGCATACTTGCTTTGTTCATAATAGAAAGGTGTCTGTTACTGTTATCACCATAAAATATCCTTATTTATTTTGTTTTATCTTTTTTCCTTCGTGCTACCTCACCCCTGATAAACACTGTAATTCTTATTTACTTGTTTTTTGCATTTGCCTTGTATATTTTTTCCATTTTAAAATTTTTTTTAGATTTTTGGAGTTTTCTTTTCTTTTTCTTTTTTTTTTTTTTTTTTTTTTGAGTTATTTTTTCTATAGGGGGCCGGTGTTTTCTGAATAATTCTTTTTTTTTTTGAGAGGTTTTTGCTATAGGGTGCGTGAGCTCACCAGACAGACAGAGAGAGAGAGAGACAGAAAGCGAGAAATCACCCCCCAGGGGGGATGGTCACACCGTAATCCCTTCTCCTCCACTCTCCTCTCGGGATTTTGGGCACGCACGCACATGCGTGAGTTCTAAGCCACCGGGTCCAGGATGCGAACCGCGGTCGACTACATGGGAGTCCAGCAACATAGCCATTACGCCAACTGCTGGTTCCCGTAAAATAAAATAATTCTTTTAAAAAAGCACATATAAAGAAAGATGGTGGCAATTTACACTCTTGCCAACAAAGTACTAAAGTCCATTTCCCATTTCCCTGCATCTTCACCAGCACCGTTTACTTTTGCCAGTCTGATAGATTTTTTTTAGAGGTTTTTTTTTTTGTTTCCTTTCTTTCTTTTTTGGAGAGGTTTTTGCTACAGGGTGTGTGTGCTCACCAGAGAGACAGAGAGACAAAAAGCAAGAAATCACCCCCCGGGGGGATGGCCATGCTGCAATCCTTTCTCCTCCATTCTCCTCTCGGGATCTTGGGCACACACACACACGCGCCCGGCATGAGTTTTAAGCCACCTGGTCCAGGACTCGAACTGCAGTCGACTACATGGGAGTTCAGTGACATAGCCATTATGCTAACTGCTGGCCCCTTAGAAGCTATTTTAATTCATATTTGAGAGGTTGAAGATACTTTCATGTTTATTGTTCTTTTTCTATAAATTGCCTAATTGTTTTTTTTTTTTAAATAATTATTTTACTTAACTTTATTTATTTAAAATTTGACCAGAGAGGGCCAGAGCGAGGGGGCTGAGGGAGAGTGAGAAAGTAAGTCGCCAGGTCCGGGACTCAAACCGCGGTTGGCCATGTAGGAGTCCAGTGCCCTTAATTACCCTTCTTTTTTTTTTTTTTTTAAAGAGATTTTTTTGCTATAGAGCATATGTGCTCACTGGAGAGACACAGAGAGAAACAAAGAGGCAGAAAGCAAGAAATCATCCCCTGGGGGGATAGCCATGCTGCAATCCCTTCTCTATTCTCCTCTTGGGATTTTGGGCACACGGTGTGAGTTTAAGCCTACTGGTCTGAGACTTGAACCTCAGTGAATAAAGTGGGAGTCCACCAATGTAACAATTACACCATCTGCTGGTCTCACCTGTTTATATTCTTTATGCTCCCTTTCCCACTGAATAGTTTTTTTTCTTATAAATGTGTAGAGTTTTTTGTTTTGTTTTGTTTTTTTTTTAAAGGGATGTAAATCTTGTTGCTGGAGTGAAACAAACATTATTTTCCCATCATCTTTTGTTTTGACCTCATTCCTAGTGCATTTTGTTTTGTAGTAACAATTATTATGTAGCCAGACATATTTTTTTCCTTGAAGGAGAAAGCTTTCATTTTCTAGCTTGAGTAAGGTCTCTGTTTAGCCTGAAAGCATCAAAATTTATTAAATATTCATGGGACCAGCAGATGGCATAATGGTTGTTGCTGGACTCCCACGTAGTTGACTGTGATTCAAGTCCTGGACCTGGCAGCTTAAAAACTCATGCCCAGGGTGTGTATGTATACATGGCTAAAATTCTGAAAGGAGATTGGAAGAGAAGGGACTGCGGTGTGGCCATCCACCCGGGAGTGATTTCTCACTTTCTGTCTCTCTGTCTCTCCCTTTCTGGCAAGTATACACGCCAAAATCTACAGCAAAAATCTCTCTCTCCAAAAAAAAAAAAAGTATATTCTGGACCAGCAGTTGGTGTAATGGCTATGTTGCTGGACTCCCATGTAGTCAACCGTGGTTCGAGTCCTGGAACCGGTGACTTAAACTCATGCCGGGCATGTGTGCTTGTGTGCCCAAATCCTGAGAGGAGAATGGAGGAGAAGGAATTATGGCATGGTCATCCCCCTTGGGGAGGTGATTTCTAGCTCTCTATCTCTGTCTTTCTGGTGAGCTCATGCACCCTATAGCAAAAAGCTCTCCAAAAATAAATAAATAAATAAATATTACATCTAAACTGTATTTTTGAGACAGACAGATAAACAGTTTGCTGAGACCTCTGTCATGCATTACTTCCCTTTACGGCAGATATATTCCAGGACTCTAGACAGTTCCAGTGTGAGAAGAGGGTGAGCTCATGCACCCTATAGCAAAAAACTCTCCAAAAATAAATAAATAAATAAATATTACATCTAAAATGTATTTTTGAGACAGACAGATAAACAGTTTGCTGACACCTCTGTCATGCATTACTTCCCTTTACGGCAGATATATTCCAGGACTCTAGACAGTTCCAACGATCTATGTGATTAACCTGTAAGCTGCTACTACCTTTAAGAGATGAAAGAATTTTTTTCAAAACTTTGCTATAGGGTATTTGTGCTCTCAGGAAAGGGACAGGGAAAGTGAGAAAGCACTCCAGGGGCATGACCACACCCATCTCTCTCCTCCGCTCTCCTCTCAGGATTTTGGGCACACACACGCATGTGCCCAGTGGGTCTGAGACTTGAACCACACTGCTGGCCATGTGAGATCCAGCTGCTTTAACCACCAGTCACTGGCTGGCCCCAAGTAATATGTTTAGAGATTAAGTGACTTGCTCAACATTCCACAGCTGGTAAGTGGTATAGCTAGGATATTAATCCAGGTCTAAGTCTTAACTACTATGCTATATTTGGGAAAGGATAAGTATTACCGACAATCCCACTGCTTTACTTGCCCAGCGCGGAGGAAAGGCCCCGGTCATTTGAAAGTTCCCAAATCCCCACTCACTCCCACCTCCTAAGCCTTTCGGACCCTTGGTTACCGGAGCAGTGTATCCTTGCCCAGGCTCATGCAGAGCTGATTGCAGGAGACCACAAGACTGGTGATACGTTCAGAAGGGGTATAGTCAATCCGCTGCTTCGTGAAGATGGGCACGTCCTTCTCCAGCTGGGCATTCACATACCCTACCATGAGAAGTGAAGAAATGATTAGCCATGGAAGAGACACAGCAAGGGCAAGGAGAGGCAAAACAAAACAAAATTAAGCAAAACAGGGACCAGTGGATGGCATAATGGCTGGTTGCTGGACTCCCATGTAGTCGACCATGGTTCGAGTCCCAGACCTGGTGGCTTAAACTCATGCTGGGCACGTGTGCGTGCGTGCCCAAGATCCTGAGAGGAGAATGGAGAAGGGATTGTGGCGTGGCTATCCCCCTTGGAAGGGATTGTGGTGTGGCTATCCCCCCTGGGGGTGTGATTTCTCACTTTCTGTCTCTCTGGCAAGTGCATGCACCCTACAGCAAAAACCTTTCAAAAAAATAAATAAATAAAAAGCTCAGGACAAAGAGAAAATAAAATAAAAAACCAAAACCTGCTCCTTTCCACTTTCTTCCACCCAGGATTTGGTTAACAAGCAGTTTGCTGGTGATCTCCACATTAGGGTCTTGGACTTTTCTCACACTTCTGACAGCAGTAAGGAATTGATTCTCTGTTCTACTTTCTAAGTTTTTGCCTCAGGGTGTGTGTGCTTACCAGGGAGACGGACAGAGGGAGAATCACCCCCCCCCACACACACACACAGAGGATATGATCACACCATAATCCCTTCTCCATTTCTGCATCCTGTTGTAATTAGGAACATGCACACACACATGCGCTCACTGTGTTTCGTCCTTTTCAAAAAATATTTGCTATAGGAAGCATGAGCTCACTGGAGTCAGATGGAGAGACAGCGAAAAAGTACCCTCCCGAGGGGGAGACCATGCCGCAATCCTTTCTCATCCATGTTCCTCTTGGGATTTTGGGTATACACACACACACACATGTGCCTGGTGTGTTTTTCAGTGCTGCTGGCTTTGGGACTTGAAGTGTGTGCTTGGCCATGTGGGATTTCAGTCGCCCCAACCACCATGCACTGGTTGGCTCCATTCACAATATGTGTTTCAAGCCACCTGGTCTAGGACTTGAACCACAGGGTTGGCCTTGTAGGATGCGGCTGCCTTAACCACTAGGCCACAGAGCTGCCAGGGAGTTGATTCTTTGAATTCTTGAGATGCTGTTACAGAATGATGCACCTGCTTCAGTAGTAATGGAGTCCAGCGCTATGGAGGGTGGTTTGGGCATTCTCCCCAGCAGCCTGTGACCCAGCAATCCCAGCCTACTAAAGCACTCTGGCTCCAGCCTCTCCCGGCTCCCTGCCCTAATGAGACTTAGTGAAGTGTGAGAAGAATGAGAGCAGAGGGGGCCCTGGGGAGCCATTCCAACCAGTGACGTTAACAGCAGTTCTCTCTCTAGTCTACCTCCACTCAAAATGCACTAGCACTCTGCCAACTTTGCACTACTTTCTACAGACATTTCTAGTCAAGGCCCCAAATACCTCATCTCCATTTCTCCTTGTTCAATGACAAAATTCCCTCTAGGACCATCCCCCCTTCCCTTTTCAACATCCTCCTCCCACCTCCAGAAGAGGCCTGGTGGGAAAAAGCACAGAATCGGGCATCAGGGCATGCCTGGAGACTATTCTCACTTCTCCCAACGGCCCAAGTGCGGTCTTGCGGTCAAGCACTTCCTCATCTGGACCCCAGTTCCTGCTTAGAAGGACCCTAGCGTAGGGCCTGGAACACGGGGCTGCTCTCCTGGCTCTTTCAAGCTTCAACCATGCACAACTGGGCGCCAAGAAAGCCTGAGGCGAATCGGGGCCTACATGCGGAATGCACGTCCCGTAGGTTGAACCCGAGCTCTTGCAGTTGCCCTTCCCGCTCTCTTCCTGCAGGTACTTGGAGAGCCGAAAGGGGCAGTGGGGCTCTCCCTTTCCTTACCCGAGTGGGGGATGCCCACGCTAGGGCAGCCGGGCTGCAAGGCGGCGGAGCGAGACAGTGAGTCCTCGTACTCATCCAGGATGGACGCCATGGTGCCCGGCCTCTGAGCCCTTCACCAGGGGCCCGAGGATCACAACAGGGTTCCCCTCTGAATCCCCGTCGCCCCGGATTGAGAGCTGTGACTGTCCAGTCTCTGACAGATCCTCAGAACCTGCCGCCGCTTCTAAAGTGATGATCTCGCTCTCACCTTACAGAGCATGAAGATCGAGGAGCCGCCCCCCCTAAAATCTGGCCCAATTCTGCACCCCACTCCCGCCCACAAGAGATCACCGGCTCCTTCAGTTGATCCCAGGTGATCCCAACCTCGCCCCGGCAGCTCAGCTGACTCCCGCCCCCGTGACGCGCGCCTATAACGTAACTTCCGGGTTCTCAGGTCCCTACGTACGCTCCGCAGAACGGCGCCCGAGGGCCCCTGGGAGGTGCGGCCAGGGCTGCGGGGCGTGGCGGGGGCGTGGCGTGGCGTGGCGTGGCGGGGG
>NW_006160123.1:2618479-2626612 GCF_000334495.1 Tupaia belangeri chinensis
GCGGGGGCGTGGCGTGGGGGGGCGGGGCGGGGGCGGGGCCTCGGCCGGCTCTCGAGGTTTCGGGAGCCGAGAGGCCTGGACGCGTTCTCAGAACGCGGAACACAAACCCCACCCTCTAGAACGCGGCTGCAGTGCCGGGCTGCGACGCTAGGAGGCAGTCCCGCCTTTCTCAGACCCCTCTCACGTCCCGCCCCGCGCGTTCAGCCCTCCAGCCTTTGATCGGGTCTCCAGCGGTTTTGTCCCGGCTGCCCTTGCTCCGATGGTCGGCTCAGCCTCCCCGACCAGCTCCTGCTCCCGTCCCTCTAAGCAGCCCGGGCCTTTGGGACCCTGGAGAGCCTCCCCTCCCTCTGTGTAATCGCTGCCCCGGGCCCACCTTGAGGAGGCACAGGCAGGAGAGGGAGGCAGGCGGGCGCGCTGAGCGGAGCCCCGGGGACGCGACCGGGACCGCGGGCTCTGGCCGGACGCCAGGGGCAGCAGCGGCACCCTCCACGCCTCCCGAGGCCGCGCTGCGCGCCTGGAACGCTCCGGATGGCAAAGGGCTCCGCGAGCCCAACCCACTGCCTTCGCGGAGCTCTTATAAGAGCCACTGCCTTCGCGTAGCTCTTATAAGAGCTTGAGTTTGAGGAGAAACTTTGGATAACGGCCGCCGAGCCAGCTTGAGCTGCCGCGTCCCGCCCCGGCGGCCCTCCTGGCAGGGCATCCTCGGGCTGGGGATCCTGAGGCCTGCCGGAGTTGAGGTCCCTTCCCGAAGCCCCTTTGCTGGACCCCGCCGTCGGCCCACCCAGGGCCATTTGTGCTCCAGACACCCTGGGAGCCTGGAGTCTCCGATCCCTCCAGCCTTCCGCGCTACTCTGGAGGGTGGATAGTCCCCCCAGCTCTTTTCTCGTTGAAATACGCAGTACGTTGCCAGAACCCAACTGCGTTTTCTTTGTTTTAATGGGTTTGGGGTCTCGGAAATACAATTTATACGTGTTTTTCTTAAAAGAAAAACAAAAACACAGCCAAAGTAGCCTGGGCCTCCTGCTGTCACACCCCGGTACCCACCAGTTTCCAGAAAGTGGCAGAGTTGGTGGCCAGGCCAGCTTGCCATCCTAACTAACCTGCCCCACAGAGGCCCTTCGGTGTGGAGGGAGGTGCAGGGGTGGGTAGGGAAGTCAAAGCACTGCTAAGGGGTGCCAGCCCCTTATGCTTACTCCCTCAGCAAAAATGGTCTTGAGCGCTTACTCTGGGCCCGGCCTAGGACTGGGCGCTAGGTCACAGAGATGAGTGCCATACTGCCCCTTGCCCTGCAGGTCTTAAGCCAGCAGGAGTGACAGAACAGTAAGCAGATCATTAATGCTAGGAAAGCGATTGATGCATTTAATGCGTAAGGTTACTCATTCCACAAATGAGCGTCCTCTCTGCCACTGTTCCAGGTACTGTGGACATGGCAGAGAACAAAACAGGTCTCTGTGCCATCCAGTCCTACCTAGCGAGGTGTCTACAGCAGGGTAGGAACGTGGAGGAGCAGGGAATAAATACTGCAAAGCTCAGCGGCACAAGGGGAAATGGAGGCAGGTGGTAAAGGTAGGAGCCCCTCCAGCCTAAGGCCGAGGAGGGTGTTCTCTGCAAGGGCTGGGTGACTGTCACTGGGTGTCCCTGCAGCCAAGTGACCCAGACAGAATCTGCTCTGTTCTGGGGCCTGGAACTCCACTCTGCCAAAGTAGAACTTATCCACCAGAGTCACTGTCATCCTGGCTTTCATGGGTAGCCCTGGCCTAACAACTAAGAGTGCCCCATCACTCTCAAAAGCTTCCAAGTGTGCACCATAATATATATTTTTAAATTACTTTTCTTGGGGCCAGCAGGTGGCATTGTGATTGGGGCAGCTGAATTCCCACATGGCTGACTGTGGTTTGAGTCCCGGACCCGGCAGTTTACTTTCCCACTTTCCTTCTTTCTTCCTGTCTCTCTCTGGTCAACTTCAATAAAATGAAATAATGACAGTGAATAAGATAAAATAATTCTTTAAAAAGTTACTTTTCTGGGACCAGCAGTCAGCGTAATGGCTCTGTCTTCCTGTCTCTCTCTGGTCAACTTCAATAAAATGAAATAATGACAGTGAATAAGATAAAATAATTCTTTAAAAAGTTACTTTTCTGGGACCAGCAGTCAGCGTAATGGCTATGTTGCTGACTTCCCATATAGTTGACCGCGGTTCGAGTCCTGGACCTGGTGGCTTAAACTCACGCGTGGTGCGTGTGTGCCCAATATCCCGAGAGGAGAATGGAGGAGAAGGGATTGCCACGTGGCCATCCTCCCAGGGGGTGGGGGGTAATTTCTCGCTTCCTGTCTCTCTGTCTCTCTCTTTCTGGAGAGTGCATGTGCTCTATAGCAAAAACCTCTTTAAAAAATTACTTTTCTTCTTCTTATTATTTTTTAATTTGCTAAAGAACATGTGTGCTCACCAGAAGGAAACAGAGGAAAGTGAGAAGCAACCCCCATGAGGGATGGTCATACCATAATCCCTTCTTCTTCATCTTTCTCTTTCAGAATTTTGGTCACACAGGGGCCAGCAGGTGGCATAGTGGTTAGGGACGCTGGACTACCACATAGCTGACCATGGTTTGAGTCCCAGACCTGGCGACTTGCTTTCTCACCATCTCTCTCTCCCCCCGTGGTCCTCTCTGATCAAATTAAAATAAATAAAGTTAAATAAAAATAATTCTATAAAAGAAAAAAAAAGGATTTTGGTCACATACACACACACATACTCACGTGTCTAGGTGTTTTCCAAATTGCTGGGTCCAGGACTTGAACCACAGTGTCAGCCATGTAGGATCCAGCCATCTTAACTACCATACCCACCAGCCGGTCCTCTTATTTTAATCGCCATTGTTCACATAGTAGTTTTTGGTGCAGGAATACAATGTGTTATGATCAAATCAGGAGAACGTGGTATCCACCATTCGTCTTTACTTTGTAGCACTGTAATTTATGTGGTCACACCACTTGCCAAACTTCCCAACCAGAGAGAATTAGGACCCTCCTCAGTCCCCACTGAGGTTCAGGGCCTGGAGGAGCACTGGAGGGGGAGACAGGTTAATCGTTCGCGGTCACTTTCTGTCTACAACCAGCTCCTCCTGACCCATGTGCAGCCACAAAAGCACTTACCCACCCAGGCAAAGGAGAGAGGTGGTGGGGCTAGATGCTAGGCAGGAGGTCTGCAGCCTGGGAAAAGTGATCCCAGGCAGGAAACTGCCCTGCTTCAGCATGAGGCTCCACCCCGGGTCACCTGCCACCTGCTCTCAGGTCTAGACAATGCAGAGGGCTGTCCCTCCTGCTTGGAGCCCATCTGCAGCCATAGTTTGGCAAGGAAAGTTGTCTCAAGGACTAAGAGCACTTCTAGCTGCCTCCTCACAGTCCTCAGTGTCCCCCTGTTGGGCTCCATTGCTCTCCGGAAGTATGGGGTGGGGACAGATAGACCTTGCTTGCTGCAGACTAATGACGTTCTCCCTGACGAGTGGATTATAGCACTGTGCCGCCACACTGCTGTTCTCAGTCCCGCTGGACTTCGGAGCAGGAGCTGGAGACCGCCCTTCTTACTATTGCCCAGCCACTCACGGGCTGGGACACTGCACAGCTAATGAGCTTAGCCTCAGTTTCCTCATCTGCAGAGGCAGATACGATAAAGCTTCCTCAGCAGGTCTGTGTTTGGAGTAAATGAGGCGATGATCTGAGTGAAAGCTCATTGCTAAACTGTGGAGCCAACCACGCAGCATTTGCTCAATAAACTACCTGAGGCTTTCATCTGATGGTCTTTTTTTTTTTTGGAGAGGTTTTCGCTATAGGGCGCATGCGCTCTCCAGACAGACAGAGAGAGACAGAGAGACAGAAAGCGAGAAATCATTCCCCAGGGGGGATGGCCACGCTGCAATCCCTTCTCCTCCATTCTCCTCTCGGGATTTTGGGCACGCACGCACACGTGCCCGGCATGTTTCAAGCCACTGGGTCCGGGACGCAAACTGCAGTCCACTACATGGGAGTCCAGCGACATAGCCATTACGCCAACTGCTGGTCCCTCTGATGGTCTTTCTTAAGTTTACCTCCTCCATGAAGCCTCCCTGGACCCCTCAGAACTGCTAAGGCTTTTTACTTTTTTTTTAATCCTGGCCACTTGGGGACATCTAATTATGAAGCATGGGCATTTTGCTTTGACATAACAGAAGCTGATTGAAGGGAGTAACCCAGACATTTCTGAGCACAGGGATACAGAGCTGCCTTCAGGGCTCACAGCTGGAGATATGGACCCACCACCTTTAACCCTCATGATCAGAGTGGTAGTTGCCAGGACAGTGAAGGACTGACTGCTGGGTCCACGGGAGAGGATTCTTGTATGAAAGCACTTGAATCTGAGCTAAGGCTTGAAGTGCATGTATAGTTTCCAATGGCAAAAAAAAAAAAAAGAGAAGGCCTTACGCGGGCCTGTCCTGCAAACGGTGTGACACCTGGAGGTAAGAAGCTGAAACGAGCACTCTGGGATAGGGCAGTGGAGGCGATGGGCCGGGCCGTGGTCGGGTTGGGAAAGCTGCTGGGCAGGCCATCGGGAGGTTTTGGCGAGGCATGAGGTCATCGATGTGGGTTCTACATAGATGGGTGGGGGCCTGGGTGGAGTTCACCTCAGAGAGGTGACACCTGTGGCAGAGGCAGTCCGAAGCAGCAAGGGAGAAAGAGAGATCAGGCCAGGAAGATGAGGAAGATGCTTTTTTTCTTTCTTTCTTTCTTTCGTTTACTTATTTATTTCTTCCCTGCACAAGAGAGGCACCCCAACAGGGTCAGGACACTGCGATCTGTCCCCAGCCTCAGCCAGTCTGGATCATGGGCACATGCGTGCCTACCGTACGCAGGGAGTCTTCAGACTTGCACCCAGAACCTTCCCACGTTGGTCAGCCTCACGTGGCATCACACTTTACCATTGCATCACTGTCCAGCCCTCAAGAAGACATTTTGGAGGATGGGTTCTCTGGACCGTGTCAGTTTAGGTGTAGAGGGTGAAGGCAGGGTACAGGAAAACTCCTGGGGAGACCTGGCAGATGGTGGCAGTGACGACACAGGTGGGGAGGAGGACTCAGGTGAAGTGGGTGGAGGTCACATGAGCAAGCTCAGCCTGGTTCTTGCACATGAGACACCCACAGGGCACTTCCTGGAAGAGCCTAGCACTTTGGGTAAGCTTTGCTAGAGCAGTCACTGACTCACTAATATATATTTATTTAAAAGTTGCAAGAATGGGGCCAGCAGATGGCCTAGTGGTTATGTCACTGGACTCCCACATGGCCGTGGTTTGAGTCCAACCTAGTGGCTTGAAAATAATGCCAGGCACTTGTGTATGCACACCAAGATGCAGGAGGAGAATGGAGGAGAAGGGACTACAGAGTAGCCACCCCCCCGGGTGTGATTTCTCACTTTCCCTCTCTCTGTCTCTGTCTCTGTCTCTCTCTAGCGAGGGTACAAGCCTTAAGGCAAAACCTTTTTATTTTTAGTAATTATTTTATTTAGCTTTATGTATTTCATTGTTTGTTTATGTAGATTTGACCCAAGATGCAGAAGGAGAATGGAGGAGAAGGGACTACAGAGTAGCCACCCCCCCGGGTGTGATTTCTCACTTTCCCTCTCTCTGTCTCTGTCTCTGTCTCTCTCTAGCGAGGGTACAAGCCTTAAGGCAAAACCTTTTTATTTTTAGTAATTATTTTATTTAGCTTTATGTATTTCATTGTTTGTTTATGTAGATTTGACCAGAGAATGATAAAACGAGAGAGAGAGAGAGAGAGAGAGCAAGCTGTCAGGTCCGGGACTTGAACCAAGGTCGACCATGTGGGAGTCCAGAGCCCTGAACCACCATGCCACCTGCCGGTCCCAGAAAACCTCTTAAGGAAAAAAAAAAGTGTGGGACCAGCAGTTGGCCTAATGGCTGTCTCTGGGCTCCCATGTAATCGACTGCAGTTCAAGTCCCAGACCCGGTGACTTAAACTCATGCTGGGTGCGTATGCATGCATGCCCAAGATCCCAAGAGGAGAATGTGGCATGGCTATCTCCTCAGGGGGGTGATTTCTTGCTTTCTGTCTCTCTATCTCTCTGTCTTTCTGGTGAGCGCATGCGCCCTATAACAAAAACCTCCCCCCCCCCAAAAAAAAAAAATTGCACAAATGAGCTCTTTCCTACTTCAGTTTCTACTTAAAAAAATTAACTTTATTCATTTATTTATTTTAATTTGATCAGAGAGAGATGGAATGAGAGAGAGAGGTCAAGTAAGAAAGCAAGCCACCAGGTCCAAGACTTGAACCTGTCAGCCATGTGGGAGTCCAGCACACTTAACCACCACACCACCTGCAGGGCCCAGTTTCTACTTTTCTATGAGGAAAATCCATCTTATAGCACTGTGAATATAGTAGAGTATTATGCAAATTACTCTCCACTGTGCCTATACCTAGAAAGTACTCCGTAAAAGCTAACTCTTCATAATTGTTAACTAAATTAAGATCTAGACCAAAAGGAATAATTTAATTGAAATAGATTTTTTTTTCTTTTTAAAAAGTTTTTAGGGGTACCAGCAGATGGTGTAATGGCTATGCCGCTGGACTCCCATATAGTCGACCGTGGTTCGAATCCTAGACCTGGTGGCTTAAATTCATGCTGGGCACGTGTGCATGCGGGCCCAAGATCCCAAGAGGAGAATGGAGAAGGGATTGTGGCATGGCCATTCCCCCTGGGGGGTGATTTATTGCTTTCTATCTCTCTGTCTCTGTCTTTCTTTCTGGTGAGGACAAGCACCCTATAGCAAACACCTCTCCAAAAAAAGTTCTTAGGGCCAGCTGAATGTATGGTAGTTGAGGCAGCAGGATCCCAAGTGGCCAACTACATGCTTGAGTCCTGGACCTGCCAGCTTGGGGAGCATGTAGGGTACCTGTGTATGCATGCCCAGAATCGAGAGGAGAGGTGGAGGGGAGAGGATTAGGGCATGACCATCCTCCATGGAATGTGCTTTCTCATGTTCTCTGTCTCTGGAGAGCACACAGGTGCTCTGGCAAATAGAAAGAAAAAGGGGGGGAGGTATTTATAACTCCATGAGAGAAGGTCAGAGGGAGAGAGAAATACCCCACAAGGAGTTCTCACCCCCAGCCTCAGCCAGCCTGAATCACTGGTACTTGTGCTCGAGCTCATGTCTAGCATACACAGGGAGGCCTCAGGACACAAGCCTGGGACCCGTCCATGTGAGTCCAGCATGGCAGAGCACTATGTTACTGCTGCACCACCCTCTGCCCCAGATTTTCTTTCCTTTTTTTCTTTTTTTGATTTGCTACAGGGGTATGTGCACTCACTAGAGAGAGACAGAGAAAGAGAGTGAAAACTTTTGTGGGAATAATCACTCCACAATCCTTTCTCCTCCATTTCTCTCTCCTCTGGGGATTTTGGGCATTCATACACATGTGCCCAGTGTGTTTTTCAAGCTGGTTGGTCAAGGACTTGAACTGGAACTTAAGCAGTTGGCCACACGGGATCTAGCAACCTTACCCACCAAGCTACCAGTTGGCGCTGAGGTTTCCTTTTTTTTTTTTTTCTTAAACAGTTCTAAATGTACAGACTTCACATATATCTCACATACTATTTCCCCTACTATGAATGCATTCTTATTGTACCTTTGTTAAAATTAATGGGCCAGGGCTGGCCAGTGGTTAAGGCACTGGATTCCCACATGGCTGACTGTGGTTCGAGTCTCAGACCTGGCAGCTTGCTTTCTCACTTTTCCTTTCTCTCTCTCTCTGTCTCTCTCTGGTCAAGTTAAAAAAACGATAATAATAACAAGTAGAATTAAATAAATAAATAATTCTTTAAAAAATTTAATAGGTCAATATAGCTACATTATTATTAGCTGAATATTATTATTCAGATCCCCTTAGTTTTTACCTAGTGCCCTTTGTCTGGCCCAGGATCCCATCCAAGGGATGGAATATTGATATTTAGTTGTCGTGTCCCCTTGATACCTCAGGGGTCTACGTTGGGTTTTCAGATTTTCTTTTTTTTTTTAATTTTAAAAATTTATTTTAAATTTATTTATTTATTTTTTTTTGAGAGAGGTTTTTGCTATAGGACGTGTGC
>NW_006160123.1:2627037-2645412 GCF_000334495.1 Tupaia belangeri chinensis
GGACATACAATGCCTCTCCTTCATAGCATGGCTCACTTCACTCAGCAGTAAGTCTTCCATATTCATCCACTTCCTGTCAAAAGCCAGGGTTTTGTTGTTTTTTTATGGATGAATAGTATTCCATTGAGCATATGTGCCACAGTTTTTCTAACCATTCATCAGTTCGTGGGCATTTGGGTTGTTTCCATGACTTTGCAATTGTGAAAAGTGCCGCAATAAACATCGATATGCAAGCACTTTTCCGATTAAGTATTCGTCTGTCCTTTGGGTAGATACCGAGGAGTGGGATTGCTGGATCATATGGTAGTTCTATTTGTAGATTTTAGAGGAATCTCCAAATTGTTCTCCACAGTGGTTGGACCAATTTACATTCCCACCAGCAGTGTAAGAGAGTTCCCTTTTCACCACACCCCCACCAGCACTTATCATTTTTTGTTTTTTTTAATCTAAGACATTCTGACTGAGGTTCAGATTTTCTTAATATTGTTTAATTCATGATAAAGCCCACAGCCTGTGATCTCTGTCTCTGCACTCCAGCATATTCAATATTCACATGAGTGCCAGAATGCCTTGGGCTGACTGGGCCAGGGATTCAAAACACAATCACCATGGCCATCTGCAGTTCGAGTCCCAGACCAGTAGCTTGAGAATCATGCTGGGCGTGTGTGTGAGCCTGCCCAAGATCCTAGGGGGAGAATGGAGAAGAAGGGATTTGCAGTGTGGCCATTCCCCTGGGGAGGGGTAATTTTTCACTTTCCCTCTCATTCTCTCTCTCTCTGGCAAACGAACATGCCCTAAAGCAAAAAACCTCTAAAAAAAAAAAAAAAAAAGAATTGTTTTATTGAATTTTATTTATCGTTATTATTTTTCAGTTTGACCAGAGAGAGAGAGAAAGGGAGAAAGCAAGCCGCGCAGTTTGGAACTTGACCAAACACCACGCTTACCTGCGAGCCCCGGGAGCTCTGGCTTCTCTTGAGTAACACATTATTGCTACACCGTGGAGCTGGTCCTTTCCTCATTTTTGATAATCTTGCAAATCTGAGTATTGGACAGGTATTTTGTTAAATGCTGTCTATTGGAATTTGTCTTTTTTTCCACCATGATGAACTGTGGGCTATTTATAAGTTAGGGGGAGATAAAATGCCATCGTCATCACATCCTGTCAAGGGCAGAGCTGTCAGGATGACCTACGGCTGCTGGTATTGCCCTCGATCCCTGACTGAGAGCCTGGTCAGGCCCGCCACTGTGGTGTCACTCTCTCCCCCCTCCATGCTGTTCCCATGGAAGAAGTCACTACACATCTTGCACTTGAGTAGGGGTTTTTGCTTCCTTCAGGATAAGAATATCTACATAAATCCTTTGGGATTCTGCACAGGACACTTAGGAATTCATTTTTAAATTTAATTTTTATTTTTTATTTTCACCCTCATAACATATGTGCGTGATGTAAAAATATAGCAAAAAGACACGAGAAAACGCAGCAGGCCCAGCCTCCATGGCGCCGTCGGTAGGGAGCCAGACTGTGGAGTTGGAACCCACTTGTTCAGTTCAAGTCCCCGGCCTAGATAGCCTGAACACAAGACAGGCACGTGTGTGTGTGCCCAGGATCTTGGCAGGCTGGAGGACTGGAGGTGGGGAACCTGGTGAGACCAGGCCCTGTGGACAGTACTTCTCTCTCTTTCTTTCGTGTGTGTATGTGAATAAACTTAAAAAAAGAAAAAAGAAAGAAAGAAGAAAACCTCCTCGCAAGCCTCTGTCTCATCCAAAAGCTAAAATTCATCTTTTTAATTTTTTTAAGAGAGATTTTCGCTATGGGAAGTGTTTGTTCACTGGAGACACAGAAAGAGACAGAGAGACAGAAAGTGAGAAATTACCCAACCCCAGGGTGGTTGACAACACTGCAATCCTTCTCCTCTCTGGATTTTGGGCACGCACATTTGCACCCGGCCTGAGTTTCAAACTGTTGGGTCCGGATCTCAAACAGCGGTCAGCCATGTGGCAGTCCAGTGTCTTAACCACTATACCACCTGCTGCCCCTTCTCGGTTTTCTTTTTCTTTCCTTTTTAGAGGCTGTCTATCCGTCATTGCTCATTGCCTCAGAATGCTGATGAAGATGAAGGGTATTCCCAGAAAGCACCACACCCCTCCCAACATTTGAGCAATTGGTCAGAAGGGGACTGGCTTCCTTGGTGTATTCCTCCCCGGGTCCCATTTCTTGGCAGAGTGAGATGGGTGTCTCTTGTGCACACCTCCTGGAACAGGGCCTAGTGCTGTAGCTCCTCACTCTTACCCTGCGGAAGGTTCGGCCACTCAGGGCAACACTCCGTTGGCGGGGAACCTCTTCCTCCTCCTACTTGGTTCCATCCCAGATGTGTCCAAACCTACCTGCAACGCCCCGATTCTCAGAAGGCCTCCTCTTTCTCCTCTCACTGTGTATGACAGTCACAACCTCGCCCATGGCAGGTGTCTTCCCAGTCTGCCTTCTTCCTAATCTCTCCCACTTCTAGGCTGTAGGCCCAGGGACCTCCTCAGGTCAGAGGGCCTCGAGCAGGGGTGCGCCTAATCCTAGGGGTGTGAAACCATCTCCAAAAGGGCACAGGGCAAAAACTAATTTTAAGGGAATTGGTTTCCAGAGTCTCAACTTCCTTGGGCTCTTTCCTAAAAGTGACCAGCAAGAGAAGGTACTGGGAGAAAAATGACAGGTCCCTTTCCACCTATACCTGCTCCTGCTTAGAAAGAAATGCTCACCACTCACCCACCGCCGTGCTGAAACCTCACCCAAACTCCCTGTGCATTGTTTGAGAGGGGGTGGGGGAGACCATAAAAATCTCTAAGGAGCAAGCAAAGAGACCACTTGAATTACTTATGGTGATGTTCCCTACAAAGAGAGTAATAACCAGGTAACAAGTCTTTTGTACATCAAATGGCTTCTAGTTCTTTCATTTGAATAACATTTGAGAACCTGTCAGTTTTAGCTATCTGAAAAACGATTCGCTAATAGTTTTAGCATAAGGGCAGTGGCCTGGTGGCTAAGGCAGATGGATCCTACATGGCTGACTGTGTGATTTGAGTCCCAAAACTGGAAGCTTGAAAAACATGCAGAATGGGGCCAGCAGATGGTGGTGTTTGAGGTACTGGACTCCCACATGGCTGACCATGGTCTGAATCCCAGACCAGGAGGCTTGAAAATCATTCCGGGTGCATGTGAATGCGTGCCCAAGATCCCAAGAGGAGGAGGAGAAGGGATTTCGGCCATCCCCTGGTGTGTGTTTGTGTGTGGAGGGGGGATTTTCACTTTTCCTTTTTCTGTCTCTCTCTGGCAAGCACACCCCTATGGTAAAAAACCTAAAATGAAATAAAATTTAAAAGTGAGAGCGAGAGAAACGTGGTGGGCACATGTGCCTGTGTACCCACAGGACTAAAGGGAGGGAGAAACGGAGGTGAAAGGATTGTGGTGTGACCATTTCTCATGGAGGATGTTTTCTCCTCTCTCTCTCTAGGGAGTGCACACGCCCTCTAGCCAAAAATAAAATAAAATAAAAAATAAAAATGTTTTAACTTGGAAAGAAATTCGCATAATGGAATAGCATCACTATCCCAAATCTCCTTTCGTTTCCATCTGATCTATGTGAGCGAGGTTTCTCTGCATTTACATCAAAACAAAACATAATATAGGGAGAACATTAATGCTAAACTTTGCCTCATTCTAGCACTAAATGCACACATAAACAATTAATTAAAAACAAAAAAAATCTGGGACCAGCAGTTGGCATAGTGGCTATGTTGCTGGACTCCCATGTAGTCAACCACGGTTCAAGTTCCAGACCCGGTGGCTTAAACTCATGCTGGGCACATGTGCGTGCATGCCCAAGATCCTGAGAGGAGAATGGAAGAAAAGAGATTGCGGCGTGGCCATCCCTCTTGGGGGGTGATTTCTTGCTTTCTGTATCTCTGTCTTTCTGGCGAGCGCACACGCCCTATAGCAAAAACCTCTCAAGAAAAAAAAAAGAATAACTGGCTTAAAAAACTGTCTAATAATTTTATCAAAATGTGTATTTTTTTGCTATAGGGTGCGTGCACTCACCAGAAAGACAGAGAAACAGAAAGCAAGAAATCACCCCCCGGGGGGATGGCCACACCACAGTCCCTTCTCCTCCATTCTCCTCTCGGGATCTTAGGCGCGCACGCACGCACCCGATATGACTTTAAGCCACTGAGTCCAGACTGGAACCGCAGTGGACTACATGGGAACCCAACAACATAGCCATTATGCCAACTGCTGGTCCCAAGATGTGTATTATATTTATGTTTTGGTCACTTGAATATTAATAATAATTGTAATTGTCGACGGAAAAAATAACCAACTGTAAAATTAATAATTAATAATTAATGGAATTTATTTCCAAGACAAATGTGAGTGACCTAGGCCTGGAGAAGAGCATACATGCCTTTCTCGGGGTGATCATGTACAGAGGTTCCTTTTATTTGTTTTTGAGATTGACAGACAGCATTTAATGAAAAGCTTTTCCATTGCTCTGGCCCAAAAAGTCGGGACATATAGTAACTTGCAGGTTATAAGTGGGTTCCACAATTCTTAGGCTGATGATTGGAAGGGAAGATCTGTGTCTTAGGAAGAGATTAAAGAAAGGCTTAATCTACATCTCAAGGAAAAGGGAAGTTTTGTGTCTTGGGAAGAGGTAAGCAAAAGAATACACTGTCATCGGTTGAAATATACATCTCAGATACTATGCCAGGGACAGGAGGTAGGAAGAATCCTGTTAATAGAAAATAAATGGTCTGTTAATGTTTGTGGGCATGACTTCCCCAGTCCCTTTTGAAAAGATTTTGGAAAATAGGAAAAGTAGTCAGACTTCTGTCCATATAATGATAAGTTAATTTAAAGGATAATTTTTTAAAAATGGGTTTTTAAAAAGATAATTCTCTTCAGATTTAGCACTTTATAGTGATGAGAAATATAACATTACTATGTTATATTTCAAATAAGTATGAAAAGGTTTTAATAAGAAAACTTCAAGGGCCAACAGGTGGCATAATGGTTAAGGCACTGGACTCCTACCTCATTGGCCATGGTTTGAGTCCTGGACTTGGTGGCTTGCTTTCCAGCTTTCCCTCTCCCTTTGTTGCTCTGTGGTCAAATTAAGAAAATAATGATGATGACTGAGACCAGCAGGTGGTGTGGTGGTTAAAAGCACTGGACTCCCACATGGCCAACTGTGGTTCAAGTCCCGGACCTGATGGCTTACTTTCTCACTTTCCCTCTGTCTCTCTCTGATCAAATTGGGAAATTAATAATAATAATAATAACAATAAGTAAAGTTAAATAAAGTAATTCTTTAAAAATAAATAAGTAATAATGATGATGAATAGAATTATATAAACTAATTCTTAGAGTTAGTTTATTTAACTTTATTTATTTATTTATTTTAATTTGACCAGAGAGGGACAAAGTGAGAGAGAGAGAGGGAAAGTGAGAAAGCAAGACCAAGCCACCAAGTCCGGGACTCGAATAGTGGTCAGCCACGTGGGAGTTCAGTGCCTCATGGTTAACATTATGCCACCTGCCAGTCCCCAAAATTAAATAAAATATTTTTTAAAAAGAATTATTTAATTATTCATTAATTTATTTTAATTTGGCCAGAGAAAGACAGACACACAGAGAGAAGGGAAGTGAGAAAGCAAGCCACCAGGTTCAGGACTCGAACAGTGGTCGGCCATGTGGGAGTGTTGAGTGCCTTCACCACGCCACCTGCTAGCCCAATAAAATAATTCTTTAAAAAATAAAAAAACGGGCTGGTGGGTGGCATGGTGGTTAAGGTGCTGGACTCCCATATGGCTGACCATGGTTTGAATCCTGGATCTGGTGGTTCCCTTTCTCACTTTCCTTTTCTCTCTCTTTCTGTCTCTCTCTGGTCAAATTGAAAATAATAATTAAATAAATAAATAATTCTTTTAAAAAAATTTAACATTTCCCAACTGATAAAAACTTATTCTTTTTAAAAATGAATGAGCGAGAATATCAAACTGTGGGCCAGTTGATGAGGAAGTGATTAAAGCAGCTGGATCCCACATGGCTAACTGCATAGTTTGGGACCCAAAGGCTTGAAGAAACATGGCAGGCATGTACATCTGTGTCCAAAACCCCAAAAGAGGGGGCAGGTAGAGGAGAGGCGGTTGTAGCGTGACATCCCCCATGGGGGGTGATTTCTCACCTCTCTCTCTCTCGGCAAATGGATGCACCAATTAACAAATTTTCAAAAATAAGAGAGGGGCCAGCAGATGGCATAATGGTTAAGGCACTGAACTCCCACAGAGCCAACTATGGTTCGAGTCCCACACCCGGAGGCTTGAAACTCATACTAGGTGCATGTGCATATACATGACCAAAATGCCAGGCGGAGAATGGAAGAGAAGGGATCATGGCAGGGCCATCCCCCTGGGGAGGATGTGTGTGTGATTTCTTGCTTTCTCTTTGTCTCTCTGGTGTGCGCATACTCCCTATAGCAAAAATCTTTCTCAAAATAAATAAATAAATGAGAATATCAAATTCTTCTGGTGTGTAGAGTCCAGGGGATACATTTTTTAAAAAGTGAGGTGGTAGTTTTATTTGTCAATATTCATGAGCTAGCCTGTAGCATGGTGGTTAGGGAGGTTAGATACCAGGTGGCCCGTTGTGCAGTTCAGGTCCCCGACCCACCATATTGAAAACATGCTGAGGACAGATGCGTTCTTGTCCAAAACCCAAGAAGAAAGGAGGAGAAGGAATTGTGGCCATCCCCTCAGGTGATGCTTTCTCCCTCTGTCTCTGTCTCTCCCTGGCAAGGGCATGTGCCCTGTAGCAAATTAAAAAGAAAAGTAACATGTTCATTGTAGAAAATCAGAAAATGCTGATAAGCAACATGATATATTTTTGAAAGAATTATTTATTTCTTTTTTATTTGTTAGTATTTTTTAATTTGACCAGAAAGAGACAGATAGAGTGAAAGGAAAATTGAGAAAGCAAGCCACCAGGTCCAGGATCTGAACCACAGTCAACCACGTGAGAGTCCAGTGCGTTAACCATCAAGCCACCTGCTGGCTCCAAGCAACATAATATTAATAGTTAACACACGCACAAGCATCTCACCTAATGGGAATGACTTCTTCATTTAGGTCCCTCTTTTACTCTAACTGTACACTCTTTGCTTCTTTTTCTCATGTTTTGCCACAGGACATGTGCACTCACCACAGAGAGGCAGAGAGAGAGACAGTAAGAGGGGAAGTGAGAAATCACTGGCGGGAAATGGCCATGCTGCAATCCCTTCTCCTCCATTCTCCTCTCGGGAATTTGGACACACACACACACACACACACACACACACACACTCAGCGTGGTTTTCCAGCCACCAGGTCCAGGGCTTGAACAGTGTGGGAGTCCAGCACCATGCCACCTGCTGGTCCCTGTACACTATCTTTAAATTCTTTTTTTTTTTTCCCTTTACTTTGCTATAGGATCTGTTTGTTCACCAGAGAGAGACGGAGAGAGAGAGGTAAAGTGAGAAATCACCCCCCTGGCGTGGTGGGGGAATGGCCATACCACCATCCTTTCTTCATTCTTCTCCTGGGATTTTAGACACGCATACATACATATCCACTGTTTTTCAAGCAGCAGGGTCCAGGATTCAAACTAGATGGTCAACTAACTTAACTACCACGCCGCCGGCTGTCCCACATATGTTACATTCTTGAGTTCAAACTGTTTACGTAACTCTATATTGTTTAACATGATCTATATATATACTTTTAATTTGCCAGAGGGTGCATATGTTCTCTAAAAAGAGAACATGAAAAGGCACACACACACACACACACACACACACACACACCCTAGGACATAGTCACACTGAAATTCCTTCTCTGCTTTTTCTCCCTCCTTTTGGGCAGGCCGGGGCAAGGGTCCAGCGTGTTTTTCAACCCATGGGGAGGAGCCATAGGGTTGGTCATGTGGACTCTGGCGACCTCAACCACCAGGCCACATGTTGGCCCTGCATTATCTTTTATTTTGTTTTATTTTATTATCTGAAGGATTTATTCTCCTTTCTTTTCTTTTCTTTCTTTCTTTCGTTTTGTTTTATTTTGTTATCTGAAGGATTTATTCTCTCTTCTTTCTTTTCTTTTCTTTCTTTCTTTCTTTTTTTTTTCCGCATGCACTCACAGAGAGACATGGAAAGAGAGAGGGAGAAAGGGAAAGTGAGAAGTCACTCTCCAGCAAGGGATGGCCACACCACAATCCCTCCTCTTCCATTCTCTTCTTGGGATTCTGGGCACACACGCATACACGCCTAGAATGTTTTTCAAGCTGCCAGGTCTGAGACTCAATCCGTTCAGTCAGTCACGTGAGATCCAACTGCTTTAACCTCCATGCCGCCTGCTGGCCCCCCACATCATCTTATAAAAGGTCCCATATCATTGAAGATTTTGTAAAGAATCATTTTCAGCAGCTGCTCTTGCTTCTGTCCTGGAGAATATGAGATACCGGGAAGAGACTTATGCACTCCATCCTGTGGCTGACCAGGGTGCAGTGTAGGCTTCTGAGTGGGGGAGTGTCAGAGTACACTTGCCTTCAGAAGCTGGAGTGCACTAGAAACGAATAAACGGGGGCGGAGAGGCAGGTAGAAGGTGGCTATTGTGACGAAGGACATGGAAAGGAAGAGAGGGGATCGAATACTTCAAAGCAAGGACCGAGAGCTCAGTCTTAGTGGCGCATGTTGCTCAGACACTGCTCTGCAGACTGGGACCACATGGGAGGTCTGGGTTCGACTCCCGGTCCAGTATGTGCCTGCGATCCCACTGACTCAGGGAGACTGAGGCAGACCTGTGCAACATGGTGAGATCCTGCATGGAAAAAAAATTGACCAAGTACTGGTGTGCTTGCCCATTGTTCCAGCTTTTGTGAGTCTAAGGCAGGAGAATTGTGACAGTGTGACAGCTCATCTTCCAAAAAAAAAAAAAATGAAAGAAAGAAAGGAAAGGATGAGAAGGTAGGGAAGGAGTCTAAGTGCATGGTGAGGTTAGAGCCTTCTTAGCCTTCTACTACTTCCAGTTCATTAGACCAAGAGATTTAACGTGACGTAAGGTCGGAAATAAGGAGGTTAGAAGGGAACTTGAGTAATTAAAGGAGAAGGGAATCCTCTCAGATAAACTTATTTATTTATTTGTTTGTTTATTTGCAGAGTCCATTTTATTGAGTGTTGTAGTATTCACATAGGTTCGAGGAGGAGACACAGCACAGCCAAACAGACCTTGGGGGTTTCTGGTGAGAGGGATGAGCTCTCCGAGGCTCTGAGGCATGGAACGGGCCTGGCTTCTGCGAACCTCTACCCTTCAACCCCAGGCCCTGCAAAAGCCCAGAAACTGAGCAGCATCAGCAAGACGCCCTCCCCCCATAGAACTGGGGAAAGAACGCTACTCAGGTGCAGCAAGAACAGAGGGAACGAATGTCGAGCAGAGATGGTGCAGAGGCCTAGGACCACCAAGCCTGAATTTTTTTTTATATAAAGAATTATTTATTTTATTTTATTTATTCATTCATTGTCATTTGACGAGAAAGAGACACAGAGCGAGAGAGGGGAAGTGAGAAAGCAAACCACCAGGTCCAGGACTCAAACCGTGGTCGACTATGTGGGAGTGTCCAGCGCCTTAATCACCATGCCACCCATTGGCCCCTTGGATAAACATTTTAAGTGGTGACTTCGAAAAATAATGGCTAGGGGACCAGCAGTTAGTGTAATGGCTATGCCGCTGGATTCCCAAATAGTCGACCACGGTTTGAGTCTCAAACCCGGTGGCTTAAAACTCACACTGGGCCCATGTGCATGTGTGCCCAAGATCCTGAGAGGAGAATGGAGGAGAAGGGATTGCGGTGTCGTCATCCTCCCTGGGGGGTGATTTCTCACTTCCTGTCTCTCTGTCTCTCTGGTGAGCACACCTGTAGAAAAAACCTCTAAAAAAAAATTAAAAAAAATAAAAAAAGCCAGGACTTGAACTGCAAGGTCTGAGCAAAAAGAGAGGTTTGAGGAGGTCAGTAATTAGGATCAACCGATAGAGAGAAGGTGGAGAGAGGCGGAGAGAGAAGCAGAGGCCAAGGCTAGGTGTGGTGGAGCGGGGAGAGCCGAGAGCCCAAGGGTGGCTTAAAGGGCGTGGGGCCTGCTAACAGGGGCTGGAGGACTGGCCAGCACCGCCATGAGGCCAGTACAGCTCAAACCACTGAATTTGCCAGAAACTCGTTCCCAAGACACAAGCACACTGCAGAAAGAAAAGCCTCTGGTGACCCAATTACCTGGCAAGCTCAAAAACTGTGCAATCTAGGGGCCAGCAGGTGGCACAGTGGTTGAGGTATTAGACTACCACATGGCCAGCCCTGGTTTGAGTTCCAGAACTGGCAGCTTGCTTTCTCACTTTCCCTTTCTCTTTCTCTCTCTGGTCAAATTAAAAAATAATAACAAATAAAATAAATGATTATTTTAAAAAGTGTGCAATCTTATTATTATATGCACTATTATTGTTGTTATCCTTAGTAGGTTGGCAATTAAGTATTAAATTGGACATTTTTTTCCTTAGATTTATTTTTTTTAAGTTTGCTATCTATAGGACCTGTGTGCTTGCCAGAGAGAAATCACCCCCCAGGGGGATGGTCATGCCGCAATCCCTCCTTCATCCTCCTCTTGGGATTTTGGGCATGTACACGCATGCACCTGATGTGATTTTTCTTTTCTTTCTTTCTTTTTTTGCTATAGGGAGAGTGCACTCACCAGAAAAATAGAGAAACAGACAGAAAGCAAGAAATCACCCCCAGGGGGGATGACCATGCTGCAATCCCTTCTCCTCCATTCTCCTCTCAGGATCTTGGGCATGCACACACACGCGCCCAGTGTGAGTTTAAGCCACCGGGTCCAGGACTCAAACCACAGTCGACTACATGGGAGTCCAGCGACATAGCCATTACGCCAACTGCTAATCTCCCATGTGATTTTTCAAGCTGAACCATGCAGTCAGCTATGTGGGATCCGGCTTACTTCACCTCCACACCACCTGCTGGCCTCTGTAGTCATTTTGAAGCTTTCTGACCTGCCCATTTGAACCTCTAAACTCATATTAAGCAGCAAGCTTGATTTGGGGAGGGTCTGAGCATTGACTATGCTGAAGAAGTAGGAAAAAAAAATGGACGAAGTGCATTTCACTCACAAAGAACATCTCTGCAGAGGATTTTTCAAATAAACTCTGGGCTTTTGTTACCCACCCCCCACCCTATTTTTAGCTTTGCTGTAGGAGGTATGAGCTCACCGGAGAGAAAGAGAAAGTGAGAACAATCCCTTCTCCACTCTCCTTCGGGAGTTTGAGCACGCATGCATGCACACGTTCCTGGTGTGATTTTTCAAGCAGCCATGTTCGAGACTCAAACCCCTCAACTGGCCATGTGGAACCCAGCACCCTAACCTCTCACCACCCGCTGGCCCCGTCATCCTTTTTGGCAACAGGAAAATCATGGTAGCAGGGTAAGTGGAGAGTTTCTTTTAGCTTATTCTTGTTGAGTTGAGGTTTTGTTGTAGGCATCTTGATGCTTGCAGTGAATACATAGATAAGAGCGTAATAAAAATACCTAATAAGAACTGGACTGCGCCTGAGGGCAGACCTCTAGCCTGCAGATCTGGAACTGACTGTCACTGACTGGTTTCTTTGCTCTCAGGGCAGTTCCTCTGTTTTGGGGCCTACCCTCTGGCCCTCAGTATACTCACTGATAAAATGGAAATAAGCACACACTCATCCCTCCCCAGGCAATTTCCTTTGGTTTCTTATAAGACAAGGCAAACTATAATACTTCTACAAGTTTTAAAACTCCTACACAGCTGTGTTGGAAATTTGGGAAGCAAGATGTTATTTCTGCCATGATTCAAAGTCAAGGCTATGGGTCAGTTTTTGTGCTGCCGTTGTTTTAATAAGCTTCACTGGGGCCTCTCTCTTTCTGTGCAGATAGCAGGCCCGCAAGCACAGCAACGTCCCTAAAACCCACCAGACCTTCCCACCAGCCCTGCTGTAAGAAGAGCGGCAAGCACCAACCTCACAAGTGACAGTGCACAAAGGGCAAGGACTCTCCGTATGCTCAGGAAAGCGGCGTTATGACAGGAAGCAGAGTGGCTGTGGTGGACAGACTAAGCCTATTTTTCAGAAAAAGGCAAAAACTACAATGAAGACGGTGCTGAGGCTCGAATGTGCTGAGCCCGACTGCAGGTCTAGGAAAACACTGGCTAGGAAGAGATGTAAGCATTTTTAACTGGGAGGAGGTAAGAGAAGGGGTCGCATGATCCAGTTCTCAGCCTCATCTTTATTATGAAGACGACAAAAGCTTGAGGTAAATGTTCACCTCATTGGATTACAGTTGGTCTTCTTGTGAGGGAATAAAGTAATTAGTAAAATTCCTCTTTTGGGGAAATTTGAAAATAAATAAATAAAACAAACTATTCATTACACCAGAGAGGAGGCATGGTGGGTAAGGTGCTGGATCCCACATTGCTAGCAGTGGTTTCAGTCCTAGACCAGGCATCTAGGGAGACGCACTAAGTGCACCTGCGTGCTGGCCCAGAATCTCAGGAGGAGCATGGAGGCGGGACTACAATGTGGCCATCCTCCGGGAGGTGATTTCTTACTTTTTTCTCTCCGTCTCTCTTGCTCTGTTCTCTGACTTTCCAGTGAGCACACTTGCCCTATAGCAAAACTTAAAAAAAAAAAAAAAAAAAAAAAAACCCAAAAAACATAAACTTGTTTATTTCAGGGGCAGTTTAGACTTCTAGGAAAATTGAGAAGATAATATAATATTACGGGACCAGCAGTTGGTGTAATGGCTGGGTCGCTGGACTCCCATGTAGCTGACTGCCGTTCGAGTCCCAGACCTGGTGGCTTAAACTCATGCAGGGTGCGTGTGCGTGCGTGCCCAAGATCCCGGGAGGAGAAGGGATTGCGGCGTGGCCATCTCTCCTGGGGTGGGGGGTGATTTCTCGCTTTCTGTCTCTCTCTGTCTTTCTAACAAGCACACATGCCCTATCGCAAAAAATAATCATAATAATAAAATAAAAAAGTCAAGCAAAGCAAAGAAAAAGTGTCAGAATTCCCCCTGTAAAGTTATCCTTTTCCACCCTTCCTGTTTGGAAGTTACCATGAGTAAATCCATAGCTAAGGAGTGAGGGTTTGTGCTATCTGACTGAGAGAATATCTCTACATATTGCTTAGAATTCAGCATTGTCTTTTAGTTCCCATTTATTTATGTATTCTGTAATTTATATCAGTATAGACTTACAGATATTTATTTATACCTTGGGTTGTAATCTGATACTACTCTTTAAAAAAAATTGCTATTTGCTATAGGGAGGAGCATGCATTCACCAAAAGAGAGAGAGAAAACGAGAGAGAAATCATCCCCTAGTGGGTGTTAGGTTTGATTTGGGAGTGGTGGCGAAGTCAGAGGCGGCAAAAGCGAAAATATCAGTCAGGCTTTGGGGTTTAATAAAACCAGCATAATTTATTCTGCACTCTCGGTTGAGGTCTCTTGGCCTCGACCTTGTCAGAGACCGGCTGAGGGAGTCACACCCAGGGTGGGTGTTGCTCGTTCTTAAAGGGCCGTTGTCCAGTGGGGTCGGGCGATGGGTCTTTGTTTAGCCAATGAAGTTCGCTGTTTCTGTTCAACTTTGGAGGGTGCACCAAATGCTGAAGGGCAGGAAAGTCCGTTGGTGGTGGCGGGCCAGGTGTGGACAACAGGAAAGTTCCTGCTGGTGGGAGTGTTTTCGCCATGTTTCTTTTCCCTTCCCCCAGACCTTTCCGTGGGGATGGCCACACCACAGTCCCTTCTCCTCCATTCTCTCGAATTTTGCAGACACGCACACGCACCAAGCATGATTTTTCAAGTCACCAGGTCTGGAACTTGAACCGTACAGCCAGCCATGTGGGGTCCAGCGCCTTAACCTCCATACCATTTGTTGGCCTACTTTCTTGCTAAAGGGCGTGTGTACTTGCCAGAGAGAGACAGAAACAGAGAGAAGGGAAGTGGGAAAGCACCCTCTATGTGGGGATGGTCACACCACAATCCCTTCTCTTTCATTCTCCTCTTGGGATTTTGGGCGCACGCGTACATGTCTGGAATGTTTTTCACGCCCCGGGGTCTGGGTCTCGAATCATACTGTCAGTCGTGTGGGATCCAACTGTCTCATTCACTATGCCACTGCTGGTCCCCAGTACTATTTTGTTGCCCAAATTATTCTAGTGTGGGTCGTTGGAAGCCCTCTCACTTGGTCCCTGTGCCCATCTTCCTGCCACCTGCTGGTACTTCATTACTTTCTGTACTCTGAAGTGCTCCAGGCTCATCTTGTATATTTCCCACCCCAGTCAGAAAATCTACCATTTCTCTGTAGAAAATATTAGAGTCAAGTTTAAATCCTGGAAAACGTATATCTGTCTGGAAGTTGAAGCAGAAGATCTGGCAGGTGGACAGGAATAAGACCCAACCCACCCTCCGAAGGGGACTTTCCCAGCAGTAGCAGCCAGAATGGCAGGTCCTTAGCTGAGAAGTGGGTGACTCACCTGCTCCCCAGATTGTCTCCTCCTTCCTCCTCTTGCTGACAAGACTGTCCCTAAACCAGCTCAGACAGACGGACCGAGATCAGAAAGTGTCCCCACCCATGAGGCCAGAGAAGAATGGCCTGTCTCAGGCCACGCCAGGACTTTTACCCATGCCCAGAGGACGTCTCGCCGATTTGTGTATTTATGTGCCTCCTACCTGCAGGAAGGATTAAACAGGATTACCTTCAAATTTACAGCTATCCTAAAACTGTTATTAAAACCCAAGTAAAAGGACAAGAGCACTGTGAAGAAGTGTGTGTGTGTGTAATAATTGTGTCCCAGACACCTGGGCTGGGGCAGCTTCCCTGGGATCCCTGAATCACAGATCGCGAGCGCCGAAAGGGCTTAAAGAGATAAACACGCTCGACCTGTCAGTCACTTTACAGTGCTGAGACAGATGAAGTGGAGTCACACAGCTAGTGAGCTGGGAATGAAGACGAAGTGGAGTCACACAGGCCTCCTTTTGTCCAAGTCTTTTCATTTTATTTTTAGACAGGTTCTCACGGCCATCATCCTCCTGCCTCAGCTATCCAGCTGGGACTATAGGCTTGTGCCATGCCTGGCTCTTTTTAAATTTATTTTTCTTTTAAAATTTTTAAGAGATTTTTGCTATAGGGCATGTGCAGTCACCAGAGAGACAGACAGAAAGTGAGAAGTCACCCCCCAGGGAGGATGGCCACACTGCAATTCCTTCTCCTCCGTTCTCAGGATCTTTGGTGTGCACACACAGGCACCTGGCATGAGTCTCAAGACACCAGATCTGGGACTTGAACTGTGGTTGACTAAGTGGGAGTCCAGTGACATAACCATTTTGCCATCTGCTTGTCCCACCTGGGTCTTTTTTAGATAGGGTCCTGTATGTTGCCCAGGCCAGCCTAGGGCTCAGGACCCTCCTGCCTCTGCTTCCCCAAGTCACAGGGAATATAGGCATATGTGATCGCACCTCACACCTCGGTTGGGCTGGGATTTGAATCCTGGTTCCCATGTGGTCCCAGCCTACAGAGCACAATGTCTTAGTAGCACCACCTTAGCTTGGCCCTCAAGTCTTTTTAAATCTCTTTTCCTTTTCAGGAAAGTAAAAAGAACACTTTGGGCTTTCCAGGAGTCAGGCCTCTTTCCGTGCTAGATAAATACACTTATTTGGTTGTTTCTGAGAAGTCTTTGTGGCTTTCAGGCTGCAATTTGGGGATTATTATCATCTCCAGACATTCGGAAGTAGGAATGTAGGCTGTAGACACTGGGGTGTAGATGTGGGTACTGGGAATCTTACCATTTCCCAATAGTCAACATTCTAATAGTTAAGTCAACAACATTCTAGCTGTGTCCTCTCCTTTGACTCAAAAATAGAAAAAGAAGAAGAAGAAAAAAAAAAAAATCAGGATCCCGGGGCCGGCCTGGTAGTGCAGCAGTGAAGTGCTTTGCACAGAAAACCAGATCCCACATAAGTGACAATGGTTTGAATCCCCGCTCCAGTTGCTTGAAAAACACTCCAGGGGGACCAGCAGGTAGCATAATGGTTACATTGCTGGACTCCCATAGAGTTAACAGTGGTTCGAGTCCTAGACCTAGCAGCTTAAAACTCATACCAGGCACATGTAAGTACATGCCCAAAATCCCAAGAGGAGAATGGAGGAGAAGGGATTGCAGCGTGGTCATCCCCCTGGGGGTTAATTTCTTGTTTTCTGTTTCTTTTTCTCTAGAGAGTGCACTATAGCAAAAATCTCTCTTAAAAAAACAAAAACAAAACACTCCAAGTGTGTATTCACATGTGTCCCAAATGCTGACTGAATGAAGGAATGGAGACAAAGAGATGCGGCATTGACACACCCCTGTTTTGGGGGAGTGCTTTCTCTCTCTCTGGTAAATAAAAAAGGAATCAGAAATTGAATTATTAGGGACCAGCAGATGGCATAATAGTTATGTTGCTGGGTCCCCACGTTGTTGACTGCAGTTCGAGTCATGACCTGGCAGCTTAAAACTCACGCAGGGCATGTGGGAGCGTGTGCATGCGTGTGTGCCCAACATCCTGAGAAGAGAATGGAGTAGAAGGGATTGTGGTGTGGCCATCCCCCCTGTGGGGTGATTTTTCGTTTCTCTGGTGAGTGCATGTGCCTATAGCAAAAATATCTCTAAAAAATATTAAATTGGTACACTGATAAACTAAGAGAAGTCAAAATTATTATATTAAAAAAGACTTCAACTTGAGTTCTCTTGTAATTGTATGATAAAGCACATCAAATAAAATTTGTTTATTTAAAAAAAGTCATGGTTCCAGCAGGTGGCATGGTGGTTAAGGTGCTGGACTCCACATAGCTGACCATAATGTGAATCCTGGACCTGGCGGTTTCCCTCTCTCTCTCTCTGTCATTCTCTGGTGAGTGCACATGCTCTGTAGCAAATTAGCTATAATAATAATGATAAAATTAAATAATTCTTTTTTTTTTTTTTTTGAGAGGTTTTTGCTCTAGGGCGCATGCGCTCGCCAGAAAGAGAGAGACAGAAAGCGAGAAATCACCCCCCAGGGGGGATGGCCATGCCGCAGTCCCTTCTCCTCCATTCTCCTCTTGGGATCTTGGGCACGCACATGTGCCCGGCGTGAGTTTAAAACGCCAGTTCTAGAACTCAAACTGCAGTTGACTACATGAGAGTCCAGCGACATAGCCATTACGCTAACTGCTGGTCCCAAATAATTCTTTTTTAAAAATTGGGCCAGCTGGTAGTGTGGTGGTTAAAGTGTCTGGATCCCACATGGCTGACTGTGTGGTTTAAGTCCTGGGCCAGGTTGCCACTGGGTACATGTGCTAAGCGAGCCCAAAATTCTGAAAGGAAGAGCGATGGAGGAGACAGGATTGCAGCATGACTCTGCCCCCACGGAAGGGGATGCTTTCTCACTTTCTGTCTCTCTGTCTCTCTCTCTCTGGTGAGTACACGAACACTTAAGAAAAAAACAGTTTAAAAAGAAAGGAAGAAAGAAAAGAAAAAGAAAAACATACCTACCATGTGAGTATGTCTGCCCAAAATCTGGAAAGGAGATAGAAATGGAGAAGGGATTGAGCCATTTCCCATGGGGGGCTGTTTCTCACTTTTCTTCTGTCTCTCTCAGTTGAGTGCACATGCCTTCTGGCAAAAAAAAAAAAAAGAAAAAGAAAAAAAAGAAAAAAAAATCCAGGTACTGAAAATTTTCCCAAGATATTCACTACCCTCCCCTAGCCTGTCAGTAACATTCTCCTGTTCCAAAACTCAAGAATGGCCTCTCTTTGTGAAGGCTTTTCAATGATCTTTGTATAGGCTAGGATGAGAGACTGCCTTGGGGATCAGAGAAAGGACCTGGGCCAGGTGTCACTTGGTGTGGCAGCAATAAAGAGATGAAATGAGCATCTGGATACTCTTCACTTGCTCTCTAGGTGACCTTCCCAGAGCTACCTGACAGATCTTGTCTCAGGCTGCAAACTCCTTCTAAGGTAAGGTCAGTGGGTGGCCCAGGACTGGCATCTGTAAATAGGTAATACCATCACGTGCTTTTGATGATGAAGAAGATTCTATTAGGTAGGTACTTTGAGGATTTGTAAAATATTCAAATGGAGAATTGTTCTTGAATATCCTCCCCAGCTAGCTTCTCAGCACCCCAAGTCCCTTAGAGCGGAGTGAAGGTGTTCAAAGCCTGCCTTGGGCTGAGTCTAGAGGAGGCCCTTCCGTGAAAGGGAGTACAGA
>NW_006160123.1:2645430-2645867 GCF_000334495.1 Tupaia belangeri chinensis
CCTCGCTCACGACCTGTATATTTAAAAAACATTTCTTTTATTAGTAACATCATTAGCTCGACTTTTTAATAGTAATACAAACATATATGGAGTTGATGGTTTTAATTTGAAAAGGGCTTAATTTGAACACTCGTTTAATTTGAACATATTCTATTAGGTGTTCTGCATCTTGCTGCTTCTTCCTGTCAATAAATCGTGGCTGTCTTTCTCTGCCAAGGAACCTAGATCTTGGTATTGTCATTTGGCTAGTCTTTGTCTTTTTACCTGCGTGGTTCTTTGAGCGTCGCTTTCGGCTTGCCTTTTTCCCTGCAGGTGGTCTGAGATTGCCCGACCTGGTGGAAGGCGCTGCCCAGGAGGTCCGGGCCGGTGGGCGGGGTCCGGGGCCGCTCGGGACATGCAGATGAGGTGGGCGGGGGCCTAGATATACCAGCGGGGGG
>NW_006160123.1:2647221-2660946 GCF_000334495.1 Tupaia belangeri chinensis
GGGCCGCTCGGGACATGCAGAGGAGGTGGGCGGGGCCCTAGATATCCCAGCGGGTAGCGTGCGGAGGCGCGCCCAGCCTGGACCCACTCGAACAGAGGCAGCCAGCGGAACCTGCTTCCCCGAGAGCAGCTGAGCCTGGTCACGGGCTGGCCCCTCTGCTGCCCCGGGAGCGGGCCATGCCGCCGCGGGAGCTGAGCGAGCCCGAGCCGCCCCCTCTCCGGGCCCCGACCCCGCCTCCGCGGCGGCGCAGCGCGCCCCCGGAGCTAGGTATCAAGTGCGTGCTGGTGGGCGACGGGGCGGTGGGCAAGAGCAGCCTCATCGTCAGCTACACCTGCAATGGGTACCCCGCGCGCTACCGGCCCACAGCCCTGGACACCTTCTCCGGTACGTTCGATGGCCTCAGCGGCCGTGTGCCTGGCGGTGGGGTTGTGCACTCGGCGGGAGGGCACCGAAGACCCCGGGGAGGAGGCGAGAGCAGGCCCCGAGGTGGCGCTGGTGAGGTCCGGTGTGGCCCAGGTCGCTCTTCTTAACTCAGGCTTTCCCCGCCCCACCCCTGCAGTGCAAGTCCTGGTGGATGGAGCCCCGGTGCGCATTGAGCTCTGGGATACAGCCGGACAGGTGAGAAACTGAGAGCATCGTTTACGACCTGGGGGAGGCGGGCTCGCTGGTGGGAGGACCCCCAGTTCGAGCGGGAAGGGAGACAGCCTTGGGCCCTTTGGAGTCTCGGGTCTCTAGCCCCAGGTAAGAAGCGGATTCCTTTTTCCATATGGCCGGGAATAATCCTACTAATGCCCGGACCTTCCTACCTCAGGAGGACTTTGATCGGCTTCGTTCCCTCTGCTACCCGGATACCGACGTCTTCCTGGCATGCTTCAGCGTGGTGCAGCCCAGCTCCTTCCAAAACATCACAGAGAAATGGCTGCCCGAGATCCGGACCCACAACCCCCAGGCACCCGTGCTGCTGGTGGGCACCCAGGCCGACCTGAGGGACGATGTCAATGTACTGATTCAGCTGGACCAAGGAGGCCGGGAGGGCCCGGTGCCCCAGCCCCAGGCTCAAGGTCTGGCGGAAAAGATCCGGGCCTGCTGCTACCTGGAGTGCTCGGCTTTGACCCAGAAGAACCTGAAGGAGGTATTTGACTCTGCCATTCTCAGTGCCATCGAGCACAAAGCACGGCTGGAGAAGAAACTGAATGCCAAAGGTGTGCGCACCCTCTCCCGGTGCCGCTGGAAGAAGTTCTTCTGCTTTGTTTGAACAGCTATGGCATGCAGTGCGCTGGAGGCTGGAGGCCAGAGACTTCCGGAATGTGGGGCAGCGGGCCTTTGAGGGGGTTCCTGGCAGGGCCTGGTTACCCTATGGGACTCAGTTTCCTTCTGAACACTGGGGACATTCTCCTCTAACGGCCCGCTCTGATATGTCAGGGGGTCCGGTCCCTAGGGCCGGAAGGAGGAACGGCTCTGATTTGAATTTCTGCTGTCAAGGCTAACAAAGAAAGCCCAGCATGTTGATTTTCATGGGATGGCCCTAATAGTGTTGGCCACCTTGGAGCAGTTTGGGATCTAATTCCCAGGTCCCCAAATCAGTATGGCTGAGTCAGGACTGCTTGTGGTGGTCCCCACCCCTTCTTTAATACTGGGGGGCTGAGGAAGAGCCTTGGGAACAGCTGGGCATCTTGGAGGGCTGGCAGGTGTCCAGCCATGATTTGGAGAGAAGTTTAAGATATGCCATGAGGGGTTGAGAGGAAGGGAACGTGAGCCCTGAAGCTGTGGGGCTGGAGGTAGACCAGAGGGCTTGGCCTGGAAGGAGGAAGACAGGAGAGCAGGGAACTGAGGCAGCAGAGGAGCAGGCTGACAGCTGGGCTGCCTTCCCGGCCGCCGGGGCCAGGGGGCGGGGCTGGTCCCTGGGAAGAACTAGATCCCAGGGCTCCCTAGGCACTGCCCAAACTGGCTGGGCCAGAGTGGGGCAGGAAGTGAGAGTCCTGGCCCAGCCAAGGGAGGGGGAGGAGCTGCAAATTAAAGCCTGAAGGAAGAAGAGGCTGGGGGCCATCCCTCTCCCCAGGGTCACAACCTAGAAGGTAGAGCAGTGCAGAGCCTGCAAATAAAACCTGACATTTCTGAAGCTGCCGTCTCTGTCATTTTCTGGTATAGTCCTCCTATTGGTCCCTCAAAACCCTCAAGAAAGCCCAACAGCCTGGGCAGGAAGAGGTTGGGTGCGAAAGGACTGAGACTAGGTTAGATGGTGGGGGCTAGATCAGACAGGACAGAGTGAGGACAACTGAGCGGGAATGGGGGGGGCAGGTGTGGGGCTCCCCGCTTGGGGCTTAGCTGGTTCCCAGGAGAGCTAGCGTGGGAAGCGACCTGGAAACGGGTTTCCCCAGGTGTCAGCGCCAGAGCAGCTTTCCCATGACCTCACCAGGCGGGTGGAGCCCCTCCCCTCTCCCTCTCCTTTCTTGAGAACCAGGCTCGGCCTGAGGCTCTAGGGCAATCTCCAACCCTCTAACCTTTTTGCTCCCATCCTCCTGACAGTTCACGGAGCCCAGGGTCTGAGGTTGGGGGAGTCCCCCCTTTTTACTTACAGCGTTAACACAAACCATGAACACAAAGCATGAACATCCGCTTTAACCTCAACCGCCAGCCAAAGTTCTTGCATATGGGTTGGCTGGACCCAGTCTTCAGTCATGACACAAAAGGGCCTAGTGAATGTCAGGTGCCAGTTGCAAACAAATTAAATAGAGGTTTGGTCCCAGAAATCCTGAGGATTTATTGGGAGAGGATTTGGAGAAGGACTGGGATCCAGAGAATATTCCCTGGAATTGCAGCTGAAGGGAATTTTAAAGGACACTTTAGGGGAAAACAAAGATTTATTTTACCATAAAGAAACAGACCTGGGACCAGCAAGTGGCATAATAGTTACGTTGCTGGACTCCCATGTGGCCGACCACAGTTAGAGTGTCCCAAACCCAGAGGCTTGAAACTCACACTGGGTGCGTGTGCGTGCATGCCCAAAACCCCGAGAGAATGGAGGAGAAGGGATTGTGACATGGCCATATCCCCTAGGGGGTGATTTCTCGCTTCCTGTCTCTGTCTTTCTCTGTCTCTGGCAAGTGCATGCACCCTAAGCAAAAAACCTCTCTAAAAAAAGAGAAAGAAACTGAGGCCCAGAGGACAAAGATAATATCTCACAAGAAATATCACCAAGTAGTAGTAGGAACATTTTGCAAACTAGCATTTGATACATGGGAGTTATTTCTGTAACACTTCTATTTCTTGTGTGTTCCTAAGGCACACCTGGGATACCTGCTAGGCACCTGCTGGGCCAGGTGAACACCCATCCCTACCCACCTCCGGGCCCAGCTCCCCTGCAGGAAGTATAGGTGTGTGTGAGAGGAAGAACATGGCTAAGGGACAGAACTCCTAGCCAAGTGAAACCTCAGATAATCCTCTAATTTAATTGTAGCCAAGACAGTCTGCTCCCTGTCCCAGCATGGTCTGGCCCCCAGAGCTCCAGCCACCTCACCTCCTTTTGTCCCCTTGTCCCCTCGGTTAAGGTGCCGAGCTGCACTGTTACGCTTTGTAGCCTGCTGTTACTGCAACCTCGCCCCCCTCTCTGCTCCCCTCTGGGGCAGAGACCCGATTCAAGTTCAGTTCAGATTCTGACATTCACCATGACCTTAGGCAAATCATTTCCCTTCTCTGTGCCTATGTTTCCTCATTTGCAAAATGAAGTATACAGGATTTTGACAAAATTGAAGGTTTTCAAACTACTGGGACCAGCAGATGCTGTGGTGGTGGTTAAGGTGCTGGACACTCCCACACGGCCGACGCTGGTTCAAGTGCTGGACCTGGTGGTTTGCTTTCTGACTTTCTCTCTCTTCCTCTGTGTGTCTCTCTTTGGTCAAATTAAAATAAAATGAATGAATAAATAAAATTAGGGAACCAGCAGTTAGCGTAATGACTATGTCACTGGACTCCCATGTAGTCAACCGCGGTTCACGTCCCGGACCCAGTGGCTTAAAACTCACGCCGGGCTCGTGTGAGTGCATGCCCAAGATCCCAGGAGGAGAATGGAGGAGAAGGGATTGAGGGGTGGCCATCCCCCAGAGGGGTGATTTCTCGCTTTCTGTTTCTATGTCTGTCTCTGTCTGTCTGGTGAGCGCACGCGCCCTATAGCGAAAACCTCTCAAAAAAAAAAAATAAATGAAATTAAATAATTTTTAAAAAAAGGTTCTCAAACTACCATTGCAAGGGGCCTTAGACATGTCACAAAGTGGGGTTCTTTATTTATTTTAAATTATTTTTGATATTTTATTTATTTAATTCCATTTGTTATTATTATTTGTTAATTTGACCAGAGAGAGACAGAGAGAGAAAGGAAAATGAAAAGGCAAGCCACCTGGTCCAAGTCTTGAACCACGGTCCGGTCAGTGACGTGGGAATCCAGTGCTTTTAACCACCACACCACCTGCCAGTCACCTGCTGGCCCTCGTAATTAATTAATTTATTTTATTATTTATTTATTTATTGAGAGGTTTTTGCTATAGGGCGTGTGCACTCGCCAGACAGACAGAGCGAGACAGAGAGACAGAAAGTGAGAAATTCCCCCCAGGGGGGATGGCCATGCCGCAATCCTCTCTCCTCCATTCTCCTCTCAGGATCTTGGGCACACACGCACACACGCACACACGCCTGGTGTGAGTTTAAACCGCCAGGTCCGGGACTAGAACCACACTCGACTACATGGGAGCCCAGCAACATAGCCATTATGCTAACTGCTGGTCCCAGCCTCCTTTATTTTAAGTTTGCTAGAGGGTGAGTGCACTCACCAGCGAGACAGAAAGTGCCCCCCAATGGGACATGGTCAAGCTGTAATCCCTTCTCCATTTATCTACCCTGTGGGGATCTTGGAGGTAAAAACATGTGCCCGGCATGTTTTCCAAGCCACGAGGCTCGGTATTTGACCCACAGTGAAATCCTACTGTCTTACACTATTATTATTTTTTTTTTCTAGAGGTTTTTGCTATAGGGCGCGTGCGCTCACCAGAAAGACAGAGAGAGACAGAGAGACAGAAAGACAGAAAGCGAGAAATCACCTCCCGGGGAGATGGCCACGCCACAATCCCTTCTCCTCCATTCTCCTCTCGGGATCTTGGGCACGCAAGCCCACAGGCCTGACGTGCGTTTAAGACGCGGGTCCCGAACTCAAATCACGGTCGACTACATGGGAGTCCAGCGACATAGACATTACACTAACTGCTGGTCCCTGAAATCCTACTGTCTTAACTACAGGTCAAGGAGCAAGCCCAAGTGGAGTTCCTGTTTTTTAGAGAGTTTTCGCTCTAGGGCGCATGCACTCCCTGGAGAGGCAGAGAGATAGAAAGTGAGAAATCACCCCCTAGGAGGTTTGGCCACACTGCAATCCCTTCCTCATTCTCCTCTCGAGATTTTGGGCACACATGCACCCAGTGTGAGTTTCAAGCTGCTGGGTCCATGACTCAAACCGTGGTTAACTATGTGGGAGTCCAGTGATGTAACCATTACTCCTCTGCTGGTCCCCCAAGCGGAGTTCTTTTTTTTTTTTTTTTTAAAGAATTATTTTATTTAACTTTATTTTATTATTTATTTATTTATTTACATTTGACCAGAGAGGGACAGAGTGGCGGGGTGGGGGGAATGAGAAAGTAAGCCACCAGGTCTGGAACTTGAACTGTGGTCGGCTCTGTGGGAGTGCAGTGCTCTTAACCACCACACCACGTGCCAGCCCCACAAGTGGAGTTCTTCAATCAGGTGATGTCCAGGTGCCCCCAGGTCCAGCTTCTTCCCCAACTCTCATGGTACTAGCACATCCATGTCAGCCAAATTGAAACCTTGCCTTCTCACCAGTCTCCTCTCCTGCTGGCTCACCAGGCCTGGCCGGGGACTTCCATCAGCCTCAGCCCTACGTCCCTGGCACCACTCCTCCCCACTCCAATCCATCCAGTGCTGCCCCGCCCTCCCGCCTCCCTGACTCAAGACTATTTCTGGCTCTCACTGTTAATGGTGAACTCCCAGCTCCTCCTCTCAGCATTCAAGGCCTTCTTGCACCTGACAGCCGTGTGGGCCAGGTCATCTTGTCCCATTGATCGCCAATCATCTCCTGATATCCAGATCCCAGGTCTTGACTTTCGCCAGATCTCCACTTTGGAACATGCCCTCTTTTTTTTTGGAGAGGTTTTTGCTATAGGGCACGTGCACTCGCCAGAAAGACAGAGAGAGACAGAGATAGAAAGTGAGAAATCACCCCCCAAAGGGGGATGGCCACATCACAATCCCTTCTCCTCCATTCTCCTCTTGGGGCCTTGGGCATGCATGCACACACGTCCAGTGTGAGTTTTAAGCCACTGGGTCCGGGGCTTGAACCATGGTTGACTACATGGGAGTCCAGCGACATAGCCATTGTGCCAACTGCTGGTCCCAGAATGTGCCCTCTTAAACCCACCTCCCAGATGCCTGTTTCTCCTCTGGCAGTCTTCCACTACCTCCCGCCTCTAAAAGGGACTACCTCTATTAGTTTTCACGTGCTCGTGCATGCTGAGGACACTCGGAGTTTCATTAGGAGCCGCATTTCCTCAGCTAAACAGTGGACAGAGCGCCCCACCTACGCCCCTCACGGCCACAGGGTCTCACCAACAGGTAGTGTTTGCTGCTGGCCTCGAAGCGCTTAGGGAGAAAAGCCAGGCAGTCAGCCCTGGAGGACACCATGTGGTTCAAGTTTGGTTCCAGGTTTGTGTCACCAAGGCCTGGAGACTGAGGCCGAAGGGCAGTGACTTGCTGCTTGGGGCCCAGACCCTGTAGGGCAAGGGAGCTGTTGCTCTGGTTCTAAGCTGCCTGGTTCTCTTCTCTAATATGGCTTCTCTCTGCCTTTTTAGCGTCTGTTTTTAATCTCTGTCTCTTTCACTTGCCTCTTTTCCCCTTCTTTCTCCACTCTTTCTTTTTTTTTTTTATATGTTATTTATTTATTATTATTATTTGATTTGACCAGAAAGAGAGTGAAAGTGAAATAGCAAGCCGTCAGGTGAGACTTGAACCACAGTCAGCCATATGGGAGTCCAGTGCCAGGGCACTTGCTGGCCCCTCTACTCTTTTTTTTTAGAGAGATTTTTATTATCAGGTGTGTGTGCTCATTGGAGAGACAAGAAACAGAAAGCAAGAAATCACTCCTATGGGGGTTAGGATGGCCATGCTGTGATCTGCCCTACTCTATTCTCCTCTCGAGATTTTGGGCACGCATGCTCACATACCCAGTGTGAGTTTTAAGCCACTGGGTCTGGGACTCAAATAGCTGTCGATCATGTGGGAGTTCAGCGATGTAACCATTATGCCGACTGCTGTCCCCCCTCCACTCTAAATCTACATCTAAAATTCTGTTTCTGGGGCCAACAGGTGGTGTGGTAGTTAAGGCATTGGAGTCCCACATAGCTGACCATGGTTTGAGTCCCAGACCTGGCAGCTTAGAAATCACACTGAGTACACGTGCATGCTTGCCCAAAATCCCAGGAAGAGAATGGAGGGATTGCGGTGTGGCCATCCTTCCTGGGGGTGATTTCTCCCTTTCCCTCTCATTGTCTCTCTCTGGCAAGCACATGTGCTCTATGGCAAAAAACATTATAAAAATACATGTTTTATACATTGTACATTCTTTTTTTGCTATAGGGCGTGTGCGCTTGCCAGGGAGAAACAGGATGGGGTGAGGTGAGAAAGCACTCCCCAGGGAGGTTGGCCAAACTGCAATCCCTTTTCTCCTCTCCCCTCAGGATTTTGGGCACTCATGCACACATGCCCAGTGCGGTTTTTCAAGCTTCTGATTCTGGGACTTGAACCATGCCGTTGACCATGTGGAATCCAGCTGCCTTGATGGTTATTCCATTGGCTAGCTCTCATTTAAATTTTTATTTTTATTTTTTTAGGTTTTTGCTATAGGATGTGTGCACTTGGCAGAGACAGAGAGAGAAGGCAAGTGAGACATCACCCCCGAGGGGTGGGGGAGAGTGGCCACACTCTAATCCTTTCTCCTCCATTCTTCTCTTGGGAGTTTGGTCGCATGTGCGCCTGCATGTTTTACTTTTCTTTTTCTAAAATTTAAAAAGGTATTTAAATTCCATTTATTATTATTATTTTCTAAAATTTGGGTAGGGTGCCTATCCTCACTGGAGAGAGAGAGAAAGGGAGAAGGAAAGTGAGAAAGCAAGCTCTCACGTCCGGGACTCATGTTACAGTCGGCCATGCGGCGGTGCAAGGCCTTACCAACCACATTGTCTGCTGGCTCCCCTCAGGAGTATCTCTCAGGCTAAGCAGTCTGGGACTCTAATCTGTTATTCTTTACATTAACCACCACACCATGTGCTGGTCCCATCTTTTAAAAATTTAACTGTGGGTGGACCAGCAGTTGGCATAATGGCTATGTCACTGGACTCTCATGTAGTTGACCGCAGTTCGAGTCCTGGACCTGGTAGCTTAAACTCATACGTGAGTTTAAATCACATGTGCGTGAGTGCCCAAGATCCAGAGGAAAATGGAGGAGAAGGGATTGCGGCGTGACCCACCCCCAGGGACTGATTTCTCACTCTCTGTCCCTCTTTCTGGTGAGCGCACGCGCCCTATAGCAAAAACCTCTAAAAAAAAATTTAACTATGGGACCGGTGGATAGCATAATGGTTACTTCGCTGGACTCCCACGTAGTCGACCGCGGTTCGCGTCCTGGACCCGGTGGCTTAAAACTCACGCCGGGCGCGTGTGCGTGCGTGCCCAAGATCCCGAGAGGAGAATGGAGGAGAAGGGATTGCGGAGTGGCCATCCCCCCAGGGGGTGATTTCTCGCTTTCTGTCTCTCTGTCTCTCTCTGTCTTTCTGGGGAGCACATGCGCCCTATAGCAAAAAGCTCTCCAAAAAAATAAATAAATAAATAAAAATATTTTAAAAAATAAATAAACAAATAACTTTAAATAACTTCAAAAATCAACAGCTTTTTTCATGTTATTATAAACTCTATGAGGCTGTGTATGTGTATATTTGGTTACTAGTTCACCCTGATGTTAATTCTTTAACTAGATGCCCATTTACGGCAACGTTTAGGTTGTTTTCTTTATCTTTTTCCCCTTTCTATTATAAACGATATACATCTACATTTGACTGTTTTTTCTGCCATGAGTCATTGAGCATCTACAGAAAAATAGTCCTCCATCTTTGGCCTGGAGACTCACTCCAATATAATCCCGAGTGTCTCTTACGAAGGAACTTGGGTTTCTGTGTGTGTGACTGTGCGGGGGGAGGTCTTTTGCTGTTGGAGCATGACTAGCAGATTGTGGGTGTTCAATAAATACTAAATGATGACAAGGTATGTGTATATTTGTGTTCATGTACCTTCCTCTGTGTCCTTGTTTTGTTTTGTTTTTGTTTGTTTGTTTTTATGTTAGAAAGCATCCGGGAGAGAGAAAGAGAGGATGAAAGAGAAAGCACCCTTGATCTCATCACACTGTGACCCCCCCCTTTGCCCAACCCTCCGGCTCCTCAGGATCCCGTGTGCCCCGCACACGCCCAGCATGTTTTTCAGGCCAACTGGGGATTTGAACTGTAGTCAAAAACTGGCTTTTAGCACTGCAGAGTGCTAATGTTAGCAGGCGGGCCTGTGTCCCTGCTTCTGCTCTCGTGTATCTAACGGGAATGCTGTCTTTGTGCAGAAATGTGTGATTCCACATAGGCGCATGTCTGTGTATTTCTGTCTGTGGATGTGGGTGTCTATCTTTAGGCAAGATGTCTGTATGTCAGTGCATGCACACCACGTCTGTCCTCAGGAGTGTGTAAGAAACACGACTGTGTGTGTACGCCTTGGTCTCCGTGCCTGTGCACGTATGTCTAGGTGGGGCCTAGCTTACTGGGGCTGTGTCTGTGTGTTTGTCAGTTAGTTCTGTGTGGATCTGTGGGGGGCTGTCTCTGCGTGTGCATGCTGGGGCTGGGCTGGTGTGAGCGTGAGTGTGTGTGCACACCTGAAGGAGCGGTGTCCTTGCTTTCTCCCTGGGAACAGAGAGGTGCCCAGGGCAGAGGTGACGCACCCTCCCTGAGCTCCCCGTTCTCCTGGGAACCAGCTCGGGAGAGTGAGACCGAGAGCAGACTGCGTCAGGAGCACCGGCCCCTTTTGCAACCAGCCCAGGCCCCAGGCGGTAACCACGGCTCTCACAGGTCAGACCTGCCCACTGTGCCTCAGCTGCCAGGAAACGAGGCTCCCAGCAGGGCTGCGCTGTCAGCGCCCTCTTTGGGCCTGGGCCAGGTCCCCCAGCGAGCGGAACTCAGCTGAGGGGCCACATTAGTCACTCTGTGGCAACCGCAGGGAGTGACTTCCTGGGCCTGGCAGCACGGCCCTCTGTCCCTGTAAGCAGTGCCTTGCAGCCTGTGTCCTCCATTACAGCCTGCCCTTCTGAGAACTGAGCTGAAAGGCCAGGTGCTTTTTTACTGACTGTGATAGTGTGTACATGATAGAGTGCATGTCTGCACAGGAGGGAGAGAGAGAAAGAGACCCTCCACAGGTCTGGTCATGCTGCAGTCCCCTTCCTTCATAGCTCCATCAAATCTTGGACACTGAGACCAGCAGTTAGCGTAATGGCTACATTGCTGGACTCCCATGTAGTCGACCGCAGTTCGAGTCCCGGACTCGGTGGCTAAAACTCATGCCGGGCGCGTGTGCGTGCGTGCCCGAGATCCCGAGAGGAGAATGGAGGAGAAAGGATTGCAGCGTGGCCACTGGGTGGGTGGGGGGTAATTTCTTGCTTTCTGTCTCTCTGTCTCTCTCTGTCTTTCTGGCATGCGCACGTGCCCTATAGCAAAAAACCTCTCCAAAAACAAACAAACAAAAAATCTTGGGCACTTGTGCGCATACCCAGCATGTTTTGGACTGACAGGGCTGAGGACTCAAACCATGGTCCCTATGTGCGGTCCAGCTTCTCTTGAGCAACACGAGCAAGGGTAAGGCAGAGCTGGGCCTTGGTCTTGGGTTTTCTGAGCTGGGGCTCAGGCCTCTTCCCAGTGTTCTACCTGGGGGTGCTGCTCTTTCCCCAAGAAGTGGCTCTCTTAGGCTTGGAGGCATGGCTTCTGGGACAGACCAGATGTTCTCAGACAGGGCTGAGGGAAACACGAAGACAGACGTCACCAGTGAACAGGCCTGCCCTCCTGGCAGATGGTGCTCAAGGCTTTCTCCATTCAGGGGGACTGAAGAAGCTGTCCCATAACTGGGATGAGGGAATTCATTGTCAGACTTCATGTTTTTGAGACTGAAGGGGAGCTCTATTAACAGTTCCTCTGGAAGGAAGACTCAGTTATTGTCACCAGTTTGGGGGCCTCCTGACCCTCCTGCCCGATGGCCCTCTCTCCAGGTGATTTCTCGGCCCCAGGGCAGTGAGAGGCAGTGGGGAAGCTTTTGGCCCAGTGTGGTCATAGGGGTTTGCTAGGGCCTTTTGGAGCTGGCAGAAAAGGCAGCCACACGGACCCCAGTCGGGGCACGACCCAGGGTTGCTTCCTCCCTCGGGTCTGTGTCCTCCGTGTTCATGTCCCACCGCCTCCACCTGGCTCCCCTCCCTCCCTAGTGCCGCACGCCAGTGCACAGACTGGGATGCGTACCCATGGATCTCCCTCCAGGGACAATGAGCTCACGCTCCTTGTGAAACAGGGGACCCTCGATTTCTGGGACGGTGTGTATTTCCTTATCCCCACCCTCACCCACCTGCACCTTCCAACAGGCCACATACTCTGCTGGTCACCTGCTCCCGCGGGGGCTCTGAGATGCAGCCACCTGCCCCAGTCCCATCCTGACCTGTTGGGTGACTTCGGGCAAATTATTGCCTGCCTCCTTGCCTGAGTTTCTCCCAGGTGTGCAGTGGGGCTAAGAGGTCTGCCCCTCCCTGGCTCCCAGCAGACCTGCAGGGATAAGCAAGATAATAGCTGGGGACTGATTTGGAGGAAACTATCAAGAGCCAAGTGAGAGGTCTCAGTGCTTGCCGTGTTTACATGGGTGTGGACCTTCAGTTCCCAGCCTTCCGGGGCTCAGGACCAGCCCTGACAGCTTCTTGGCTCTTGGCTCCTTTGTCCCACTTCCTGAGAAAGGACAGATACCAAAACCGGCAGCCCGATCTTCAAGAGAAGACAAGACTTGCGGAGCACAGAAGTCAGGGCTCTGGGACGCAAGCCTCCCGGTCTGGCTATATCCCCAAACACTGGCTGTGTGACCTTGGGCCAGCCACTGCCCTACTCTGGGCCTTAACTTCTTGGCTCTGGCTCCGCCACCCTCCCTCAGCTCTGAAAGTTCTGTACTCAGGGGACGCTAGAGTCTGTAATTAGAAACCAGCATTAAGGGGCCACCAGGTGATGTGATGGTTAAGGCTGCTGGGTCCCATGTGGCTGACTGGGCAGTTCAAGTCCTGGATCTGGGACCTTGAATACCATGCTGGGCATGTATGTGTGCATGCCCAAAATCCTAAGAGGAGAGGGGCCTGAGGGTGGCATGGTGGTTAAGGTGCTGGACTCTCACATGGATGACTATGATTCAAGTCCTGGACTTGGTGGCTTGAAAATCTTGCCAGGCGCATAAGCATGTGCTCAAAATCCCAGGAGGAGAGTAGAGAAGGGATTACAGTGTGGCTGTCCCCTTGTGGGGGGTGAGTTCTCACTTTCCCTCTCACTGTCTCTGTCTCTCTGGTGATCACACATGCCCTATGGCAAAAACCTACAAAAGGAAAATCCTAAGAAGAGAAACGGAGGAAAAAGGATTATGGCATGGCCACCCCCCTGGGGGATGCTTTCTCACTTTCCCTCTCTCTGTCTCTGTCTTTCTCTGGTGAGTACATACACTCTCTAGCAAATTAAAAAAAAAAAAAAAGAATCTTGCTACAAGTGCAACTTTCTTATTTTCATAGACTACTATGGGTCTCCTCTTTGGGGCAAAATACTAACTCATTGGTCAACCTGGGTGAACCAGAGTCTGAAACGGGTTGCAAAGAGAATCATGCCAAAGAGGGTAAGTGGGTCAGAGAAAATTCCCTAAGACAACCCCAAGTGAGTTAACAGGTCAACAACACAACCTTTCCACCCCATCGGTGTTGGACTCACACCGCCCTTCAGCCTCTCACTCCTGCCTCCTTCCCAGCCAGAAACCCAGCACAGACCTCCCACAACCTACTGCTCTTGGTGCCAAGGCCTCCGGCTCGTCTCACCTTCCGCTACCTAGAACAGCCTCTGCCCTGACTCCCCTCCCTGCCCTGTTAGGACCATCCCTGATGGCCGTGGCCTCCTCGGCCCAGCCTTGCAGCATTCGAAACCTTGCCTTTGAGGTCTCTCTCTCCAAGTCTCCAGTAGTCCCTCTCTCTGCCTCTGCCCTCCCCTCTGCCCTCCTGCCTCTCCTGTCTCTCTTGGCACTACTTCCCTCTCACCCTCACACCACCTACTCCCCGTCCAGGAGCTCCACCAAGCCCAGACCCCTGACCTGCAGCCAGAAGGCTCAGAGCAAACCTTGGCCTGAGGATTAAGAACTCAGGACCAGCAGTTAGCGTAATGGCTATGTCGCTGGACTCCAGTGTAATCAACCGCGGTTCGCGTCCTGAACCTGGTAGCTTAAAACTCATGCCGGGCATGTGTGCGTGCATGCCCAAGATCCCGAGAGGAAAATGGAGGAGAAGGGATTGCGGCGTGACCATCCCCCCTGGTGGGT
>NW_006160123.1:2662372-2670246 GCF_000334495.1 Tupaia belangeri chinensis
CATGCCCAAGATCCCGAGAGGAAAATGGAGGAGAAGGGATTGCGGCGTGACCATCCCCCCTGGGGGGTGATTTCTCACTTTCTGTTTCTCTGTCTCTCTCTGTCGCTCTGGCGAGCGCACGCGCCCTATAGCAAAAACCTCTCCAAAAAAAAGAACTCCTGAGTTTTTGCCTCGCTCCTGACCCTATTTTATGTTCTCCTTTTCTTTATTTATTTAAATATATATATATATATATACACACACACTCATACATACATATATACATATATATGCTTTCTTTATAAAAATATACATATATTACAAATATATGTATGTGTGTATATGGTTCCTGCCTTGTACCCTTGTTATCTCATCATTTATAGACCTGTAAGGCAAGACATGAGCAAACAAAAACTAAATAACCAACAATGCAATCAGTGAAACCAGTCTCCAGTGGGTACCTGGTGGCCCCTCCCCTTCAGCCTGGTTTTCTCAGAACTGCCCCTCCTCCTCTGGTCACTGTGTTGGTGGCATCCTCAGGACAGACGACTGGAAGGCCTGCAGACTCATGAGCTCACTCTGAATAACCAGTTTCCCGGGCTTCTAGAAGTTTTGTCCTCATTTCCATCCCCACTGTCTCTACCCAATCTCGGAACTTCATGGTTTGATGATTTGTTTGTTTCTTTTCTCTCTCTCTCGTTTTTTTTTTTTTTTTTTTTTTTTTTTGTATGTAGAGATTTTTGCTGTAGGGTGCCTGCATGCACCAGAAAGACAGACAGAAAGCAAGAAATCACCCCGAGTCAAACACTGATGGGGAGGGAACCAGCAGTTAGCGTAATGGCTACGTCGCTGGACTCCCACGTAGTCGACTGAGGTTCGCATCCCGGACCTGGTGGCTTAAAACTCACGCTGGGCGCGTGTGCGTGCGTGCCCAGGATCCCGAGAGGAGAATGGAGGAGAAGGGATTGCGGCGTGACCATCCCCTCTGGGGGGTGATTTCTCGCTTTCTGTCTCTATGTCTCTCTCTGTCTGGCGAGCGCACGCGGCCTATAGCGAAAACCTCTCAAAAAAAAAAAAAAAAAAAACACTGATGGGGTGGAAAGGTTGCGTTGTTGACCTGTTAACTCACTTGGGGTTGTCTTAGGAGATTTTCTCTGACCCACTTATCCAGGGGGGATGGCCACGCCACAATCCCTTCTCTTCCATTCTCCTCTTGGGATCTTGAGCATGCACGCACACGCGCCCAGCATGAGTTTAAGTCACTGGGTCTGGGACTCAAACTGTGGTTGACTACATGGGAGTCCAGTGACATAGCCATTACGCTAACTGCTGGTCCCAGTTTCTTTCTTTTTTTGTTTTTAAGAGTTTTTTTGCTACAGGGTGCATGGGCTCTGGAAAGACAGATACAGAAAGCTAGAAATCACCCCCCAGGGGGGATGGCCATGCCACAATACCTTCTCCTCCATTCTCCTCTCAGGATCTTGGGCACACACGCACATGCGCCCAGCGTGAGTTTTAAGCAACCGGGTCCAGGACGCAAACCGCGGTCAACTATGTGGGAATCCAGCGACATAGCTATTACGCTAACTGCTGGTTCTTCTTTCTTCCTTTTTTTAAATTATTATTTTATTTAACTTACTTTATTTATTTTAATTTGACCAGAGAACGATAGAGTGAGTGAGAGAGGGAAAGTGAGAAAGCAAGCTGCCAGGTCTGGGACTCAAACTGCCTTTAGACATGTAGGAGTTCAGTTGCCTTAACCACCACACCATCTGCCAGCCCTCATTTCTCAACCATCTTTTTTTTTTTTTTTTGAGAGGTTTTTTGCTATAGGACGCGTGCACTCACCAGACAGAGAGAGACAGAGAGACAGAAAGCAAGAAATCACCCCCCAGGGGGGATGGCCATGCTGCAATCCCTTCTCCTCCATTCTCCTCTCGGGGTCTTGGGTATGCACGTACGCACGCCCGGCGTGAGTTTAAGCCATTGGGTCCGGGACTCGAACCGCAGTCAACTACGTAGGAGTCCAGTGACATAGCCATTACGCTAACTGTTGGTCCCCTCTTTTTGTTTTTTAAAGAATTATTTACATTTATTTATTTATTTTATTCAACCAGATATGGACAGAGAGAGAGAGAGAGAGAGAGAGAAAGCAAGTCGCCAGGTCAGGTCTCAAACCACAGTCAGCCATGTGGGAGTCCAGCGCCATTAACCATCATGCCACCTACTGGCCCTGCAAGACACTTTTTCTTATTACAAAAGCAGTAAATGCTCACTGCAGAAAATTCAAAAGAGCTGACCCCATGGCTGGGTCGTTGAGGGAGCCAGATTCCACCTGGCCAATCACAGTTTTAATCCTGGCCTGAGTGGATTGAAAAACATGCTGGGAGGCCAGCAGATGGCATAGTGGTTATGTCACTGGACTCCCACATAGCCAGTCATGGTTCAAGTCCCGGACCTGGTGGCTTGCTTTCTCATTCTCCCTTTCTCTTTCTGTTTCTCTCTGGTCAAATGGAAGGACAGTAATAAATAAATAAAATAAAATAAATAATCATTTAAAAGAAAAGAAAAACATGCTGGAATAGGACTAGCAGATGGCATAGTGGTTATGGCACTGGACTCCCACTTTTTCTACCATGGTTTGAGTCCTGGACCTGGTGGCTTGAAAATCATGCTGGGCATATGTGTGTGTGTACCCAAGATCCAGGGAAGAGAATGGAGGAGAAGGAATTGTGGCATGGACATCCCTACTGGGGGGTGTTTTCTCACTTTCTCTCTCACTGTGTCTGTCTGTCTCTCTCCTGTGAGTGCACGTACCCTAAAGCAAAAAAAAAAAAGAAAAACATCTGGGTGTATGCATGTGTCCCAAATCCCTGTGAGAAATGGAGAAGAGATTGCAGTGTGCCCATACCCCACTGGGGAGTGCTTTCTCTCTTTTCCTGTCTCTAGTGAGAGCATAATTACTGAAAATGCAGGTCGAGGAGCTGGCAGGTGGTGTGGTGGTTAAGGCGGCTGGTCTCCCACAAGGTTGACCGCGGTTTGAGTCCTGGACCCAGCAGCTTGCTTTCTCACTTTCCTCCTCTCTCTTTGTCTCTCTCTGGTCAACTTCAAAAAAATAACATAATGACAATGAAGAAAAATAAAATAATTCTTTATAAAAAGAAAAGAAAAGAAAATGCAGGCTGACAAAAAGAAAACAAAACGCTTGTAATTTTATCGATGAGTAATAGCAACGTAGAGATTTGGGTTCATATTTCTTTTCAGTCTTTTGTTTATTTTTCCAAACAACCTTAAAACAAAAACATAAAAGCCTTCCATGACTAGAGGTTTCTTTATTTCTTTCCTGGTCAGTTTTCTTGGTCTTCCTGGTTCTGAACTCTGCTCACACAGCCGTTGGGGGCAGCTGCAGGTAAGAAGAGGAAGAGCTCCAGGCCGGGCCCTGTGAGCGGCCGGTGCTGAGGCCGGGCTCTGAGCTTGGGCTTCCAGGTGGAGCTATTGACAAGAAGCCCTCGCGAAACCTAAAAGCCTTTCCCAGGCCTTAGCCTGGCTGTGGTTGGGAGGGGAAGGGAGTGGTTTTATGCAACAGGGCAAACCACTCCTTACTCAGGGCTGTTTGCTTTAATGGGCAGGGATGGGTTTGAGAGAAATAGTGCAGTTTGTGTGTGTTTATTTGAACTGTTAAGATCAATTAGTTTTGTAGACAACTCCCCAACATGAGGAGGGCAGAATGGGCTATGAGGGATGTTAGGGACCCCAAAGTAGAACGTCTAGATGGCCCAGGCAAGCATCGAACCCTGGAAGGGGCAGGCTGGGTGGGGGCTATGAATGAGTTAGCGCTTGCCCAGCTACAGAGGATTCTTGCGCGTGTGCGCCCTGGACTGCCAGGTCCCCCAAGTTCTCGCAAGAAGCTATAGACATTTAGATTTTTTTAAAAATGAAGTTTCCTGACTCTAAACGTTGGTAACAAATTTAAAATATTATGGAGCCAGCTGGTGGCACGTTGGTTAAGGTGGTTGGATCCCACATGGTTGTTGGCATTGTTTGAGTCCCAGACCCAGTGGCTTGAAACTCACACTGCGTGTGTGCATGTGTGTGTGTGTGTGTATGTGCGCCCAAAATCCTGAGAGGAGAATAGAGAAGGATTACAGTGTGGCCATCCCTCTGGGTTGGGAGGTGCTTTCTCACTTTCCCTTTCTATCGAGAATGTATGTGCCCGATATCAAATTAATTAATTAATTAAATCAAAGCATGAGTGCAGGCTGCTGGTGTGCTACCTGGCCACAAGCCTAATTTACTTGGTTTGCTTCCTCCGTCCCTCTCCCAGTGAGGTGACCTCTGGTAATGTGGCTTGATTGCCTGTCTACTCCTTAAAGTCTGGGTCACTCCTTCCCTTGCTCAAATCCCCAAATGCCCACCAATGTGGCGCCGACACACCAATCTCTTAGCTTCCCCTCCCACTGCCTTCTTTTTTTTTTTTGGAGAGGTTTTTTTTTTTTGCTATAGGGCGTGTGCACTCACCAGACAGAGAGAGATAGAGAGACACAAAGTGAGAAATCACCCCCCAGGGGGGATGGCCACGCCACAATCCCTTCTCCTCTATTCTCTCAGGATCTTGGGCACGCATGCACACGTGCCCAGCATGAATTTTAAGCCATCGGGTCCGAGACTTGAACTGCAGTCGACTACATGGGAGTCCAGCGCCATAGCCATTACGCTAATTGCTGGTCCCCCACTGCTTTTTTTTAAGAGAGTTTTTTTTTTTTTTTTTCTTGGAGAGGTTTTTGCTATAGGGCACGTGCGCTCGCCAGACAGACAGAGAGAGACATAGAGACAGAAAGCGAGAAATCACCCCCCAGGGGGGATGGCCACACCGCAATCCCTTCTCCTCCATTCTCCTCTTTGGATCTCGGGCACGCACGCACACGCGCCCAGCATGAGTTTAAGCCACCAGGTCCAGGATTTGAACCATGGTTGACTACATGGGAGTCCAGCGATATAGTCATTAAGCCAACTGTTGGTCACGAGTTTTTGTTTGTTTGAACTTTATTTATTTTCATTTAATTTGGACAGAGAGGAACACAATGAGGGAGATAAAAAAAGTGAGAAAGCAAGCCACCAGGTCCAGGACTTGAACCGCAGTCAGCCATGTGGGAGTACAACACCTTTAACCACCATGCCATCTGCCCACCCAAGAGAGTTTTTTTGCTATAGGGCTGTTGCCCTTGCCAGAGACAGAAAGAGAAAGTGAAAAATTGCTCCCTGGAGGGATGGCCACACCACAATCCCTTCTCCTCCATTCTCCTCTCCAGATTTTGCCCTCCATTCTCCTCTCAGGATTTTCAGAACGCACCCACACCCACCTGGTGTGAGTTTTAAGCCACTAAATCCAGAACTCGACCACGGTTGTCCATGAGAGAGTCCAGCGACTTCACCACTGCTCCAGCTACTGGCCCCACCCTCCCACTGCTCTGAGACAAATTGAGCAGCTTGCTGATCCCCATGATCTCCCTCCCCAGCTTTGGTTCACTGTGACTTATAATAGTTACGTCTGTAAGACCTATACCAATCTGCTCATCCAAGGTCTTATTCCAACTTTTAACAAAATTAATGTATTTATCCAATGAGTGAGAGATAGACTGGATTTTAAAAAAATAATCATGTTGATGGGACCAGGAGATGGCATAATGGCTACATTGCTGGACTCCCATATAGTTGACCGTGGTTTGAGTCCCAGACCCAGTGGCTTAAATTCATGCCGGGCATGGCCTTTGCATGCGTGTCCAAAATCCCGAGAGGAGAATGGAGGAGAAAGGATTGCTGCATGGCCATCCCCCGCTAGGGGGTGATTTCTTGCTTTCTATCTCTATCTCTCTGTCTCTCCTGTGAGCACACATGTTGTGAGGTAAAGACCTCTACAACAGAAAATATTATTATTATTTCATTTTATGGTATTTGTTCGTTTGACCAGAGAGAGACAGAGAAAGAGGGAGGGAAAGTGGGAAAGCAAGTCACCAGGTCTGCAGCTCGAACTGTGGTCAGCCTTGTGGGGAATCCAACACCTTAACCACCACGCCACCTGTTGGCCCCCCAGCTTTTTACTCCCAGAGAGAAACAGAGAGCAAGGGAGAGAGAGAGAGGAGGGAGAGAGAGAAAGCACCCCTCTCCCAAGTGGGGCATGGTCATGTTGTAATCCTTCTCCTCTATTTCTCTACCCCGGGGGCATTTGGGCATGCACATGCACACAGAGTATTTTTTTCATTATTATTTATTTTATTTATTATTGTTATATTTTAATTTGACCAGAGAGAGAGAGAGGATGTTAAAGTAAGAAAGCAAGATGGGTGGACGCAACTCTGAGTCTGTTCAGCGGGTGTTCGAGCTACCACAGCCGGAACCTCTTGAATGTCGTTTCCTTTTCTGTGCGAGATAGAGTTTTGATTCATCATGGATAATCTGTCACCAGAAGAAGTTCAGCTGAGGGCTCACCAGGTCACAGATGAGTCTCTGGAAAGTACGAGGCGAATCCTGGGTTTAGCCTTCGAGTCTCAGGATGCAGGGCTCAAGACCATCGCCATGTGGATGAACAAGGGAATCAACTGCATCGCGTAGAAGAAGGCATGGGCCAAGCAAATGCAGACGTGAGAGAGGCAGCGAAGGCTTTAACAGAACTCAGCAAGTGCTGTGGCCTTCGGTCTGCCCACGTCATAGGACGAAGAACTCTGAGTCTGGTAAGGCCTGTAAGACAACATGGGGAGATGGCAGAGATAATTCACTTAGCACTGTATTGTCTAAACAGCCGGATCGGGTAACAAATGGTCAGCCTCAGCAACCAGCCACAGGAGCCGCCAGCGGTGGATACATCAAACATGTAACTACTGATGCGAGAGAAGATGAAATGGAAGAGAACCTGACTCAAGTGGTCAGTATCCTTGGAAATCTAAAAAACATGGCTGGCCCTGGACATGGGCAATGAGATTGAAGCTCAAAGTTGACGAATAGGTCGGATCACAGAAAAGGCTGACACCGGGAACCAGCAGTTAGCGTAATGGCTATGTCACTGGACTCCCACATAGTTGACCACGGTTCGCGTCCTGGACCCGGTGGCTTAGAACTCACGCCGGGCGCGAACTCTGTCTCTTTCTGTCTGTCTGGCGAGTGCACGCACCCTATAGCGAAAAAACCTCTCCAAAAATAAATAAATAAATAAAAGAAAAGGCTGACACCAACAAAGATCGTATTGACGTTGCCAATGCCAGAGCAAAGAAACTCATTGACAGCTAAAGCTACTGCTGTACTTATCATTTCTTCACTTCTCCAGCTCCTCCTCCAAAGCCACGACCTTTCCATAGTTTGAGATTCTGGTTCCACACACATTTATTAGGAGATAATGTGGAAGAAAGGCCAGGAGAGTAACAACAGCCCCCCTACTTTATTTCCTCTCTTTCTCTTGAGGGTGGACGGCTGCTCAGCCTTCTTTCTGGTATCTTCTTTCTCAGTTTATACTCGTAGGTTGGTTTTCATACATCACATAGAGTGTTTTCATCCTCATTTACTTTATTCTTTTGCTTTCGAGATTTGGAAGCATTGCCAAAGACAGCCATGAAAAAGGATGCTATAGAGGTAGATTTTGTTTGTTAATTTCTTTCACCTTTTTTGGTTTATTTTTGGTTTTGTGGTGGAAGAAGGGGCAAGATGGAGGAACATGAGATAAGAGGATGTTACCTCAGTAAAAGCCTATAGGCCACAAATCAAGAAATTGAATAGCCACAGTAAAGATCTAGTTGGGTTTATTTATTTATTTATTTATTTAATTTTTTTTGGAGAGGTTTGTGCTATAGGGCGTGTGCACTCGCCAGACAGACAGAGAAAGACAGAGAGATAGAAAGCGAGAAGTC
>NW_006160123.1:2670400-2670752 GCF_000334495.1 Tupaia belangeri chinensis
GCCCAGAAAGAAACAAATGGAATAGCCACAGTAAAGATCTAGTTGGGTTTATTTTTTAATGTCAGTTGCAATTATTGCCAGCGTAGGTTAATGGTTGGTTTGGGAGCTTTTATACACAATATTTTTGTCATACATCAAAATTTTGCAACCTCTGCTCCAAAGAGAAGAATTGACTGAATTTTCTTTCTTCTTTTTTTTCTTTTGGAGAGGTTTTTGCTATAGGGCACGTGCACTCACCAGACAGACAGAGAGAGACAGAGAGATAGAAAGTGAGAAATCACCCCCCAGGGGATATGGCCATGTCACAATCCCTTCTCCATTCTCCTCTCGGGATCTTGGGCACACACGCACA
>NW_006160123.1:2671119-2685950 GCF_000334495.1 Tupaia belangeri chinensis
TAAAAAGTTAGAGTTTATTCTTACTAAAAGTGACTTGGAAAATTATATATCTTTGGTTTAATTATTTGATAATTGCACTATCATTCACTAAGCCTTCTGTTTTGAACTGCGTCCAGAATGAAGTTTATGTCAGTCATGAACAGTGTTATGAGAATCTGATTGGTATTTGTCACCTTTATTTAAAGCTCTCACTGTGGGTTGGTTGACCAGTAGCCACTGCCTGATCCTTACAATTAAATTTTGTAACTTAGAAAAAAGATCCTTACAGTTAGACTTTGTAACATGAAAATAAATAAATAAAGTAAGAAAGCCTCCAGGTCCAGGACCCAGGCTGCGGTTGATCATGTGGGAGTCCAGTGCCTTAACTACTTTAAAAAATAATAATTATTTAATTTTTATTTATTTATTTATTCATTATTATTTGACCAGAGAGAGAATGAGAGAGAAGGGCAAAGTGAGAAATCAAGCTGCCAGGTCCAAGACTTGAACTGTAGTCGGCCATGTGGGAGTCCAGCACCCTTAACCACCATGCCACCTGCTGGCCCCTAGTGCCTTAACTACTAAGCCACCTGCTTGCTGTCCCCACCCCCAGCATGTTTTTCCTTTTTTTAAAGAGATTTTTGCTATAGGGCATGTGCACTCACTGGAAAGACAGAGACAGAGAGACAGAAAGCGAGAAATCACCCCCCAGGGGGATGGACATGTCACAATCCCTTCTCCTCCATTCTCCTCTCAGGATTTTGGGCACACATGCACACTCCTGGTATGAGTTTTAGGCTGCCAGATTCAGGACTTGAACCATCAACTACATGGGATTCCAGCAACATAACCATGACTCCATCTGCTGGTCCCCCCAGCATGTTTTTCAAGTTGCCAGGGTTAGGATTTGAATTGTGCAGTCAGCCATGTGGGACCCGCCTCCTCAAACCATTAGATGAAACTGGCCCAACATTTTTGTTTTTATTTCGTTCATTTATTTATTATTATTATTATTATTATTTTTGGAGAGGTTTTTGCTATAGGGCGTGTGTGCTTGACAGAAAGAAACAGAGACAGAAAGCAAGAAATCATACCCCCCCCCGGGGGGGGGTGGCCATACCACAATCCCTTCTCCTCCATTCTCATCTCGGGATTTTGGGCAAACATGAGTTTAAGTCACCGGGTCTGGGACTTGAACTGTGGTCGACTACATGGGAGTCTAGTGACATAGCCATTATGTCATCTGCTAGTCCTCTTTTTGTTTTTAAAGAAATATTTATCTAATTTTATTATTAATATAGCACATGAGCTTACCAAAGAGAGAGAGAAAGAGAAAAAGACAGAGAGACAGAGTGAGGAAGCAAGCTGCCAGTTCTGGGATTCAAACCACAACTGACCATGTGGGAGTCCAGTGCCTTAACCACCATGCCACATGCTGGTTGCACGATTTTCAAGTCACTAGGTCCAGAACTTGAACTGTGGTCAGTCATGTGGGAATCCAGTGACATAACCAGTATGCCATCTGCTAGCCCCAGTAATTATTTATTTATTTCTATTATTATATTTTTAAAATTTGCTATAAGGCACTTGTGCTCACCAGAGGAGACACACCGGGCGAGAGTAAGTGAGAAAGCAAGCCACCAGGTCTCAAACTGCAGTTGGCCATGTGGGAGTCCAGTGCCTTAGCCACCACAACACCTGCGAGTCCCTGGACCCACTATTTTTAAGCATATAGTTTGTTCACATGAAGTATGTCCATACTGCTGTGCAGCCATCACTGCCATCTGACCCCAGAATGCTCTTTATCTTGCAAACTGAAACTCTATATCCATTATAAAAAGGCTCCTGGGGCCAGCAGGTGGTGTGGTGGTTAAGGCAGCTGGGTCCCACATGACTGACTCCACCGGGCTGAGTCTTGGACCCAGTAGCTTCAAAAACATGCCAGGCACGTGTGTGTGCACGTATGCATGTGCGTGTGTACCCAAAATCTCAGTAGGAGAATGGAGAAGGGATTGCAGTATGGCCATGCCCTCTGAGCTGTGATTTCTCATTTCTTTTTTCTGTCTCTTTGTCTTTCCAGCAAGCACGCCCATTCCGAGGCAAAACAAACAAACAAAACAAAAAAAAAACAACAAAAAAACCCTCCCTAGTCTTCCCTTCCTCAGCAACCATTTTTCTACTTTCTGTCTCTACAATTTTGACTACTGTAATACTTCATGCGAGCGAGATCATACAGTATCTGTCTTTTTGTGACTGGCTTATATGTCTTAGCACAATGTCCCCAAGGTTCATTGATGTTGTAGCATATTTAAGAGTTTCCTTCCGGGGCCGGCAGGTGGCATGGTGGTTAAGGGCTCTGGACTCCCACATAGCCAACAAGTCCTGGACCTGGCGGCTTGCTTTCTCACTTTCCCTTTCTCTCTCTCTCTCTCACTCTGCCCTTCTCTGGTCACATTGAAATAAATGAAGTTAAATAAAATAATTCTTTCTTTCTTTCTTTCTTTCTTTTTTTTTTTTAAGAATTACTTTATTTGGGACCAGCATTTGGTGTAATGGCTGTGTTACTGGACTCCCATGTAGTCGACCGCAGTTCAAGTCCCGGCGGACCCAGTGGTTTAAACTCACGCCAGGTGTATGTGAGTGCATGCCCAGGATCCCAAGGGGAAAATGAAGAGATTGCGGCGCGGCCATCCCCCTGGGGGGTGATTTCTCGCTTTCTATTTCTCTCTCTCTGCCATTCTGTCAAGCGCATGCCCTATAGCAAAAACCTCTCCATAAAAAAAAAAAAAAAGTTTTCTTTGTAAGACTGAATAATATAGTCCGTTGTACGTATCACTTGTATGCTACTTTGCTTAGCCATTTATTCATAAATTGACACCTGGGTTGCTTCCACATTTTAGGTATTATGAATAATGCTGCTATGAATGTGGGTGCATAAATATTTCTTTGAGACCCTAGCTCATTCATTTGTACCCCTTCATGTCACTATTTCTCAACCTTTTTTTTTTTTTTAAAAAAAGAATTATTTAATTTAATTCATTGTCATTATTTTAATTTAATTTGTTGAGATTGATCAGAGAGACAGAGAGAGAAGGAAAGTGAGAAAGCAAGCTGCCAGGTCCGGGACTCGAACTACCTTCAGCCATGTAGGAGTTCAGTCGCTCAGTCGCCTTAACCACCACACCATCTGCCAGCCCCCATTACTCAACCATCTTAATCTCCATGGCTTAGCCAGCCTGTTTTACTCAGCAGGGGTTTGGTGGATCCTAGTATCCATGAGCAGGGTTCCACACCAGGGAAACCGAGGCAACTGAGACCCAGCAGTAGCCCTGTGGAGACTCTGGGTGAGCACAGACACACTCACCCACACGCAGGGGTGGGTGCAGTGTGAGAGGAGGCAGAGGACAGTAATACACTGGCTGGAGATCCAGGGAGAGCTTTCTGAGCTAAATCATGGGCTAAAGTAGAGGCTTGAGGCCAGTAGGTGGCATAGTTGCTAAAAATGCTGGCCTCCCACATGGCTAACTGTGGTTCAAGTCCTGAACCTGGAGGCTTGCTTTTTTTTTTTTTTTTTTTCGAGAGGTTTTTGCTATAAGGCATGTGTGCTCGCCAGAAAGACAGAGAGAGACAGAGAGACAGAAAGTGAGAAATAACCCCCAGTGGGGATGGCCACACCACCACAATCCCTTCTCCCACATTCTCCTCTCGGGATCTTGGGCACACAGGCACACACGCCCAGCATGAGTTTAAGCCACCAGGTCCGGGACTTGAACCATGGTAGACTACATGGGAGTCCAGTGATGTAGCCATTACACCATCTGCTGGTCCCAGGGGAGGCTTGCTTTCTCACTTTCCTTCTCTCTCTGATGAGTGCACATGCCCTGTAGCAAATTAAAAAATAGTAATAATGAGGGACCAGCATATGCATGATGGTTATGTCGCTGGACTCCCACATACTCGACTGTGGTTTGAGTCCTGGACTCAGCAACTTAAACTCAAGCCAGGTGCCTGTGCGTGTGTGCCCAAAATCCTAAGGATAATGAAAAAGGGACGGTGGTGTGGCCATCCCCCTTGGGGGGTGATTTCTCGCTTTCTGTCTCTCTGTCTCTCTCTCTCTCTTTCTGGCAAGCGCACGTGCCCTATAGCAAAAACCTCTCCAAAAAGAAAAAAAAAGTGTGGAGGCAAACATGAGAACTGAGTCACTGGGGTGGGGTGGCAGAGGATGGCTGCGGATGTCACGGAGATAATGAGCAGCTTTTTTTTCTGGTTTTATCACAGGGTACATACACTCCCAGGAAAGAGACAGTAACAGTGAGAGGGAGTGAGTGAGAAATCATGCCCCGGGGGTGGGGGTAGAGGCCATACTCCAGGCTTTTCTCTTCCATCCTGCTCCTGGGATTTGGGGCACCGCACACTTGCCCAGTATTTCAAGCTGACCCTTCAGGGTCAGGGCCCTGAACAGGATCGGCCATGTGGAGCCCAGTACCTTAACCACCGCGCCACTTCCTAACCCCCTCGCCCCCAAGTTGTTTGTTTACAGTATTTGGATCCCGGCTGCCTGCACCCAGGGCGTAAGCTCCAGGAGAGCAGGCGCTGCGCTGCATCTGAGCAGTCAGGGCACCTGCCTTGCTCCACACTTTAGACTGTTCTCAAACCCCCGCGGGAGAGCACACAGCCCCTGTAGTGGCGACACTGCCCCCTAGTGTCCTCTAGGAGATCACATTCCGCGCCGCGGGAGCTGACTCGGCTGACTGCCCTCTCCACTCCCAGCACCTGTTACTAGGGTTGGCGCTTTGCCTGACAACAACTCACTTGATCCCTACCCATTCCTGAGAGGATGTTCACTTTGGGCCAACAGTTATTAAGTACTTATTCCACGCTGGTCGTTGTTCTAGGCGTTGGGATAGAGGTTTTGAGTCATTAAAATCACCCCAGTCCTGGAAGTGCTCATGAAGAACCTGCAGAGAATGGGGTTGCTCCCAGTGCTAGGAGACCGAGACCCAGAAGGGACTGAGTCCATTTTCACCTCAGACAGAATGAGTGGCTGGCAAAGTAGGAAGTTAGAGGGGGCAATACGCTGCCCGAGGAAATGACCATGAAAATGAGCCCTGACCTACCACCCACTCACTACGGAACCACATCTACTAAGGCTATGGGGCACGGGGTGCTTGCAGCCGGGAGAGGACGAGGATGCGCGCTCACGACTCCCCAGGAAGACAGGTAAGCAAGACAAGGGACGCTCTGTGTGCAGGGCAGACTCGCGAGTGTGAGCAGTGAGGGCTGGGGGCTGAGAGCCGAAAGAGGGGAGGTGGTCCAGGCTGCGAGCACAGCGGTCTGAACGCAGCGGTGCTAGCCAACGCCATCCAGAGGAAGCCCCCTCCTGCTCCTCGGCCAGGGTGCCTGCGGAGGTGTGTGCGGTTGGCAGGTCACTAGGACTTCATGGACGAACCTTCGCATCAGTTGTACGAGTGCTAACGAAAAGCCCAGCCTCTTTCAGGTTACCTCTTTCTCTGTATAGCACTTACCATCATCTAAAAGTCTCTCTCTTTCTGAGTCTAGTCTCTGGAGCTGGCCTGTTAGGGGTTGGGTCCAGGCCTCCTAGACCAGCTCTAGGACCTTGGGAACCCAGCCTCACCTTTCCTGGCCTGCGACAGGGGATAACAATGCCTTTGTCACGGGGTTGTGTGCTGGGCCAGCAATTTAAACGGCGCTTCTGACACACAGTAGCTCAATACAATTCGCTGAATAAATGAATTAAAAGTATGATTTTTGGAAGCAGATCTGAGGGAGGGGCTGTGTTCTTGTGAAACCAGGGCTTCTGAGGGTGGAGAAGGGAGCCAGCTGGTGCCCTGGGACTGGTCAGGGGAAAGAGCCAAGGCTCAAGCCCATGCACCCCTGCCACCCAATCTCCACCTCCAAGGTTAAGACTTGCCCCAGCTACTGAGAGGCTCGAACCAGGAAGTGCCCCCTCACCTCCTCCTCCCCACCCTCTGGTGGTCGAATGTGACACTTCTCTCCACCCCCAGGGGCCAGGGCAGTTTTCAAAGATGTGGGGAAACCTGCTAAGCAGGGTGGCTGGAGCCTGAACCAGTTGGACAGGCGGTCCCATTGCCCCAGGCAGCCTTGCCTTCTCCGGTCCACAGAACAGAGGCCGAAACCCCACAAAATGAACTGTTTTATTACACTGTGGGTGGACTGGAGTGGTGGGAAGTTGAGGGGCGGGGGGTGATGGAGAGCCCTGGGGGCTGCAGCTGGGCATCTTCTGACTCTGACTCTGTGAGTCCAGCTGGCTTGGGGCAGGTCAAGGGCAGCAGGCTCAATCTTGGGGAAACAGAGAGGAGGCAGAGGCCAGAGAGCCACCTTCCACCCTCTTCACCTACCCCTAAGGCATTAAATATACAAAAAGCAACTCTTTACAGAACGTGCTATACAGGGAAGCCCTTCCTCTCGGCCCTGGGCTGTGGAGAGAGGGAAGGGGCAGCTCTGGAAGACAGGGTTGAGGCCTCCAGCTCTGACACCACCAGGAGGTGGGGATAGGCATCTGAACAGGAAATAAACGCCAGTTTCCTCCAAACTCCTAGGCAGGTAGGTCCATCTGTGTATGGCTCCAAGGTTCTGTGCTCCTCCCAGGCCCTTGAACTATCAGGAACAACTGCCCTGGGCCTCGCTGAGACCCTCCCTGGCCTGGCTTGAGAGGCAGCGTGGGCCTGAGAAACAGGCAGGAGTCTGGTCCCCAGGCTTTCCCCAGCCCAGGCCTCTGTCTTGGCAAGCAGGAGGCAGGGCTTGGAAGCGAGAGCCTCCGAGAGCCCCAGGCTCAGAGGGGTCGGGTTGTGTGATTATAGACCAGGTGCTCCGTGTCCTCGGTGGTGGAGATGGTGGAGCTGGCAGGGGTGGAGGGTGGGTGGTGGCGGTGGTGGTGTCTGCGGAAGCCCTTCTTCTGGTTCTTGAAGAAGCAGTATCCCAGAATGGCTACCACTACCACGATGCAGGTGCCCAGGAGGACTGCGATGGCAACCTCCACAGAGCCTGCGGGGAGAAGGGGCGCGTGAGGGGCTTCCAGGCCTGCCTGGTGCTGACATCCTTCCCCACTCGCTCGAAAGGACCAAGTCAAATGACCGTCAGGTGTGGAAGGACACGGACACCTCACTCACCCCTCCGGTGGATAGGCAGCTTCCCACCCCCTTTAGGAGCTCAGAGGGACAGCGGGGACCTCGGTCCCGGCTCTGGGCTGTTCCACCCCCAGGCAGAGTGGAGAAAGGCCTGGACTTCTCTGGGCAGACAGCTGGCGGGCGCGTAACTCTATTTCCCTCCTGGACCCTGGCGGGCACCGCTATCTAACAGTCCCTAGAGGCGACTTCTGGACCCTTCTCAACGCAGGTTTGGTCGGCCACGAGTGCTCCTGTGGAGCTGGTTCCCCGTGCTGATACCTGAGAGTCTGCCTTGGCAGCAGAGCGGACCAGGACTTACCTGCGTTGGGAACAGCAGGTTCTCGCCGCAGGCTGAACACATCCTTCTCTGCAAAATGACAGGCGAGGCCAGTCAGCACGGGCTCGGAGACTCAGCTGTGCCCAGGCCCCCACTGCCTCCTTATTCACGCCAGCCCAGGCCCTCTGTGTGACCTGCCCAGACCGTGGGACAGAGCAGGCGGGCTGGCCACGCCACCCTTCCCACCCCCACCGTCCCGCTCACTGGAGATGCCGCGACAGGACTCCAGGCACTGCTGCTCCTCCTCGAAGTTGTTCTTGTTGCCGTAACAGCCGCCATAGGTGAAGAGGGCGCAGCTCTCCATGAAGGGGTTGTAGTACCAGCGGGGGATGCTCTCCTGGCAGAGTCCTGTATCTGGCTGCTCCATGCAGTGCCCTGGGGGGCAAGGGGCAGGCAGAGGGGCGCATGAGCGCTGGGACCTCTGCCCACATCCCGCAGGCTCCACTTGGCCGCCTCCCACCACCTCCACACCTGCCTCCTGTGAGGGCTGCTGGGCCCAGCAAGGGCCTGAGGGGCCCCAGAGAAATCTGGCCCATCTGCATTGTTCCCACAAAAAAGGAAGAGGAGCCCTGGGCAATAACCTTAGGCGGGAAGTACATTACACTGACTCAGAGTCCATCTGGTTCTTCCTTCCTTTTCCAACTTGCCAGAGGGCACATGCACTCAGCAGAGAGAGAAAGCACCCCACAGGGGACGTTCACGCCCCAGTCTGTCCTCGATCACCCCCTCCTCCTTCGATTCGGGGATTTTATACCTGCATGCACGCTGTGCCCAGAGTGCTTTTCTTTTCTTTTCTTTTTTTTTTTTGGAGAGGTTTTTTTTTGCTGTAGGGCGCATGCACTTGCCAGACAGACAGAGAGAGACAGTGAGACAGAAAGTGAGAAATCACCCCCAGGGGGGATGGCCACACTACAATCGCTTCTTCCTCCACTCTCCTCTCGGGATCTTGGGCACACACGCACACGTGCCCAGCGTGAGTTTAAGCCACCAGGTCCGGGACGCGAACCGCGGTCGACTACGTGGGAGTCCAGTGACATAGCCATTACACTAACTGCTGATCCCTTTCTTTTCTTTTTTAAAGAGAGATTTTTGCTATAGTGTGCATACACTCACCAGAGAGAGACAGAGACAGAAAGTGAGAAACACCACCCAGGAGGGATGGCCATGCCGCAGTCCCTTCTCCTCCATTCTCCTCTCAGGATTCTGGGCACACACATGTGTGCCTGGTGTGAGTTTTATGTTGCTGGGTCCAGGACTCAAACTGCAGTCGGCCATGTAGGAGTCCAGTGCCTTAACCACTATACAACCTCCTGGTCCCTTCATCATTAGTTTCAATTTGTGACAAGTTAACAGTAGCTTTCTGCTGATGGCACTGATGTGAAGTTTCGTCTCTAACCCATTAGGTTAAGGGAGTGGTTAAGTAAATAACACCACAGTAATTCCTGGCTAACGAGAAGAAGGTGTTGAGGGCCTGAGCGCTGCTCGGAGAACACTGCCTGGGAAGGGGCTCCTCATCGGGAGAGCAGGGGAGCCCACCGTGCTCTTTGTGCACACAGCCTGGGACCTCACGGCGACTGGGGTGAGCGAGGGCAGCAGTGCTCTGACCAGGCCCTGCGGAGGACCTCACCTTTGTCACTGGAGAAAGGGATGCTCGGGAGCTCGTCACTGGTGTCTGCAGAGATGGAAGGTCAGAGCGAGGGAACAACAAGGGTTTCTCGGGGGTGTAGGGCAGAGCTGTCAGGCCCTCCCTGCCTGCTGCCCACCCCTCTCTGCCCCTCAAACCTCACATTTTTCACAGGCGGCCTCATCAGAGGCGTCAGAGCAGTCGGGGGTGTCGTCACACTCCAGGAAGCCATCGATGCAGCAGCCGTCACCACAGCGGAACTGGCTCGGGTGACAGGTGCCAGAGCATACTGCGTGTGTGGGGAGGGCAGGGTGGGGAAGTCAGGCCCCAGCAGAGCAGGGACCAGGGGCCTGCCGTCTGCCCGGCCCTCTACCCCAACACAGCATCATGGCACGTCCCGTCAACCCCAACTCTAACTGGGAGGATCCCGACAGGGTTCTGGGTCACTGAAGAAGCCTTAGGCCTGGGTGGCTACCACCCGCACGGTGCAGGGGCCAGGGGCACCGTGACGGGTGGGGAGGGGTGTCTGTGGTCCTTCCACGAACTCTGAGGTGAGGGATGGGTTGGGCAAAGGCAGGTGACCAGGGGTACCGACCTCACGTGGGTGGGGTGAGGGAGACAGGAAAGGAGCAGAAGCCCACCTGGTTTGTGCCTCTCCACCAAGGGCCCTAGGAGAGAGCAGAGCGGTGAGAGGTGGGCCAGGCTCCAGCAGTGATGAGATGGTGATGGTGCGGGGGGTGGGGGGGGCGCAGGCTGCCCCAGCCCTGCCCCCAGCCCTGACCAGGGAAAGACCACTACCCCGGGGCAAAGTCCCCTGAGCCCAGAGCTGCCTTCCAAGGCCTACCTTGCACATCCCGGCAGGCTAGCATGCACTCTTCTTCCCAAAAGTAGTTGTTCTTGTTGCCCAAGCAACCTCCATAGATGAAACGCTTGCAGATCTGTTCTCTGGGGTCATAGTACCAGCGGGGGAAGGCACCCCGGCAGCGGCCCACCTTGCTGGTGGCGAGGCAGTAGTCTAAGGAGGAGAGCTTGTGAGGGGCCTGTGAGTTACCAGTGGAGGGCTGGCTCCAGGCACGCCTCCCCGCACTCCACACCTTCTGTCTGCCTGGCGGACAGCACGATGACCGTGACATTGGCCGTGTTCTCGGGCTGGTCTGAGTCCAGCAGGGTCAGTTCGAACAGGTAGGTGCCTTCCTTGAGTCCCCACAGCTCCACCTGGTCTGGATCATTCCTCTGTACACAGGAGTGGCCATCAGGCTTGGGCATCCCTTATGCCCTTGGGCTGTCCCAGGCCCTCCCAGCCACATACACATCCCTGGGGGACCAAGGGGCTTGATATTAAAGACATCCTCAGCTTCCCTCCGCCCCACTCCACCAGCCACTCCTCGGCCTATAGTCCCGGGAAGGGGCCCCTGAGAGGCTGAGATGGGGGTTGGGGGCCAGCCCGCTGTCTCACCTCTATCCTGACATCTGTGTCGCCCTTCAGCAGGTGCCAGTTTGTGTAGTTCATACCCTTCAGCACCACGGGTTCCTGGGGCTGGACCGCCCAGATCCTGGGGATCCGGAACCCTGGGAGAACGTGAGGTAATGTGGACTCTCACTGACAGACCCCTCTCCTTGGGCATGGTGGGGTGGCAGCAGCACGGGCCACACCGAGACCAGCCTGGGGCTCAGCAGCCTGCATGGGCCACAGGCAGAAGCTCACGACAAAGTCAGCTTCCTGCTCTCTACTCAGAGGCATTCTGTCTCTGTATATATTGAGGACATTTTATGCTATAAACCCACTTCCTGAAGCAAATTACTGAATCACATGTGCTATCTGATCTAATTTTGGAAACACACACACACACACACACACACACACACACACACACGAGGGGGTGGGAAAACTTCTATTTTCTACAATAGGCAGGTACTTGTGCTAATTGCTTTAACAAGTTAAAGTAAGGACCAGCAGATGGCATAATGATTACATCACTGAATTCCCATGTAGTTGACTATGGTTCGAGTCCTGGACCGGGTGATTTAAAACTCACGCTAGGCATGTATGTGTGTGTGCCCAAGATCCTGAGAGGAGAATGGAAGAGAAGGAACTGCGGCGTGGCCATCCCTCCTGGGGGGTGATTTCTCGCTTTCTGACTCTCTCAGGCGACCGCAAGTGCCTTATAACAAAAACTTTTCTCTCTCAAAAAAAAAAAAAAGAAAAAAAGAAAAGAAAAAAGTTAAAGAAAAAGTCAAATAAGGAAATGTGTGACTAAAACCCTCACCCTGCCCCATCACGCTGCCAGTCCAGATTGCTGCTCAGAAAGCCCATCTGGCCTTAAGCACAGAGTCCCCAGAAGAGACACAGTAGTGGGCCTTAAAGCCATTGGGTGAGCAGCCTTGGCAAAAGGGCGCTCCTCCACCTTGGAATGACTCTGCCTCCAGGGATCTGGGGTCCTGAGGGAGCCACTGCCCCTGACCTGACAGTATCTGAGGGCTGGGGTTGGGGCTGGAGGAAGGAGATGGGCACAGGGCAGAATTCCTGCCTATAGCAGACTGAACGGCTGAATGGTGCCGTGTCCCCCAAGGATATGTCCATCAACCCCAGAACCCATGAATGTGGCTTTTTAGGAACGAGGGTCTCTGCAGAAGGAATTAAATAAAGGACCTCCAGATGAGCTCATTCTGGATTAGCTGGTTAGGCCTGAAAGCCAATGACAAGTGTCCTTAGTACCAGAAGAGGGGTCAGATGGTGGTCCAGCAGTAATGCTGTATGTTGCCATGCTGGACCCACGAAGGTCCCAGGTTCTCATCCCAGACCTCCTTGCCTAAAGCAGGCACATGCTGGTGTGCCTATGATCCAGGCTGGCTGAGGTACACGGGGATCAATGGGAGGACCCTGTTGGGGGTGTCTTTCTCTTTAAGAAAGTAAATAAACAAAAAAAGAAAAAGGAAATAAATAAAAACAAATACAGAACTTAAGAGTGAAAGAGGGGAACCAGCAGTTAGCATAATGGCTATGTCACTGGACACCCACGTAGTTGACCGCGGTTCGCGTCCCGGACCCGGTGGCTTAAAACTCACGCCGGGCGCGTGTACATGCGTGCCCAAGATCCCGAGAGGAGAATGGAGGAGAAGGGATTGCAGCGTGACCATCCCCTCTGGGGGGTGATTTCTCGCTTTCTGTCTCTATGTCTCTCTCTGTCTGTCTGGCGAGCGCATGCACCCTATAGTGAAAACCTCTCCAAAAAAAAAAAAAGAGTTAAAGAGAAAAACATGTGAAGATAGAGGCAGAGATTGGAATAATGCAGCCACAAGTCTGGAGCCACCAGAAGTTCAAGAGGCAAGAAAGGACCTTCCCTGGAGCCTTTGGAGGGAGCATGTCCCTGTTGAAACTCTGATTTGGGACTTCTGACCTCCAGAATTAGAAGAGAATAAATCGACTTCTTTCTTTCCTTCCTTCTTTCTTTTTTAAAAAGAATTATTTATTTAATTCCATTTGTTGTTGTTATTGTTATTTAATTTGACCAGACAGAAGACAGTGAGAGAGAGAGAAAGGGAAAGTGAGAGGGACCAGCAGTTGGTGTGATGGCTGCCACTAGACTCCCATGTAGTCGACTGTGGTTCGAGTCCCGGACCTGGTGGTTTAAACTCATGCCAGGCGCATGTGCGGGTGTGCCCAAGATCCCGAGAGGAGAACTGAGGAGAAGGGAGAAGGGATTGTGGTGTGGCCATCCCCCCTGGGAGACGATTCCTTGCTTTCTGTCTCTCTGGCTCTGTCTTTCTGGCGAGTGTGCATGCCTTATAGCAAAAACATCTCAAAAAAAAAAGGAAAGAAAGAAAAGAAAGGAAGAAAGAAAAAGGAAAGAAAGAAAAAGTGAGGAAGTAAGTCCGGGACTTGAATCATGGTCGATCATGTGAGAATTCAGTGCCTTTAACTACCACGCCACCTGCTGCCCCTCCCCACCCCCCGTTTTTTTTTTTTTTTTAAGAGATTTTTGCTACAGGGCATGTGCACTTGCTGGAGAGACAGAAAGCAAGAAATCACCCCCCAAGGGGGATGGCCACGTTGTGATCACTCCTCCTCCATTCTCCTCTCAAGATTTTGGACACACCGATTCGTGTGCGGTGTGAGTTTATAAGTGGCCGGTCTGGCACTCAAACTGCAACGGACTACGTGGGAGCCCAGCAACATAACCACTGTACCATCTTCCGGTGCCAAGAGTAAATTTCTGTTATTTGGAGTACTTTGTAACAGCAGTCATGGGAAATCCATATGTTGCCCTTGAGGGGTTTAGAGTCAAATTGGGCAGGTAGGATCCAAGAACTCAAAGCGACCTGTGTATAGGACAAGGCAGTGCGCTCAGAGAGGGCAGACAGCGCAGGCCAGCGAAAGACGAGAAAGCTTTCTGGAGAGGGGAGAACGGGTGTTTAGGGTGTTTTGTTTTTGTTTGATTGTGGGAAGAATGTGGGGTGCTGTTGATGGTGATAGGAACACAAGAAACCAAAGCAAGGAGTTAGGAAATTGCAAGGTGAGGTGGGTACAATGTGGAAACTAGCTGGCTGGTAAAGACCCGGGTGCGCCCTGCAGGCCAGGCCAGGGGGTCTGAACACAACAGGAGTGATGTTATTAAACCACTGGTGGCACAGGCAGGGGGACTGCCACCGACTGTGAGCCGAGTAGCAGACTCCCAGAGCCCTCGGCTGCACCAGGCACTGGCCTCCTAGATGCTTGGTCCAGGTCCAGGAGTCCTCAGGGAAGGGCTGTGGGCTTGGGTGGCGGGGGGTACCCCTGAGTGGCAGCTGATACTCCTCTGCTTGGAAATATCTTCACCGAGCCAGGAGGCTGGCCAGTAGACCAGTGCGGTGGTTTACGGGAAGATGCAACAGGATGGTGTGAATTCTGGGGCAACCAAGGGAACAGAAAGGAGGATGCAGAACCATATTGGGCAGAAGGCTCGGGCTTCTCCTCAGCAGCCGTGGGAATTGGGGTAGAAGAGCAGGGCCACAAGGGGAATGGAAACCAGATTGAGAGAGAAGTGTGGGTTCAGTCACACAGAACTGAATCGAGGGAGGGAAGACCACATAGAACTGGCACGCAGTGAAAATGGGCACAGGAGCTCCAGAGAGGCCAGGGCTACACAGATTTGGAGGCATACTGGTTAACAGAGCTGCTGTGGCATGCACCTGTAATCCCAGTGACTACGGAGCTGGAGGCAGAAAGATCAAGGCTGGCTTAGGCAACAGAGGGAAACCCCGTCTGAAAAAAAGAGCTGAGCGTGGTTGTGTGGGCCCAGAGTCCCAGCTGGGAGGTTGAGGCAGGAGGATCTTGACATCAAGAACCTGTCTGGGGCCGGCAGATGGCATGGTGGTTGAGAGCTGGACTCCCACATGGCTGACTGCAGTTCGAGTTCTGAAACCAGCGACTTGCTTTCTCACTTTTCCTCTCTCTTTCTCTCTCTCTCACTCTATCCCTTTCTGGTCAAATTAAAATAAATAAACAAAATTTAATAAAATAACTCTAAAAAAACTGTCTAAAATATATATATATAATGATAAAATAAAATTTTAAAATTACAAAGTTGCTACTTGTTGAATATGTGCTGGTACCATGCCAGGTACTTTACCTAAATACTTATAGCAGAGGTTGGCAAGCTATGGTCTGTAGGCCAAATCTGGTCCACCATTGTTTTATTTATATGTGTGTGTGTGTGTGTGTGTGTGTGTGTGTGTGTGTGTTCAGGTGTTTTAATGAATTTTT
>NW_006160123.1:2687057-2694703 GCF_000334495.1 Tupaia belangeri chinensis
GGAGTGCCAGCTGATACTCCTCTGCTTGGAAATATCTTCACCGAGCCAGGAGGCTGGCCAGTAGACCAGTGCGGTGGTTTACGGGAAGATGCAACAGGATGGTGTGAATTCTGGGGCAACCAAGGGAACAGAAAGGAGGATGCAGAACCATATTGGGCAGAAGGCTCGGGCTTCTCCTCAGCAGCCGTGGGAATTGGGGTAGAAGAGCAGGGCCACAAGGGGAATGGAAACCAGATTGAGAGAGAAGTGTGGGTTCAGTCACACAGAACTGAATCGAGGGAGGGAAGACCACATAGAACTGGCACGCAGTGAAAATGGGCACAGGAGCTCCAGAGAGGCCAGGGCTACACAGATTTGGAGGCATACTGGTTAACAGAGCTGCTGTGGCATGCACCTGTAATCCCAGTGACTACGGAGCTGGAGGCAGAAAGATCAAGGCTGGCTTAGGCAACAGAGGGAAAACCCGTCTGAAAAAAAGAGCTGAGCGTGGTTGTGTGGGCCCAGAGTCCCAGCTGGGAGGTTGAGGCAGGAGGATCTTGACATCAAGAACCTGTCTGGGGCCGGCAGATGGCATGGTGGTTGAGAGCTGGACTCCCACATGGCTGACTGCAGTTCGAGTTCTGAAACCAGCGACTTGCTTTCTCACTTTTCCTCTCTCTTTCTCTCTCTCTCACTCTATCCCTTTCTGGTCAAATTAAAATAAATAAACAAAATTTAATAAAATAACTCTAAAAAAACTGTCTAAAATATATATATATAATGATAAAATAAAATTTTAAAATTACAAAGTTGCTACATGTTGAATATGTGCTGGTACCATGCCAGGTACTTTACCTAAATACTTATAGCAGAGGTTGGCAAGCTATGGTCTGTAGGCCACTTCTGGTCCACCATTGTTTTATTTATATGTGTGTGTGTGTGTGTGTGTGTGTGTGTGTGTATATATATATATATATGTATGTATATGTATATGTATATATATAATTTATTTAATTTTATCCATTACCATTATTATTTTCCAACTTGCTACAGGACATCCATGTTTTCCAGAGACTAAGAAATTCAGAAAGCAAGCCACCAGGCCCAGACCTCAAACTGCAGCCAGTCATGTGGAAGTCCAGCGTCCCAACCATCACACCACCTGCTGCCCCCTCCCCCACTGTTATATATTAAATGTGTGAAAATAAAGAGAATATTTTACGACATGTAAAAATATATAAAATTGAAATACATGTCCATAATCAGAACACAGCCTTGCCTACTTGTTACATGCAATGACTGGGAGCTTTCACTTTCATGGCACAACAGGGTCGAGTGCTTGCCACAGAAACCTTATGGCCCAGAAAGCCTAAAAACAATTTTTTTAAAGAATTATTTAATTTTATTTATTCTTTTTTTTTTTTTTTTTTTTTTTAATTTGACCCAAAAAACAGAGACTGAGAGAGAGAGAGAAAGCAAGCCACCAGGTCCAAGACTCAAACCATGGTTGGCCATGTGGGAGTATCCAGCATTTTAACTACCACGCCACCTGCTGGTCCCAAGCCTAAAATATTTACTATTTGGAAATATTTACAGAGAGGTCAGCGGGAAACGTGGTGGTTAAGGTGCTGAATTTCTACATAGCTGACTGCAGTTTGAGTCCTGGACCTGGTAGCTTGAAAACCACAGTGGGTACATGTGTGTGCATGCCCAAAATCCTGAGAGGAGAACAGAGAAGGGATTGCAGCATGGCCATCCCCCACCCCGCCCCCGAGAGTGATAGCTCACTTTCCTTCTCTCTGTCTCTCCTGTGAGCACATGTGCCCTATAGCAAAAACCAAAAATAAATATTTACAGAAACGTCTTGCTGACCTGGTCTCTGTCACCTACATTCATAACTGCTCGCCTCTTTTTTAGATGAGATAACTGACATCTGAGTGGTAAATGACTTGCCCTGTGTCACTCAGTTCCAAATGGCAGAGCTGGGATTTGGACCCAGGACTCTCTAGTTCTTGCTGTCTCTGAAACATCATGCTGCAGATCACCTGCCTACTCAGAGGTATAACTTTGTTTTCTTTTAAATAATTATTTTATTTATTATTTTTATTTTTTAATTGAACCATAGCGAGACAGAGTGAGAGAGAAAGTGAGAAAAGCAAGCTGCCAGGTCTAGGACTTGAACCACAGTTGGCCATGTAGGAATCCAGCACCTCAACCATTATGCCACTTGCTGGCCCCAGAGGTGTGATGTTGATTACTTTAATAATTTTAGGGTTTTGTTTTAAGGTTTTAGCCATAGGGTACATACACTTACAGGAGAGACAGTGAGAGAGAAAGTGAGAAATCACCCTCCAAGGGTAATGGCCACACCGCATTCCCTTCTCCTCCATTCTCCTCCCAGGATTTTTTGGGCACACACACACACGCGCACACACACACACACACCCAGTGTGATTTTCAAGCCACCAGGTCTGAGATTTGAACCGCAGTCACATGGAAGTCTAGCACCTTAACCACTATGCTACTTGTTGGCCCCTTGTTTTAGTTTTTTTTAGGTTAGGTAATACATGCACATGATATAAATCCCAAAAGGTAAAAAAGCTAGAGAAAATTAAGTCCCCTCTTCTCCATAATCCCTTCGGTTCCTTATCCCCAAAGAAATCCTTTGTTATCAGCTGTGTATGTGAGTGAGAATAGTGAGACAACATTGGAATTCATAAGCATGCAAGTTCTTTATTTTGTTTTTCCCTTAATATATATTGAAAATCATTCTATAGTGTAGCAACAGAGAATATTATTTTTTAGGTGTGTAGTATTCATTACATGCATGCACCTTAATGTTTTTTTTTAGAAAGATTTTTGCTATAGGGTGCGTGTACCTGCTGGAGAGACAGAGACAGAGACAGAGACAGAAGTAAAAAATCAGGCCCCAGAGGGGATGGCCATGCCACAATCCCTTCTCTTCCATTCTCCTCTTGAAATTTTGGGCACACAAGCACACGGACCCAGTGTGAGTTCAAGCTGCCAGTCCGAGACCTGAATTGTGGTCGACTACATGGGAGTCTAGCAACATAAACATTACGCTATCTGCTAGTCCCTGAATATACCATAATTTATGCTTTAACAAGTGTCCACCAGTCCCCCACTGATTTAGATTGATATTTTCTCTCTTTTCATTAAAATGTAAACCATACTGCCTCAGGGTTCTCTATTAGTATTATGTTTTAGTTTGTTATAAAATGTATGCGCTCACTGGAGAGAGACAGAGAAAGAGAGGAAAAATGAGAAATCACCCCTTCAAGGGGATGGCCACACAGCAATTTCTTCATTCTCCCCCCTGGATTATGAGCACGCTTACACACACCAGCCCCCAGGTCGGGACCCTAACCATGTGGTCAGCCATGTGGGATCTGGCTGCCTTAACCTCTGTGCCACCTGCTGCCCCCTATTATATTATTAAAACAGCATCAGTATTCACCTAGAGCATGTGTTGAGGTTTTTTTTAATGAACTATTATAAACGATGCTACCTACCGGCTGTTCATTTGTTTTGCATGTGTTGTTTTGCATGTGCGTGAGTGTGGCCTTAAGACTAAGTCCTAGAAGTGGAAAGGCATCAAGGGTTACCTGCATTAGCAGTTCTGTACAGGGCTGTACAGACGGTAATTTCAAGTGTGAAGGAGGAAGGGAAGGTAGATCAGAAGAGGTGGTAGGAGGAGGAGTCAGCCGGGTGCCTCTGATGATGCAGAGAAAGGGTTGCCTTGGGGGGTGGGGGACTCACAGAAGGTGGTCACTGGTCAGACTGGGACACACAGGGACAGAGGAGAGGTTTCACAGAGAAACAAGCTAAATAGTGTAGAGACCTAAAACATGACGGAAGGAAGACTGAGCTCCAGGGATTTAGGGGAAATAAGACAAAGAGAAGAAGAATAGGGGACCAGCAGTTCGCGTAATGGCTATGCCGCTGAACTCCCATGTAGTCGACTATGGTTCGAGTCCCAAACCCGGTGGCTTAAACATGCCAGGCACGTGTGTGTGTGCCCAAGATCCCAAGAGGAGAATGGAGGAGAAAGGATTGCGGCATCCCCCCAGGGGGTGATTTCTCAATTTCTGTCTCTCTGTCTCTGTCTTTCTGGTGAGCGTGCCCGCCTTACAACAAAAATCTCTCATAAAACAAAAGAGACGAAGAATGGAATAGGCTGTGGAGATGCAACCCAGCCCAGGGGCTTGGCGCACAAGTGAGAAAAGCCAAGCAGGGGGTGGGCTAGTGGGAGCCATTCTAGCACCCACCTCCTTGCATCAAAATCAATCAGCTGTCTGAAAAAGGGAAGGAAGACAGATTTCTTAGCAGACAAACAGGACCCCACCAGGGTGGAAGCAGCAGGCAGGGTGATGTGTCTCACCCCCATCACAACTGTCCTCCCCAAGCTCCAGCCCCCAATCCCCCCAGGGGGTGATTTCTCACTTTCTGTCTCTCTGTCTCTGTCTTTCTGGTGAGCGTGCCCGCCTTACAACAAAAATCTCTCATAAAACAAAAGAGACGAAGAATGGAATAGGCTGTGGAGATGCAACCCAGCCCAGGGGCTTGGCGCACAAGTGAGAAAAGCCAAGCAGGGGGTGGGCTAGTGGGAGCCATTCTAGCACCCACCTCCTTGCATCAAAATCAATCAGCTGTCTGAAAAAGGGAAGGAAGACAGATTTCTTAGCAGACAAACAGGACCCCACCAGGGTGGAAGCAGCAGGCAGGGTGATGTGTCTCACCCCCATCACAACTGTCCTCCCCAAGCTCCAGCCCCCAGGACCAAAGGGGCCCTGCCCTACCACTCCTTTCTTCCCACCCCCAAGAGGGCAAAGGGCTAGAGTGGCAATAAAACAGCCCCTCCTCCAGCTGCCAGGCCTGGGACATCTCCAAGGAAGGTAGACTCCACCTCCTAAGCCACTCCTCCACAGGAAACAGGGGGCAGGGCTGGAGAAGGGCAGAGGAGGGACCAGCAGCCTGGCTGGAATCTGGACTGGACTTGCTGGGCCACAGGCAGAGAAAGGGTAACAAACAAATCCACCCTGGGAGGATTTCTATATCCAATACAGAAGCGAAGAAGCCCTGGGCACCTGTCTACCCTAGCCTCCAGGAGGCCCTCGATGGCTTTACCCTACCCTTGGCCCCCTCCAGCCTCTCTAGCTGGACTCGGTTGAGAATGGACTCCGTCAAGAAGGGACTCCTTGACACACGACACACAGCTTTCGCTACTTTCCAAGGCACCACACACCCTAAGAAAGGCCTGGGAGGGCCTAGAACTCACACTCAGTCTAGCTCCCTACACCCTACCTTCATGAATGTCCCCAGGAAGTCCCCACACTACCCCATCTTGTGCCAAACAGGCCAGTCCTGGGGATTTCCAGGGGGCAGGCTGGTCCCAAGATTTTGTGACTCTAGCCCAGCCCAGCTCTCTCAGACGTCCAGTTTCAGCCCTGGAGTGAACTCCCACTGGGGCCTCCACCAGAGCAGCAAGGGCCCCAGCAGCCCAGGTCAATTAGAGTCACCGCCACCCACACTACCTGCTACTTCCTTGTGGAACAGGCTCTCGACCTGGTCCAGTGGACTCGGTGGCTCAGCCTGGGCCACGGATGTGCCTCCCCCGTCCCAGAATCCCCATTTCATCTCTCCTGGGAGACCCAGGAGAGCTACTGGAAGGACAGGGAGAAGAGAGGGCCCTTAGTTTGGGGGAGAGACTAGCCCAGGAAAAACCTGCACAGGAAAGCCACTCTCCACTTCCCAGAATAGAGACCATCCCTAGTTTCGGCTTCAGGTACAACGGACCCCTGGACTCCCCGGCCTCCTGTTGTTATCTGCTGGGCTGTCTTGGGTCAGAGTGCAAGGTTTCCACCAGTAAGGTGGTCTCCCATGAAAAACAGCAGGGAACTTTGGAAAGTGCTGCTCTGGGGTGAGATCGAGGCTCGCCATCTATGGGAAGAGTTACCCTGGGCCAGTTATTTGACATGGGACCCTGTTCCCTGATACGACACGGTAGATGCTGCTAACAGTGCCCTTTTTGGTGAAAGGCCTGAGTGCGAGGAGTGTGGCACAGCCATCAGTAAACGGCAAGGCGCTAGCAGAGGTTATCAGTAGTGACCCTCCACTGCCCTGGAGCCCCACCTGGCAGGTAGAGAGAATGGGAAGGACAGCTCTGGGCAGGCCCTGACCCCAGCTGGCTGCTCAGTTCCAGGAGGAAAGAGGAGGAGCCCCAGGCTTCACTTAGCCTCATCCCTGGAAGTAAACAAGACTTGGCTATCAGATCCTAAGCAAGCAGAGAGAGCTCCGGCGCTCTCTCTGGCTCCGTCTCACACACAGACACACACACACACACAATACACCTGCCTGGACAGCTGACATCCCTTCCCTAAGAGGTGTGCATACCAACGGGCTGATTCACCCCTGCCAGCTTTCCCCCTCAACGAAGCCTCTAGGCTACTGTGCCCACAACAGGACCTCTCTTCCTTTAGGTCAGTCCCAGAATGGGCTTGTCTTTTGGTCTCTGGGTTCTGGCAGCTTCCCCTAGACCACCAAAGGCCAACCTGTTCCCAGAGGGCCCAAGCCTATCCAGGGAAGAAGACTTATCACCAGGCTGGCGGACAGGCCGCCTCACAGTACTCAGGCCAGGGCGACTTTTAGTGGCCAGGTTGCATCCACACAGCTCAGTCCCTGACTCAGCCCACCCAGGTCAAGGGTCTCTCTCCAGGACACACAGCCCAGACACAGGGCCTCCCTGTGAGCACCAGCTCATCACCTCTGAACACCCTGAGTTCCAAGCCGGAGACTGGGATGACACCCCTCCCCACTCAGGTCCCTGTCCTGTCTTTGGCGTTTATGCCGCCTACTTCTGAGCAGGACTTGGAGTAGAACCGGACTCTTCTCCTGGTTGGTTCTGATGCTCGCCTCCCCCAGGACTCCGTAACCAGCGCCTAGGTCTCTCCAAATCCCTCCACGCAGGTTCGCTCCTCCCTACCTCCGAAGCCATGGGGTCCCAGCTCGCGGAAGGAGCCAGACTGCGGCGGCGGCGGTGGCGGCGGCAGGTGGCTGGGGAAGCCCTCCCTAGGCGCCAGTTTGCACAGGGCACCCGGGAAGCCCTGGAGACCGAGCGCACACAGGAGCCACACGGCAAAGGCAGAGATGCGGGCCTGGGCGGGGCGGGCGCCGGCCATCGTCCTCCCGGGGGCCGTCGCCGCCTCCCCGGGGGGGTCGCCTTCACAGTGCGCGCCTCTGGGTTCCGAGGGTGCTTGCGCCCTGAGACGGGAGGGGACAGAGAAGGAGACACACCTGGTCAGCCGCGCGGACGTCGAGGGAGACTGGTGGCCGGGAGGAAGCGGGAAGGGGAAGCACGGAGCACCCGGGGAGTGGAGGGGGCCCGCGGGTCCGGCCTCCCACGCGCACTCCAGTGACCCGGCCGCCCCACGGACGGACTGAGGGACCGCTAAGGAGCTCACGTACCCAGACGCACGCTCGAGCGCCGAACAAAAGGCCAAACATGCTCCGAGCCCGCTCCGCCTCCGCCTCGGCCCGCGCGCCGGGGCCCCGGTTACCTGCGCAGGTGAGTGGGTGGGGCCGGGTCTGCCGAGGTTCCGGTCCCGGCCTCCTGCGCGCCCGGGGGCCCAGCTCCCGCCCCGGGGCTC
>NW_006160123.1:2694839-2698865 GCF_000334495.1 Tupaia belangeri chinensis
CCCTCGGGGCTGCTCTCCTCCGCTTTACCACGTCCAGCCTCGCTGAGGGGCCCGCCCCCGCGAAGTGCGTCCGCAAACCCGGGAACCGCAGGGACGCTGCAGCCGAGCCGGGTGTGCGAGGGTCCGGCGCTCTGCGACGCCTGCCTCCGGCCTCCCTTACCGGAGGCGCTGGTGAAGGTGCCGGAAGGAGAAATGGGGAAAGCCCAATGCAAATGACCCGCCGTCAGTCGCCAGCCCTCGGGAAATCATCTTCATTTCCAAGCGGGAAGAGAACCCGAAGCTGCGTGGCCTGCCTTACCTGTGATAACTGGAATCCCGGCTATCTGTTCCGACATCCCCGCCCTTGTCCGCTTGGGGACGCCCTCTCTGCCACAGGGAACGATTCCCCGCGTCCCGTCTTCGTTGCTTGACCCGCAGCGGCTGTTTGTGTTTGCGGCCCTTCCTCCTCTCCTTCTAAAGCTTCCATTGGGGTCCCTGATGCCGCCCACTGGTCTGCTTCCTCTTCCCTGCGCTTAGGTTCTTTCTGTCCTGCAAAGGCGGTGCTCCTGGTCGAGAGCTGGTCTCTCTCTCCCAGTGCAGTGGCATCCTTGGAACCATAGAGGATCCCGCTCACCAAGTGGCTGACATCATGCCCTTCACAAAACCGTGGACTCCTTGAAAACAAGTCCATTGCTCTTGCTGTGTGAAGAGCTCCTAGAAGACCCTTCTCTACGGGTCAAGACCGGTCCTATTCATGCTCTCTCCAGCAGGACCCCAGCCTCCTCATGGTGGCTAACCACTCCCAACCCAATGGGACCATGCCTTCCAGTTTCTCACCTAAAGCAGCTTGACCTAGTATGTCCCATAACCAACCCTTCCTGATAGCTGCCCACATTTGGGTGTTGGGAATGGGAATCTGGGGCTGTTTCCCCTTCTCTGGAGTTTTCCGGGGATTTCCAAAGCTCCTGGCATAGTGGTGGCCATGGTTGTGCAGTTAATGGAAGGAAGCCTTTTGTCTTGATTTCATTCTTGTCTTCCTCAATTGCGTATACACATAGGATTCTAACACTGGTGGGCCAACCTGTGGCCTGGTGGTTACAGGAGCTGAATCCCATGTGGCTAACTGCACAGTTGAGTCCAGGACTTGGATCTCAAAAAAGCAGGGTGCGTGTGAATGCAAGCCCAAAATCTGACAAGGAGAGAGAGATGAGGGGAAGGAATTGATCTGTGACTATTTCCCATGAGGATTGCTTTCTCCCTCTGTGTCTCTCTCTGGCAAATGCATATGCCTTCTGGCAATTTTTTTTTTCTGTAGAGTTTTTTACTATAGGGAACGTGCACTTGCCCCAAATACAGAGAGATAGAGAAACAGAAAATGAGAAATCACCCCCCAGGGGGGATGGCCACAACACAATCCCTACTCCATTCTCCTCTCGAGATCTTGGGCACGCACGCACACACGCCCAGTGTGAGTTTAAGCCATCCAGTCCGGGACTCGAACCACGGTTGACTACATGGGAGTCCAGTGACACAGCCATTACACCAACTGTTGGTTCCTGCCTTCTGGCAAATGAAAAAGAAAAAAAAAATCTAATGCTGGGGAATATTACCTTGTGGTAAGATCACATTACTACAGGTTATCATTACATCCATTATATACACCATTCTGAAAATTGTTTATCGAGCTCAAATGCCCAAACCCTGTACCTAAGCACTTCCCACATTACCTCATATACTCACAACGAACCAAAGGAGTAGATACTGTTTTTATCCCCATTTTACAGAGGCACAAGCAGGCTCAGACCAGTGAACTAACTTGTTGGATTGCTTGACTTTTAAAGTGACATATTGAGGGCTGGCGCCTAGACAGGCCAACTCCATTGTATTAGTGTCCAGACTGAGCTTTATGGCACTTGCAGTTCTCATTTCATCTGGAAATTCTTTTTTTTAAAATAATTATTTTATTTAACTTTATTTATTAATTTATTTTAAATTTGACCTGAGAGTGACAGAGTGAAAGAGAGAGGGAAAGTGAGAAAGGAAACCACCAGGTCCAAGGCTTGAACTGCGGTTGGCCATGTGGAAGTTCAGTCCCTTAACCACCATGCCACTGCCGGCCACTGAACTTTTCTTTTACGATACCCGTCTGGTTGTGCAGTTAATGGAAGGAAGCCTTTTGTCTTGATTTCATTCTTGTCTTCCTCAATTGCGTATACACATAGGATTCTAACACTGGTGGGCCAACCTGTGGCCTGGTGGTTACAGGAGCTGAATCCCATGTGGCTAACTGCACAGTTGAGTCCAGGACTTGGATCTCAAAAAAGCAGGGTGCGTGTGAATGCAAGCCCAAAATCTGACAAGGAGAGAGAGATGAGGGGAAGGAATTGATCTGTGACTATTTCCCATGAGGATTGCTTTCTCCCTCTGTGTCTCTCTCTGGCAAATGCATATGCCTTCTGGCAATTTTTTTTTTCTGTAGAGTTTTTTACTATAGGGAACGTGCACTTGCCCCAAATACAGAGAGATAGAGAAACAGAAAATGAGAAATCACCCCCCAGGGGGGATGGCCACAACACAATCCCTACTCCATTCTCCTCTCGAGATCTTGGGCACGCACGCACACACGCCCAGTGTGAGTTTAAGCCATCCAGTCCGGGACTCGAACCACGGTTGACTACATGGGAGTCCAGTGACACAGCCATTACACCAACTGTTGGTTCCTGCCTTCTGGCAAATGAAAAAGAAAAAAAAAATCTAATGCTGGGGAATATTACCTTGTGGTAAGATCACATTACTACAGGTTATCATTACATCCATTATATACACCATTCTGAAAATTGTTTATCGAGCTCAAATGCCCAAACCCTGTACCTAAGCACTTCCCACATTACCTCATATACTCACAACGAACCAAAGGAGTAGATACTGTTTTTATCCCCATTTTACAGAGGCACAAGCAGGCTCAGACCAGTGAACTAACTTGTTGGATTGCTTGACTTTTAAAGTGACATATTGAGGGCTGGCGCCTAGACAGGCCAACTCCATTGTATTAGTGTCCAGACTGAGCTTTATGGCACTTGCAGTTCTCATTTCATCTGGAAATTCTTTTTTTTAAAATAATTATTTTATTTAACTTTATTTATTAATTTATTTTAAATTTGACCTGAGAGTGACAGAGTGAAAGAGAGAGGGAAAGTGAGAAAGGAAACCACCAGGTCCTGGACTTGAACCGTGGTCGGCCATGTGAGAGTCCAGCACCTTTAACCACCACGTCACCTGCCGGTCCCCATCTGGAACTTCTACCCTCACCTCAGATTCAATGTGGCTGAAACATAGCTAATTTTCAAGTGGTGAGTTATCGCTATTTGTTGAAACGCCTACAGTTCCTTCCAGGTGCTTGACATACAGATTGGTAATGCTCCCGACAACTGGGAGAACGGTTTCCACTTTACAGAGAGGGTCACTAAGTCGGTCAAGGTCTCCATGAAGAGTGGGTGAAAAGGTCATCTTGGGGTTGAGTTTGTGGGCTTCTGTCTCAGACCAATGGGCAGCTCTTGCATCTTCCATTTACTATTGGTATGGACTTTAGCAGGGTATTAGCTTCTCTGAGCCCTAGTCTCCTTATATATGAAATGAGACTTCGCCGGGTTGTTCCAAGGACTAAATGACTCAGTATAGATAAAGCATTTCACACTGAATGGACAGTAAATGTTGCCTGAAACAAGTGTCAGAGTCAGGATTTTTATCCCCTGTTTTTCTGAGATCAAAACTGTATTTTCAGGGACCAGCAGATGGTGTAACGGTTATATCACCGGACTCTCACATGGGTGACTGTGGTTCAAGTCCCGGACCAGGCAACTGCAAACTCACACTGGGCACATGTGCATGCGTGCCTAAAATCCTGAGAAAAAAATGGAGGAGACCGGATTGCAGCATGGCCATCCGCCCCTTGGCGGGGGGTGGAGGTGGGGGGAGGTGATTTCTCACTTTCTGTCTCTCCGGTGAGCACCCATGCCCTATAGCAAAAATCTGTCTTAAAAAAAAAAA
>NW_006160123.1:2699090-2758344 GCF_000334495.1 Tupaia belangeri chinensis
ACACCCACTGGGTCCAGGACTGGAACCACGGTCGACTACATGGGAGTTCAGTGACATAGCCATTACGCTAACTGCTGGTCCCAGAAAACTATACTTTCTTGGATCAGCCCGGTGGGTAGTCTAGTGGATAGGGGAGGCAGATCCCTCATAGCTACTACAGTCTGAATCCTGGCAGACTCCTGCCTACATGTGTCCAAAATCCCAAAAGGAGGGAGAAATGAGAAGCGGTTGAGGTGTGGCCATTTTCCATTGGGGGGCACTTTCTCACTTTCTCTCTGTCTCTTTCTGGCCAGCATACATGTCCTCTAGCAAATTTTTTTAAAAATTAAAAAAGGGGGGCCAGCAGGTGACATAGTGGTTATGACGCTGGACTCCCATGTGTGTGACAGCAGTTTGAGTCCCAGTCCCGGTGGCTTGAAACTCACATCAGGTGAGCGTGTGTGGGTGCCCAAAATCCAGAGAGAAGAATGGAGGAGAAGGCATTGAGGTGTAGCAATTCTCCCCGGGAGGTGATTTCTCCCTTTCTCTCTCTCTCTGTATCTGTCTCTGTGTCTTCAGTGAGCACATGTACACTGTAGCAAAAATCTCTCTAAACATAAATAAATACATAACAAGCAAACAGCCTCGTTCTGCTGGGGGCTATCTTCTGCCCATTTTATTCCACCACTGGACCTGCGCCAGGCCAGGAGAGCAGGGCAGACACCCTGCACTCTACCTAATCCCATGCTCTTTTTGTTACACTGCCCTGAAGTGGCCCTGTGGTCCTCTTGACTTCTCCTCCCATTTTTTTTTTTTTAAGGTTTCGAACGTACTTTATTTCTTCAATACTGCCATACTTTAATGGGTAGATAGTGCTTTTTCTTGGCATCGGTTTTAAGTTGGTTTTGAAACAATTCAGTATTATACCAGCTGGGATGACTACCAATCTCTCTATTCCTTTGGGGTGACTCTGCCAGCAGGGGACAGGTTCCATTCTATTCCAATTTGTGTTGCTGTATGCGTCCATACAGCAATACAGAAAGTGGCTCCACTAGCTAATACAGCATTACCATATTCGTCATGAAAATCTGGTGTCTGTTTCTGCTGGCTCAGCCTTGCCATTGTTTGCTGAATGCTTTTTTTTTTTTTTAGAAGTTTTTGCTATAGGGCATGTGCGCTCGCCAGACAGAGAGACAGAAAGCGAGAAATCACCCCCCAGGGGAGATGGCCATGCTGGAATCCCTTCTCTTCCATTCTCCTCTCGGGATCTTGGGCATGCACACACATGTGCCCAGCGTGAGTTTTAAGTCACCGGGTCCAGGACTCGAACCATGGTCGATTATGTGGGAGTCCAGCGACATAGCCATTACGCTAACTGCTGGTCCCCTGAATGCTTTGAACTTGGAGAGGACTCAGTGCATTTTGGCCAAGGGAAACATTGTGAGGCTGAAGATAGAATTGCAGCAACTGCAGCTCTGGGGTCGTTGCAAATTCGAGGTAGGTATGCTTCCAAGGAGCCCTGAAAAACAAAATCCCCATTTTTTTAAAAGTTTGTTTATTTTAAAAAGAATTATTAATTCAATATTTTTTTGAGAGAGAGATTATTGCTGTAGGGCATGTGTGCTCACTGGAGAGACAGAGGGAGACAGACAGACAGACAGACAGACAGAAAATGAGAAATCACCCCCTGGGGGATGGCCATGCTTCAATCTCCCTTCTCCTCCATTCTCCTCTCAGGATTTTTGGTACACATGCACATGTGCCCAGAGTGAGTTTGTTTTGTTTTGTTTTGTTTTAGAGAGATTTTTGCTATAGGGCGTGTGTGCTCATCAGAGAGACAGAAAGAGACAGAAAGTGTAAAATCACCTCCCGAGGGGATGGCTGCACTGCAATCCTTTCTCCTCCATTCTGCTCTCAGAATTTGAGGCACACACCCACATGTGACTGGTGTGAGTTTTTTAAGCCACTAGGTCTGGGACTTGAACCACGGTTGACGATGTAGAAGTCCAGCAACGTTATCATTACACTATCTGCTGGTCCCAACCCAGCATGAGTTTTAAGCCACTGGGTCTGGGACTCGAACCACAGTCAACTGTGTGGGAGTCTAGTGAGATAATCATTGTACCATCTGTTGGTCCTATATTTTAAAATTTGCTATTGGGCATGTGTGCTCAGCGGAGAGAGAGGGAGAGAGGGAGAACGTGCAAACTGCCAGGTCCAGGACTTGAACCTTGGTTAGCCATGTGGGAGTCCAGCACGTTATCTACCACCACCTGCTGGCCCCTCTCCCATCTTTCCTTGGCTCTTGAGCTCCCTATATTGGGCAAACTTACTGACAAGTGTTGATACACATAGACCAGTGAGGAGACGTGTCAACACTGGGATGGAAGAGTGGAAATAAGGAACCTTATGCTATTAAGAGTGGACATAATTCATGTATGGGCCATGGAGCTTCATGGCGTTCTTGCTATGTGCTCCTGCACCAGTGTAAGATGAGGACACAAGTATAGAGGTGTCAAGGTGAATCTGTCTGGCCTGAGTAGGTGTCATGATGTTTGCATGTCCTCAATCCTTTAGCAAGTTCTATGAAATATTACTCCTTTGGGCCAGCAGAGGGTTACATCGCTCGACTCCCACATGGCCAACCACAGTTCTATTCTCAGACCCAGTGGCTTGAAACTCACGCTGGGCATGTGTGCATGCATGCCCAGTATCCTGGGGAGTGAATCGAGGAGAAGGAATTGCCGCATGGCCATCCTCCCGGGGGGGGGGTGATTTCTCACTTTCCCTCTCACTGTCTCTGTCTCACTCTGGCGAGGGCACACACCCTAGGGCAAAACTGTCTAAAATGTATTGATAGATATACAGACACATATATATACACTCCTGTCTTCCAGTCCTGCTGTACTGTCAGACCGTCTTTGTGTACAACAGCCACAGTGATCTATCAGAGACTTCAGTCTTATGTTAACCGGCCCAACCACCAGCGCTTAACAAGCAATACCCTTCGGAAGGAGACAAAGTTCAACATGGCTCCCAGGGCTTTGTGTGGGCGCCTCGTTCTCCTGCTGTATGGCTTACTTTAAAAAAAAAAATAATTATTTAATTTTTAATTTATTCATTCATTTTATTTTAATTTGACCAGAAAGAGACACACACATACAGAGAGAGAGAGAGAAAGTGAGAAAGCAAGCTGCCAGTTCTGGAGCTTGAACAGTGGTCAGCCATATGCGAGTGTCCAGCACCCTAACCACCATGCCACCTGCTGGTCCCCTATATGGCTTACTTTTAGCCTCTTCTTCCCGCTATTTCAGCTCCACTGACCTTCTCTTAGTCCCTAATACTCACCATCTTCCTTCTGCCACAGGGCCTTTGCATATACTCTCTCTGCCAAGTGCATTTCTGTTGGCCCCTGTGCCTAGTAAACGCCTACTAATCCTTTAGATTCAGTTCAAATGTTATCACTCTCTAAGTCACATTTTCTCTGTATTTCTGTTGTTGTTTTGGAGTGATTTTTGTTATAGGGCACGTATTCTCATTGGAGAGACAGAGAGAGACCGAGAGACAGAAAGTGAGAAATCCCCCCCGGGGGGGGGCGATGGCCACTCCACAGGCCATTCTCCATTCTCCTCTTGGCATCTGGGGCACTCCTTCACACACACCTGGCATGGGTTTTAAGTCGCTGGGTCTGGGACTCAAACCGCAGTCAACTATGTGGGAGTCTATTGACATAAAGACTATCCCATCTGCTGGTCCCCTCACTGTGCTTTTTTAAAATTATTCTTTTTATTCTTTTTAAATTCATGATAAAGCACATATGTGTACACATTAGAGTGAAAGGGGGACCAGCAGATGGCATCATGGTTATGTCGCTGAACTCTCACATGATCAATCATGGCTCATGTTCTGGACTCGGAGGCTTGAAACTCACACCGGGTACATGTGCATGTGTGCCCAAAATCCAGAGGGGAGAATGGAGGAGAAGGGATTGCGGTGTGACCATCCCCTCTGGGGGGTGATTTCTTGCTTTCTGTCTCTCTGTCTCTGGCAGGCACATGCACCCTATAGCAAAAATCTCTCTTAAAAAAATAATAAAAGAAAGAAAGAAACAGAGTTAGAGAGAGGAATACCCTAGTATTCCTAGTATTACTAGTCATACTGAATCCCCTTCCTCCATTCCTCCAGCCTATCAGATCTTGGGCACTCCCACACATATTCAGTGTGTTTCAGGAGGACCATGCTGGGGACTTGAACCACTGTGTAGACTCCAACCTTTTTATTTTATTTTATTTTTTTTAGTTTGCTGTAGGGGATGCCTATTCACCAGTGAGACATAGCCATAGAAAGTGAGAAATCACCTTCCAGGAAGGATGTCCATGCCACAATCTGTTCTCTTCCCCCCCACTCTCCTCTTGAGATTTTGGGCATAGATTTTGGGCACGTGTGCTGCGTGTTTTTTAAGCTGCAGGTCTGGGATGCAAATCATGAAACCAACCATGTGGAACCTGACTGCCTTAACCTCCACGCACCTGCTGGCCCTGGGCTGCAGCTTTCCTTGAGCAGCACATTACCAGGGTGCCATGGAGCAGGCCCCTCACTGGACATTCTTACGGCACCGCTTACATTTTCTTCAAATCACTAAATGAAGTCTAGTCCACGAAGGCAGGGACGTGTCTCCTTGGGACCACCAATCCCCAGTTCTGAGCGTACTGCCAGTCTTCTAGAGGAGATTGGAAAATCTCTGTGAAATGTGTGAGCTAATGAACAACCAAAACCCAGTGACTCTTCTGGCTTGGTTTTTTTTTTTTTTTTTTTTCTTTTCTTTTTTTTCCTGAAAGGGTTCCCAAGCTATTTAGAAAATAGGAGAGGGAGGAAACCACCATAATAATGGCTGCTGGCCAGAGTGTCAAAGTGGCAGCGGTCTCCAGGCTGCATTCTAGAGGCCTCCCCACTCCCGCTCACCTCACAGAGCTCTTCCAGAAGGGCCAAGAAGAGCCACTGCCATGAAAGCCCATGGCCTGCCTTTGGCAACCAAAGAGAGCAGGGGACATGGAAAGGTAAAGAAAGGACTGGCCAGCAGCACAGCAGTTAAGTACTGTGCATTTGAAGCCAGATCCCACATGACCAACCACGGTTCAAATTCCGACCTGGTAGCTTGAATGTCAGGTGTGTGTGCGTGCGTGTGTTCCCCAAATCCTGATGGGGTGGAGAAATGTATTTAAAAAATGACTATGGCATGAGCCCATTGAAGGGTGATTTATTTCTCTCTCTCTTTCTCTGTCTAGTTAGCACGCATGCCCTCTGGAAAGGAAAAGAAAAGAGAAGGAATGAGTGTTTACTGAGAAAGGACTGTGTCCCAGACTCCATGTTTTATACATATCACCTCATTTCACTCTCCCAACCCGTTCTGCAGGTGAGAATACAGACTCAAAGAGGTTGTGAGACGGGGCTAGGAACAGTAAACCAATGCGGGGTAAAGCTGAGTTTGCACTCAGATCTATCCGCTGTCCTTAAAAGCCTGGGCCTTTCCATACTCCCGCCCTGACTTCCAGTCCTCATGTACCTCCCCCATCCTGTTAATTTAGGGCCTGTAATTCCATCTTTTTTTTGGAGAGGTTTTTGCTATAGGGCGCGTGCGCTCGCCAGACAGACAGAGACATAGAGACAGAAAGCGAGAAATGGCCTGCCAGGGGGGGTGGTCACGCCACAATCCCTTCTCCTCCATTCTCCTCTTGGGATCTTGGGCACGCATGCACACGCGCCCGGCGTGAGTTTAAGCCACTGGGTCCGGGACGCGAACCGTGGTCAACTATGTGGGAGTCCAGCGACATAGCCATTACGCTAACTGCTGGTTCCCTGTAATGCCATCTTTAAAGATCATTCAGCTCTTCTTTTCTGGCTGCTGGCTGTGAGTGTCTCTCTGGCGGTGCCAGCACCCTTGCCTTGTGCTCCCCGCCATGTCTCGGAAAATTGAGGAAATCAAAGACTTTTTGCTAACGGCCTGACGAAAGGACGCCAAATCTGTCAAGATCAAGAAAAATGAGGATAATGTGAAGTTTAAAGTTCGATGCAGCAGATACCTTTACACCTTGGTCGTCACAGACAAAGAGAAGGCAGAAAAGCTGAAGCAGTCCCTGCCCCTACGTTTGGCAGTGAAGGAGCTAAAATGAGCCAGACGCTGTTTGAGCTACATTAAACATTTTTTAATTCAAAAAAAAAAAAAATCATCCATTAGCCTTTCTTAAAGGTCTCTTTTAGGTCAGTGTAAAATGGGGATATCTATATATTAGAAACATCAGGGCCAGCAGGTGGTGTGGCAGTTAAGTCACTAGACGCCCACATGGCTGACCACAGTTCGAGTCCCAGACCTGATGGCCTGAAACTCATGCAGGGTAAGTGTGTGTGCCCAAAATCCCAGGAGGAGAATGGAGGAGAAGGGATTGTGATGTGGCCATCTCCTCTGGTGGGTGATTTCTCGCTTTCCCTCTCACTGTCTCTCTCTGGTGAGTGCATGCATCCTATGGCAAAAACCTTAAAAAAAAAAAAAAAAAAAGGAAGGAAGGAAGGATGAAAGGAAGAAACTCAGCATCAAAGGCAACTACTATGAGACATAAAAAGAAGTGTAACAAAAATTGGAGTGTGGAAAGTAAAAGGGATGACGGACTTAGTATGAATCAGTTATTTTTTTCATCCTTTATATTTATTTATTTATTTTTGAGAGATTATTGCTATAGGATGCATGTGCTCACCGGAAACAGAGAGAGAGACAGAAAGCAAGAAATCACAAACAGGGATTGACAAGGATTAGTAATTCTAGACATACTTGCATTCTAAAGGAGGGTGGTGGTGTTTGTTTAGTCTTTTGTAACAAATATTTGTAAACTTTTTTTATAGAACACGTAATTTTAAAAAAATGAACAGCGCAGAGGAAAAATGAAAAGATTCTCTTCCCTTATAGGTAACCCCACCCTCCTCTAGAATGCAAGTCTAGAAGGACTAATCCTTGTCACCTGAGTGTCAGTTGGGTCTGCACTGTTCCCTCAGTGTCTGGAAGGACCTGAACGGGAAGAGGATCGTGTGATAACAAATATGGCTTCCCAAGCAGGTGCTTCTGGGGAGTGCATATAAATCAAACTTTGAGAAACTTGCCTCTACTGGCACGAAGGGCCCACCGGCTGGTAGCAGTTCACATTCAGACACACCCAGACACAAGGCAGCACTGGTCCTACGAGGGCCATAGATAACCACCCTCCAGCTCCATCCAGCTGCCTGGACTCGGTCCCCAGCAGTGCAAACTCCTGAGCAGGAATCCCTGCTGGCCAGGGCCTCTGCTGCTACAGGATCTGTCCGACCACAGCTTCTCAGGGCCCAAAGTGGGTCTAGGCCCAGGAAGGTAGGATGCAGAGAGATCAGCTGAGAATGACTCAGGTTCTATTCCAGAGCTAGCCAGAGAACACGGACCAGAGTCCACACCCTTGGGAACCTAAGGGCCCCTTCTTCCTCCCAGGCATGGCAGCCTCTTGACCTTTGCTCATCTGCAGTTTATGTCACTGTGGGCCTCAGCAGCTGCAGAAGAGGAGGCTGGGACACAGCTCTGGAGTGCCACTTGCTGGCTGGCAGAGAGGATCCAACAGGCTGGCATTCCTAGTATGGGACAAAAGCCTATCGATCTTTGACCCCTGCCCCTCCCAGAGAGCCCTGGCCCTCCTCCTGCCTACCTTTCCTCCCAGCTGGCCTCTCCTCTGTTCTCACTTCCCTCTGTGCTCTTGTTCTGACAGGCAGTTTTTCCCAGCCCCTTGCTGAGGCCAATTTTTCCATGCTGTCTTCAAGTCCTACTTCCTGCACATCCCCCAACCCGGACAGGGAGAACTCAAGCAAGAAGGTCCACTGGGCTTCTGGGAGGAGGAGGACATCATCCACAGACTCAGAGTCCAAGCCGTCCAGGTCCCGGAGACCCAGCCGGCTGACGGTGAAGTATGACCGGGGACAACTGCAGCGCTGGCTGGAGATGGAGCAGTGGGTGGATGCTCAGGTTCAGGAGCTCTTCCAGGTGGGTAGCATGGAGGAGGCGGGGGGAGGTAGGGAGCCTGGGGTCGGCCAGGGGACTGAGGGAGAGCCTGCTGAGAGACCTCAGTGTTCCTCTGCAGAGAAGTGTGGAGAAAGCCTTGCCCACGGGGTGGGGAGGAGCGTGGGCTGGGAGTCCAGAAATCTGCCTCTGTCTGGTCTCGGTTGTGCCTCTGACTCTCTCTGGGGAAGGTCCTTTAACATCCCCAACACTCGGTTTTCTAATCTGTAGATGGGACTATCGATACCTGTCAGATAGCTGTAAGTCCTGTCATATATCAGGACTCGCTGAGGCGCAAATGAGATAGTTGAAAGGAAAACGCTTGGTCAGGCTATTACGCTTTATTTGCTTTCATCTTCAAGATAACACATCTCTAGAACTACACTGCCGAGTACTAGAGCGATCAGCCACGTGTTCAACGTGAAATGAGCTAAAATGAAATAAAATGTAAAAATCAGCTCCCAGTCACACTAACCATGTTTTGAGTGCCAGCGGCACCCATCAGCACAGGTGTAGGACAGTCCCACCTTGGCAGGACAGCAGGGACTGGTTCAAGTACCCACGTTGATAACAGGGGCTGGCCTGGCTTTTTTTTTTTTTTTTTTAAGCTTATTATTTTTTATTTCCTTCTTGAGCAAGTGGGAGACAGAGACAAAGAGACAGTGCCCCCAACCGGGCCCTGAAGTGGCAATCCATCCCCAACCTCTGCCAGCCCTGGATCGTGGGTGTGCACAGTGTGTGCGATGTACTCAGGGAGGTCGCCAAGGCGAACCCAGAACCCATGTGGATCGGCCTCACAGAGCCCTGTATTGTATTGCTCTGCCTCTGTCTAGTCCTCTGCCTGAGCTCTGAACCTGGCTCTCATGGACTCCCCCCAACCCCATCCTGGGAAAAAGCAGGCCTTGACCCTGGCCCCTGGAAGTGGCACTTTCTTACAGATACCGTAAATGTAGATCCTAGAGTGGTTAACAGCTGCTGCTCTAACACTGAGGATTCCTTTGAGCCCTCACTGCACTGGGCACAATAGCCAGCACTGATGCCCGGTGCTTTGTCTTCTTCTCCCCGCGACACCATTGAGTAGGGACTGTTCGCAGCTGCAGATTGGAGGCTCAGAGAAGTTGAGGAACTTGCCCCAGGTCACACAGCGAGGAAGCGTGGGGCCAGGAGCTGCCCTTGAGTTCTGGCTGGAGAGGGTGGGCACTCATTTGAGCAGCCAGAAGTTCCCCACACCTGAAATACTTTTAAGAAAACCCATGGGACCAGCACATAGTAATGTGCTATGTTGCTGGACTCCCATGTAGTTGACCGCTGTTCAAGTCCTGGACTCAGCGGCTTAAACTCACGCCGGGCGCGTGTGTGTGCGTGCCCAAGATTCTGAGAGGAAAATGGAGGAGAAGGGATGGTGGCATGGCCATCCCCCTTGGGGGGTGATTTTTTGCTTTCTGTCTCTCTATTTCTCTCTGTTTTTCTGGCGACACCACACGCTCTATAGCAAAACAAAACAAAACTAAACTAAACAAAACTAAACAACTCTCCCCCCAAAGAAAAGAAAACCTCAGTGTCACCTCAACAGAATTTAAATCTACTTGTGTGAGACCCAGGCTTTGACCATTCTATTTTAAAAATTATTATTGGGAACCAGCCGTTAGCATAATGGCTATGTCACTGGACTCCCACATAGTCGACCGCGGTTCGCGTCCCGGACCTGGTGGCTTAAAACTCACGCCGGGCGCGTGTGCGTGCATGCCCAAGATCCCGAGAGGAGAATGGAGGAGAAGGGATTGCGGCGTGACCATCCCCTCTGGGGGGTGATTTCTTGCTTTCTGTCTCTATGTCTCTCTCTGTCTGTCTGGCGACGCACGCGCCCTATAGTAAAAACCTCTCCAGAAAAAATTATTATTATTATTATTTTTGTAGAGAGAGATTTTTGCTCTAGGGCATGTGTGCTAGCGAGAGAAACAGAGAGAGGCAGAGAGACAGAAGTGAGAAATCACCTCCCTGGGGGGTGGCCATTCTGGAAACTCTCCTCCATTCTCCTTTTGAGATTCTGGGTACGGTTGCACACGTACCCGGTGTGAGTTTAAGCCACCAGGTATACAACTCTAACCTCAGTCAACCACATGGGAGTGCAGTGACACGCATTACACCATCTGCTTGTCTCTTATTATTGTTATTTTTAAAGATTTTTGGCTTTTATTTTTTATTTTATTTATCTTTATTGCCAGAGGGTGTGTGCACTGCCCAGAGAAAGAGAGAGACTGAGAGGGAGAGGGAGAGAGCACCTACCAGCAGGATAAGGTCATGCTGCAATCCTCTTCCTCCATTTCTCCACCCCGTCGGGATTTGGAGCACACAAGCACACATGCCAGTGTGACTTTCAAGTCTCCAGAGCCAGAATGAACTGTAGTCTGCCCTGTAGCTTCCAGCTCCATGTGCTTTGGGCTCTGGGGCTAGCCCATTGGGCATTTTTTTTTCCTAAGAATTTTTTTTTAATTTAACTTTATTTATTTATTTATTTTAGTTTGACCAAAGAGGGACAGAGTGAGACAGAGAGAGAGAGAGAGAGAGAGAGAGAGAGAGAGAGAGCTGCTAGATCTAGAACTAGCAACACCGTCAGTCGAACCACAGTCAGTCATGTGGGAGTCCAGCGCCCTTAACCACCATGCCACCTGCTGGCCCCCCATTGGGCATTTTAAATAAATAAGTTGTGCAGTTGGCTCTAATGTGTGGCTGGGCTGAACCACTGCTGAGCCAGAGTACTAGGGCCCCTCGTGTCCACAACACATGGTCCTTGTTTCTTCTCTGATTTGACACAGTCCCTCTTCAACTTGGGGCAGCAAAGGCCGGTGGTTCTAGAGAGTAAGGGCTGTCATTGGTCCTGCGGTGGGGGGGCGGGGAGATGGTAGACGTGGTCCAGGCTACCTTCAAGCTCCCTGGGCCGTGTGTCAGTGTGGTCCAGGTGTGGCCCACGGCCCTGCAGTATCTTGAGCCCACTCAGTGGTGGGCGGGGAGGTGCCCTGGAGCTGGGAACAGGAGAGGCAAGCTTTCTCGGCCCGTGTCAGCTCTGCTGGGGCAGGACGCCTCCACTGCACTTCACTACTTCCGGCACTCTCCTCTGGACCTATTTCCATTTGGACTGTTTGTTGTGCACTTGCATGAGAAGTCTCATATTTTAGATACCCCAGCTCAAATCCCACCAGGCATCAGGGTAGCCAACAAACTTTGTTCTGTAAGATGAAGGTGGAGGGGGGTAAGCTGCACACCTGTAACATCAGAAAACAGTACCTGTGGGAGGACCGCTCCCAGGCAATGACTGGAATAAAATGCCTGGCCTGTGGTCACCATGGCAATTGTCCAAAGGTGCCAGGTGGCAGCTCCTGTCCCAATCCCTGCTGTTTTCAGCAAGTTAGGTGGCTGGGAAAATCCCGTGGCGGCCGTAGTGAGCAGAGGTCAAGGCAGCAGTCTCCAGCCTGGTCCTTCTAGTTCTGCCCTCCTGAAGCCCGGCCCCACCACCGGGGCTCTACATGCCCTGTACCGTTTTGGATGGCACTGCTGGGGAGGGCCCTCGGGTCGCCTCACTTAGCTCGTTTAGTTTAACGGGCCCCAGCCTTCCTTTGGTGGAGGGCCCTACTTTTCCCTTGAGGCACCGCCTGGTTGGGGGTCTCCAGAGAAACTGCCTGGGGATACGGACAGACTTGGGGTCCTGGGGCTCTTGGAATCCAGAAGTAACGATGGCTTAGACTTCTCAGCAGGATTTAAACACCCATAAGTGTCTCCTTTTTTTAGGAGACCCTCATTCAACAACGCAGTCCTTCTAGTTACCATCTCTGTTTCTCTTCTCCTAGCCAGAATCCTTAAAACATTTGCCTAGGGGACCAGCAGTTAGCGTAATGGCTATGTCACTGGACTCCCACGTAGTTGACTGCGGTTCGTGTCCCAGACTCGGTGGCTTAAAACTCACGCTGGGCATGTGTGCGTGCGTACCCAGGATCCCGAGAGGAGAATGGAGGAGAAGGGATTGCAGCATGACCATCCCCCCTGGGGGGTGATTTCTCGCTTTCTGTCTCTCTGTCTCTCTCTGTCTGGCGAGCACATGCGCCCTATAGCGAAAACCTCTCCAAATAACAAGACAAAACAAAACAAAACAAAAAACACAAAAAAAATTTGTCCACACACACTGCCTTGGACTTAGGTTTTCTCTTTCTGTCTCCACTCAACCCGCTTAAGTCTGACTTCTTTTTTTTTTTTATTTTTTTAAAGAGTTATTTTATTTATTTTAAAATTTGACTAGAGAGAGACAGACACAGAGGTAAAAAGGGAAAGTAAGCTACCAGGTCTGGGACTCAAACTGCACTCAGCCATGTGGGAGTCCAGCGCCTTAACCACCATGCTACCTGCTGGTCCTCTGGTTTCTGCTCTTACCAGTCTGTTGAAAGCACTGATCAAGGTCACCACTAACCTGTCCTGGGGCTAAATCTAATGTACACATCTGTCGCGTACACTGTTGACCACTCCAGAGTTTTTTTTTGGGGGGGGTGGTGGTGGTGGTGAAAGGTTTTTGCTATAGAGCATGTGTGCTCGCCAGACAGACAGGGAGAGACAGAGAGACAGAAAGCGAGAAATCACCCCCCAGGGGGGGATGGCCATGCTGCAATCCCTTCTCCTCCATTCTCCTCTCGGGATCTTGGGCACACACTCACACACGCCCGGAATGAGTTTTAAGCCACCATGTCTGGGACTCGAACCACCGTTGACTACATGGGAGTCCAGCGACATAGCCATTACTCTAACTGCTGGTCCCGACCCCAGAGTTTTGACACATTCTTTCTCTGTAGCTTCCAGGACACTGTCTTTTCCTGGCAGCAGCTGGCATTTTGGTGCAGTCTTTTTGATGTGGTGACATTTCAAGAAAAGCTCAATTTTCAACTTAAAAAAAATTATCGTTGGGCCAGCTGGTGGCAAGGTGGTTAAGGGGGCTGGGGGCTGGATTCCATATGGTCAACAGCATAGTTTGAGTCCTAGACTTGGCGGTTTGGAAAAATGCACCTGGTGCATGTGTATGTATGTCCAAAATCCCAACAGAATGGAGGAGAAGGGATGACCATCCCCTCAGGGGGTGATTTCTCCCTTTCCCTCTTTCTTTTTCTCTGATGAGTGCGTGAACCTATAGCAAAAACTAAAAAAAAAAAAAAAAAGTATTGTCTTGGGCAGCACCAGGTAAAATGCACTGGTGAGGTGCCAGATTCCAAAGTTCGAATCGCTGAAACATACGTACAAGTACCCAAGATTTAATAGGCTGGAGTACTGGAGGAAGAGGAACGCAGTGTGACCACCCTGTGGAGGGCACCCCTCTCTCTCTGTTTCATGTGTGTGCATGCACTCTTTCATGAAGTGAAAAAAAACGTATTGCCAATGAATGTATGAAACAAACATTGATTGGTTTATCTGAGGCCTTGGTGGTCTCCATGGTGGAGAGATTGGGAGTACAGGGTATCGGTCTAGAGTGAACGGAAGAAAGGGGGTCAAATCAGGCAGCATCTGGCAGAAAACCAGCACATGTGATATACCATCACGCACTCCTCACTTGTACATCTTAGGAGTTGTTTTATGTACCTGCTTCTTTTCTTTTTCCAAAAATGTATTGTTGTTATTATTTTAATTTGCTATAGGGCACACACACTCACCAGAGACAGAAAGTGAGAAAGCAAGCTGCCAGGTCTGGGACTCGAACTGTGGTCTGCCATGTGGGAGTCCACTATGTCACCTGCTGGCCCCACTTCTTTTCTGAGAATTCAAGCTATCCTTGAGTGGAAGAATTTTTTTTTTAATTTTTATTTATTCATTCATTTATTTTTATTTGACCAGAGAGAGAGAGAGACAGAGAAAGAGAGGGAAAGTGAGAAAGCAAACCACCAGGTCAAGGACTCAAACTGTGGTTGGCCATGTGGGAGTGTCCAGTGCCTTAACCACCATGCCACCTGCTGGCCCCAAGCAGAATATTTAGACTACGATGTGTACCATCATATTTTTTTTCCCACTGCATTAATATCTCCCCTCACCCTGATTTGAAAAATAAGACAGAGAGGCCCTACAGGTGGTATGGTGGTTAAGGGTGCTGGACACCCACATGGCCAACCATGGCTTGAGTCTCGGACCTGGCAGCTTGTGTTCTCACACTCTCTTTCTCTGTCCCTCTCTGGTCAACTTAAAATAAATGAACAAATAAAATAATTATTTTAAAAAATGAGACAGAAGGATTGCACACAAGCAAGTGTGGGAGCAGGAAAGAGAGACAGAGTCAGGTACAATGGACAGAGCCTTGCCATTGTGATCCTCAGCCCCAGTCTCCCAGTGAGCAAGAATCCGGGCACATTGTGCCTGCTCTGTCCAGGCTGGTCTGGGGACGGAAGCTGGACCTCCCATGTGGCCCGAACCTTGCACAGGGCATTCTACCGCTTGTACCACCATGGCTGGGCCGGGTCTATCTTCTGTAAATATTTTCTCCCAGTGTGTGGTTTATCTCATTCTCTTAAGCTTCTTTCATTTTTACTTTTACACTCTGTATTATTTTTTTCAGTGACTATAAGTTGTTTTTTTCATTTTAATTTTATTTATTGGTTTATTTATTTTTTGTTATAGGGCATGTGCTCACTGGAGCCAGAGAGCGAGATAGGGAGAAATCACCCCTCAGGTGGGACGGCCATGCCACAATCCCTTCTTTTCTTCCTGGGATTGTGAGCGCGCACACACACACACACACACACACACACACACCTGGCATGATGTCAAGCCTCTTGGTCTGGACTCAAACCGCATAGTCAGCCATGTGGGATCCCGCTGCCTTAACCTCCATGCCACCTGCTGGCTCCTTCAGTGACTATAACTTTCCCAAACAGTTTCCTTTTAATTACTCACATACCATACAACTCAAAGTGTACAATTTAATGGTTTTAGTATCTTCCACAGGATTGTCCAAGCGTCACCACAATTTAACTTTTCTAAAAGAACGATTTATTTAATTTTACTTATTATTATTATTGCTTTTAATTTGTTATATGGAACATGTAAGAGAGAGACAGAGAGAGAAAGCAAAATGCCAGATCTGGAACTTGAACCATGGTTGGCCATGTGGGAGCCCAGCGTCATAACCACCACGCCCCCTGCTGGCTCCACAATCTAATTTTAGAACACTGTATCCCCCAATAGGAATGCCAAATCACTCTGGCTCCAGTTCTCAGCACTACTCCTCCAAACCCCAGGCCACCACTAACCTACTTTCTGTCTCTACAAATTTGCCTATTCTGGACATTTCATACTAAGTGAATCGTAGTCTAGGCTTCTGTGCCTACTTTCGCTGATGTGCTTTCAAGGTTAATTCATGTCGCAGTATGAATCAGCCGTTACTTTTTGTTGTCAATATTGTATGACTTTGCCAGTTTGTTTATCCATTCATCAGTTGGTGGACATTTGTGTTGTTTTTACTTTTTGGCCATTATGAATGATGCTGCTATGAACATTTCTGTGCAAATTTTTGCGTAGACTTTTGTTTTCATTTCTCTTGGGAACAGACCTGGGAGTGGAATTGCTGGGTCAGATGCTAATTTTGTATTGGACATTTTGAGGAACTGCCAAACTGGTTTCCAAATCAACAGTACCATTTTACATTCCTGTCAACAATGTATAAGTTTTTTTTTTAATTGAACTTTATTTATTTTTAATTTGACCAGAGAGGGACAGAGTGAGAGAGAAAGGGAAAGTGAGAAAGCAGGCCACCAGATCTGGGACTCAAACTACGGTTGACCATGTGGGGAGTCCAGCACCCTGAACTACCATGCCACCTGCTGGCCCCAACAATGTGTAAGTTTTACTAATGGGAATCTGTGCTCACGGGAGAGAGACAAAGAGAGGAAAAGTGAAAAAACATGCCCCAATGGAGATAGCCACATGACAATCCCTTCTTCTTTCTGGGTTTTGGGCACACATGCAGAAGTACTTGGTGTGATTTTCAAATTGCTAGGTTTGGGATTTGAACCATGCAATCAACCGCATGGGATCCGCCATGCCACCAGCTGGCCTAGCTATGTATATAACTTTTTATGTTACACATGGAGACTCATTTTATTATTTATTTTTAATTGCCAGAGCCAGAGAAAGAGAGAGAGAGAGAGGGAGAGAGAGGGAGAGAGAAAGCATCCCCCAGTGCCACAATCCCTTCTCCATTTCCCCACGTCACGATTTGGAGCATGCACACACTTGTGCCGTTGGCTTTTCAAGCTGAAGAGGCCAAGACTTCGACTATGGTTGGCCATTTGGGATCTGACCCTCTTACCCACTAGGCTATGGATGAGCTCATGGACACTCCTCCTTTTTACAAAGAATTATTTAATTTTGAGATTACTTTTTCAACTTGACCAGACAGAGACTGAGAGAAAGAGAGGGAGAAGTGAAAAAGCAAGCTGCCAGGTCCAGGACTCAAACTGTGGTGTCCACGTGGGAGTCCAGCACCTTAACCACACCACCTGCTGGCCAGGACGCTCTTTTTAAGAAACCTAGCACTGTTTCAGGCGATGCATAGTGGGTGCTTAACAGATGTTTATTGAATGAAGAAAATGAATGGGTGTTCTGAGACAGGTGAGAGGGGCTGAACATGGAAAATGAGAGGGAAATGGGATGGGAGATGGGTCAAGCCTTAACAGTAACCTTCACCCCAGCACCAGCTGGTCAAGCCCCTCTGAGCCCCATGTGATTCCCAAATAGGATCAGCCAGTCCCTTCTGAGCCTGAGATTGACCTGGAAGCTCTCATGGAACTATCCACAGAGGAGCAGAAGTCTCAGTTGGAGGTAGGAGCAGGGCTGGGCTCCAAGTCCAGGGGCTGGGGCTGGAAGCTTGGCTTGGAACAAGGGGAACCTAGGAACCTACCGTCTGCCTCCTTGGGGAGAGAATCAATTCAGAGGGGAAAATTGCTGGGCAACTGAGTGGGGGTTTATGGGCAAGTGCTGTGGCTTGAGGATCCACCCTCCCCTCTCTTCTACCCAGGCCATTCTCCGAGACTGCTCTCGCCCCACAGAGGTAAGAGGTGTGCTGCTGGGGGTCGGGGGAAGACGGTGGTGGTCGTAGTGATGAAGTGGCCCAGTTGGGGAAGCAGCTAACAAAGAGGAGTATTTGAGAGGAAGGGAGGCCCTGGTCCTTTTCCCTCCTAGCTTAGAGTGAGGGAGTATTAGGGAGGGCAGCATGTGAGGTGGGACGCAGTGCCTTGATCTGACTCCTGTTGCTCCTCCAGCCTTTTATCTCTGAACTTCTCAGCCAACTCAAGAAACTCCGGAGACTCAGCCGGCCTCAGAAATAAACTCAGAGAGACTTACCTTTAGCAGCGTCAGCTCTGCTGGGCCTGCCCTGAACCTCTGGATCCTGCCTGAGGGGGAAACGGCTTCTGGGGACACAGACGAGGAACGTGGAGGACAAGAGGGACTTCTGGACAGCCCCAGTATATGTGCAGTCACAGCTAGTTCCCACAGCTGGACTGCAGGAGCCGGTCATGGCTGTGCTCAGTGCTTCCCTCGACAGCCAAGCGGATAAAACCCATAGAAGCTGCGGCTGAATGAAGTGTGGAGCCTGTGTGTGCTGAGGGACGGGGTGGGGCAGGATGCACCGCAAGGCTTACATCCTCAGTTGCCAGGCTGTACCCACGTACCTCACTCACCCCTCCATCCAAACAGGCCTCAAGAATTCAAAGATGGCCTCAGCAATACTTCAGAGAGAGCACATCTAGCAAGGCCCAGAGGTCAAGCTGAGGGCATCTGGCTAAGACACAGCATGCTGCATCACCAAGAAGGGTCTGAGTGGGAAGACTAGTTTCAAATCCCAGAGGGAGGGTAACAGGAAAAACCTAGCTGGACGTGCATCAGAGAAGCTAAATCCTGCTCTATTAATGACTGATGCAGGAGGCCTTGGGCTGAGGACTCTCCTGGGTTTGCACCAGTCTGTGCAGGCAGGAAGAAAGCACACGAAGCAGGAGTGTGACCGTTCAGGCTGAGGCTGGATGGGGTTGGGGGCGGTGCTGGAAGACAGATACCAGGTCTGAATGGCAGGCAGTTGGGATGGGTGTCCTGGCAGCGGTCCTTTGGGAGGAAGGCAGGAAGCGGAATGTGTGCATTGATCCCGCAGGCACCGAGTACAGGAGAGGCTAGAAATCCAGGCTGGTGGGGCCTGGTGGCTCAGCAGGCTGCCCAGAGCAGGAAGCACACAGCTCAGCTGACTGGATATTCATGCCTATGTCTGAGGCCACCAGGATGGGCGGGACTGTACCTGCCTGGAGAAGCTTACGAGATGTCTCAACCTTTCCCCTCATTCCACACGATTGTGCTTATGGCCTGCTCTCTCGCCACCACTCACGGGGCCAGGTTCCAGGCACGCAGGGCTCTAAAGATAAGAGAAGCTGGGCCTAGTGAATCCACATACTTTATTAGATCCACTCAGTGCCAGGGAGGGCCCTGGGCCCTTGCACCAGGGTCCATGTTCACCCTTACATCTGCCCTGGCCTTTCCCCATCATGCCTCTCCCTTCTGGCCCAGACTTCTGGTCGGTGGGCCTCTACTTTCCCTTTTCTCTGGCTCCTCCAGTCACTGAGTTGAGTGGGGAATCTTTCCTCCTTCCATGAACACTGAGGCCAGGAAGGGGCGTGCCCATCATCGGCAGAGCCTGACGTGCTCTCCATCAGAGGCCGAGGCTGGGCCCAGAGGTGGGGACTCCGCCTGTGGGATGCCTGCAGGACAGCCTTCGCAGGAGCAGGGTCTCCTCAGTGCTCTCGGCCTGCACGTGGCGGCTTGTAGGCAGATATCTGGTGCTCTTTGAGTTCAAAGGCATCATGGCCTTCTCTGTGGAGAAGAGGGATGGAAATCAGGGATCCCAGGTGGCCCACGAGCCCTCCCAGTCCTACAGAACTCGCTCCCGCACCCACCGGAAGCAGCGGGCACAGTAGAGGTCTCCGTCGCAGCCAGTGCAGCGCAGTGTGGCATCCTCATTGCAGATGCAACACCAGGGGAGCTCCTCTTCCTCAGCCTCAGGTCTGGGGGCCGTGGCCTTCAGGGACAGGGGGAATGGGGAAGAAAGGATCCCGGTTGGGTATGGTTGTTGTGGGAACAGTCAGGCCGGGAAGAAGGCTGTGGCGGCCTGGGCATCTTCTCTCACCTCAGGTTCTGCCCTGCAGGGGTGGGCCTGGGCTCGAGGGGCCGGCTCCACGGGGATGTTATAGCCACTGGCCTCATCCAGGGCAGCTTCTTCAGTGAGCTGTGGACAGGGTGGGAAGCGGTACTACCCCTGCTCCAGGCCCAGCCCACCCTCTCCCAGTATTCCTGTGCTCTGTGGCCTCAGCTGCTTAACATCTTTTTTTTTTTTTAAAGAGATTTTTGCTATAGGGCACATATGCTTACTAGAGAGACAGAGAGAGAGAGAGACAGAGACAGAAAGTGAGAAATCTCCCACTAGGGAGGATGACCACGCTGCAATCCCTTCTCCATTTTCCTCTCAGGATTTTGGGTATGCATGCACATGTACCCAGTATGTTTTTTTTTTTCTGTTTGTTTGTTTTAAGAATGATTTTGTTTAACTTTATTTATTTATTTTAATTTGATCAGAGAAGGACAGAGAGAGAAAGTGAGAAAGCAAGTCACCAGGCCCAGGACTTGAACCACCACCGGCCATGTAGGAGTCCAGGCACCCTTAACCACCATGTCACCTGCTGGCCCCTCACCCCCAGCATGAATTTTAAGCTGCCAGACCCGGGACTTGGACCACGGTGGACTACATGGGAGTCCAGTGATGTAACTATTATGCCATCTGCTGGTCCCACTCATCTTTCTTTCTTTCTTTCTTTTTTTTAATTATTTTATTTAACTTTATTTATTTACTTTTGACTTGATGAGAGAGAGAGAGAAAGTGAGAAGCAATCTGCCAGGTCCAGGATGTGAACCGTGGTCGCCATGTGGGAGTCCAGTGCCCTTAACCACCATGCCAACTGCTGGCTCCCCCTCTCATGTTTCTTTACCTGTTACCTATGGCTGCTGATTTCCCACCTCAAGGGGCCCGAGGGCAGATCTGGATCACAGAGACAGTGCAGCCCCTACTGAACAGGGGGCACAGGGACTGCCCACCAGCCCCAGAGTAGAGGGGGGAATGGTGGGGCAGAGGCAAGACAAGGCAGGCCAGGGCCCACCTGCTGCAGGACTCTCTGGATGGCTGTCTCCTCATCCTCATCGTCATCACTGTCTGGGAGGCGATAGTCCTGGAGGGTCACTTGAAGAGGGGTGGACAGGAGCAGGAGGAGGAGGAGTGAGAGTGAGAGATTTCATTGAGTGGCTGTTCTCTTGCTTCCTGAAACTCATTCGATTCCCAGGAGCACTCCTGTCACAGCTGAGAAGCTTCTTCAGTCACTCTGGTCATCAGACCCTGTACCTCCTTACCCCACACCTGCAGGGCTCGGCCAGCACTTAAGGCGCCCTGAGTGCTGTGGAACAGTTACAGAACCTCAGCGTCTGAACAGACTGAAGGTCCTCCTGCCCCGATGGCTGCCACGGATCCCTCGCCCACTGCTTCGCCCCATACCTTTCCTGGGGCTCTGGGCAAATGGACCCTCAGAACCCAACTCAGCGCTGGCAGGGAGGCCGTGGCCTGGGGTGGGGAGGCCGTGGCCTGGGGTGGGGAGCGGCTGCTCCCCAGCATCTACCTGTATCAGGGTCCTGTCCCCGCAGCACAGCCAGCCGCTTGGCAAGGGCCAGGATCCTGTCCTGCCTGGTGTTCTCCTCCCGCAGCGCGATGGCCGCCTCGGCCAGCAGCCTGTTCTTCTCCTCCTCCAGGGACCGCCCAGCCTGCCTCTCAGAGTGAGTGCTCGGTCCTGGGCCCCCCCGGTTGAGGTCATTCTGGACAGAGACAGCTGGAAGGAGTAAGGCAGTCAGGGAGGCAGAGCTGTTCCAAAACCTCTCCTCCTGAGCCTGAGCCTATTTCACAACCTTTCATTCTTTTCAGATTTTTGCCATAAGGGCATGTGTGCTTGCCAGAGACAGAGAAAGAGAGAGAGAAAAATCATGCCCCAGGGAGGGCCACACCACAGTCCCTTTTCCTCCATTCTCCTCTCAGGATTTTGGGCACACACACATGCCCGGTGTGTTTTTCAAGCCACGAGTCCAGGACTTAAACCATAGAGTCAGCCATATGGGATCCAGCACCTTAACCACCATGCTACCTGCTGGCCTCACTCCCCTCATATTCTAACATGCTGCATTCAGGGTGAGTATCTCAGGGTTTGAGAATCACTTCCTTGAAGGACCCATATTTGAGGAGGTCAAGGTTCGACCAGTCTCTTTGCCTTCCAGGGCTGGAATTTACATTTCCTGGGGGCAGTATGGAAAGGGAAGCTGAGGTCTTGAATATCACCGGGCAGGAAGAATGTTAGCAGAGCAGGTGTGGCTCTGACATGGCCACCTTCAGCTCAGAGTTTCACAACAAGAGGTTTGAACTCACACAGCTTTGGGCTCTAGTCCCTGCTCTGTTGCTTCGGTTGTGTGACCCTGGCCAAATTCCTGAAGCTCACCAGGTCTCAGTTCGCTCATTTACAAATAAGGACGACAGTACATACCTCAAACGATTGCTGAGGATATTCAATGAGACTGAGTCTCTACACAGTTGGGTTTCTCAGTCCCGGTCCTATCGACACTCTGGACCAGCTATTCTGGGAGGCTATCTCATGTATTTTAGATGTGTTTAGCAGCAACCCTGTCTTCTACCCTCTAGATACCAGTAGTACCCCGAGTTGTGATAACCAAAAAGTCTCCCAACACTGCCGAAAAGCACCCTGGGGAGAAAAGTCAGCTGTGGTTGAGAACCGCTGCTCTGATGCCCTCGAACCTCACTGACAGAATTTCCAGCGCTGCCGGCAACATCCACATCATATTCTGCATCTGCGCTGTCCGAGGTGGTAGCTATAAACCCAGGTGACCAGTGAGCACGTGAAATGCAGCTGATTAGGCAACTGAACTCTGAATTTTATTTCGGTTTAATTCAACTGAAATTTAAACAGCTGCTACGTCCTATTGCCACCATCACTGCAGAGAACATTCTCTGAGCACTTACTGCGAGCCAGGTAGAGTCTCGAGCATTTACTGGATTTTATGATCTCATCCCTTCCTCATGACTTTCCCATGAGGTAGGTTTTACTGTGTGTATCTCTCTTTTACAGATGAGGAAAAGTGAGACTTAGGTCAGGTAATCTGCCCAGGGTCAAAGAGCTAGTGTGTGCTAGCACTAGTGTGCACTCACTCAATCACGAGGTTTGCTCTGCTGCCTCTGGAATAAGCACTCAATAAACGATACTCCTGTAGTGAACTCTCATAGTATTAATAATTCTCTGATTTGCATTTATCTCCCAGAGCACAGGCAGCAGAGCCTCTTCCACCTGGGAAAAGAGGTGGGGTTGGGCCCTGGGGGAGCCGGGTAGAGGGGTTACCTGGGCCTCCTTGTGGCCAGCTCTCGTCAATAGCCACCTCAGCGGCCAGCTGCGTCAGCAGATCCTGCGCCTCCTGGGCATGGGTCCTGGTGTCTGGTGGCTGGTGTGCCTGTGTGGAGGGAAGAACTTCAGTGGGGAGTGGAAGTAGGGGAAGACTACGGCTGACGGCCCAGACCAATGTAGGCCAGGGGTGGATGCTGATGAGTTCTCAAAGCCCAGGGAAGGGGGAGGAATCAAAGACCCACATAACCGAGTAGGCCTAGCAATCCCCAACACGACTGAGGGTACACTATTTCCTGCCCCACCCAAGCCTGCTGCTTGTTCCTGGTTCCTTGGCTGGAGGCAGGTCTGAGGATCAAGAGGCACAAGCGGGAGGTTCACCAACTTCTGCGGAGTGCATTAAAGTACATGTATCTGGGCTTCTGTCCCCTCCGAAGCTATAGCACTCACCGGCTGGGGGCTCTGAGAAGGTGGGACTCTGCCCTGCAATATGGCAAGCCGTTTCTCCATCTCCTGGGTGGAAGGGATGGAACCCCGAGGCTCATCCCTTAGCGCAGCCAGTCGTGCCTCTATCTCTGCCTGTGAGGGCACTGCCTCTGCAATTGGCACAGGGGAGCCTTGTAAGGGCCAGAGGAGTCCCAGTCCCAAAGGCCCTGAACTGTGTCCTTTTCGTCCCTCTGCCTGTCCGCACTCACTGGGCCTGTTCTCCTGGCGGAGGCGTGCTAGGCGCTCAGCGATGACCTGGTCTTGTTTGGTCAGTCCCTGGCTCCGGGGAGTGTTAGGCTTCTGTTTGGCTTCTAAGGCAGCCACTCGCCTGGTAGGATAAGAGAGAGGCTCTTGAAGAAGGCAGAAGGGAGAAGTGAAGGCACGCATGCGCAGTTTCCCATCTAAATCAATTCTGGGCATCTAGGGAAGTCTCCAATAGGCTTTGGTCTTTCATGGTCCTTGCTCAACTTGTTCTAAAGCCCAACCTGGCCAACCAGCCAGAGAGGCCAGTGAGAGAGAAAGATGTGCCAATGGTTTTTCTGGATAGGGCAGAAGAGCTGCCTCCTGAGCCCGAAAGGGGCAGTCAGGTACCTGGGAGGTGGGTATCCTCCTGACACTGTGCTTATCTGAGGCTCAGAGGTGCGCCTGCCCTGGTCCTTTCCCCGTCCCCATTTTTCTTTTTCTTCAGCACTTACTTCTTGTAGTTCTGAGGTGGTGACCATTTGGAGGCGTTGGCAGGAGCTGACCCTCTATAGACAAAAAAACACAGTGTCAGAAGTCCTGCCAGTCAGTGCCCTTGCCCCAAACACTTCTGGAACTGACCTCCAACCACAGAGCACAAGGCTTGGAAGTCTGGCCAGGAGCCCACCGCCATGGTTGGCTGAATACATGCCCCTCACCTGGTCAGGACCTCATGACACTGCTTGCAGACTTTCTGTGGGGTGTTCCCAGTATGAGGCACCACTGCACTGAAGCCAAGGCAGCCGGAACAGAAGGCCCGGCCACAGTTCTTACAGCCATACTACAAGAGACATGAAGCAGGAGTATCTACCTCTCACCTGCGCCTGCAGGCTTCTCCCTGTGACCCTCTGAGCCCACACAGAGAGAAGATACTGAAGTTGTGACCAGCTCACGGAGGAAGCAGCGCCCCTGAGGCCGAGGGAGAGGTACCGGCAATGGGTAAAACACTTCCTCCGGTTCCAGTCTCTTATTCAAATCAAAGGAAGCTTCATGCAAAATTCCCAAGCTTTTTGCCCTATCTTCAATTCAACACAGGAGTACAGAAGACAGAGGCCATTGACTTTGAACAAAGGAGACTCAGAGAGATTACAGAGCCCACGCTTTCTCTGCTCTAGCAGAGACCAGGGAGGCTTGGCTCAGGATGGGATGATAACAATAGTCTCCATTTACTAAGCACTTACTATGTACCAGGCACTAAGCTCAGTACTTTTTTAAAAAAAAATTATTTTATTTAACTTTATTTATTTTTAGTTTGACCAGAGAGGGACAGAGAGTGAGAGAGAGAAATTGAGAAAGCAAGCAGCCAGGTCCAGGACTGGAATTGCGGTTGGCCATATGGGAGTCCAGCTCCCTTAATCACCATACCACCTGCTGGCCCACTAAGCTCAGTACTTAATTAATATTCATCTTCTGATTTGATCCTCACAATTTATACACAGTACTTTACCTAACCCTTATGCCTGCCATTATACCTCCTATTTATTTATTATTTTTTTAGAGAAAATTTTGCTATAAGGTGCTCACCAGAGAGACAGAAAGTGAGAAATCATTCCCTGGGATGGCCATGCCACGATCCCTTCTCTGTACTCCTCTAGGCATCTTGGGCATGCACACACACCCGACATGAATTTCAAGCTGCCAGGTCTGGGACTCTAAACGCTGTTGACTATGTGGGAATTCAGCAACATAACCATTATGCATCCGCTGGTCCCTATAATTCCTATTTTAGAGAGGGTCAGAGGTTACATGACTTGCCCAAACCAAAGTTACCCTGGAATAAGGCAGAGCTCAAAATCGAATCTTGATTCCAAAACCTAGGTTTTTAAGTACTACACAGCCCTGCTATCCTATTTGCCATTAGTTCACCCCATTTGGTCCCATCATCTTATGGTCAGGTGCCCTGACCTCAATGCGGGCAAAGAAAGCCTGCAGTTGATCGCAGGGGAACTTGGCAGGTCTGTGCGGAGTCCAAGATCGGTTCCCTAGGGGTAGGAAGAAGTGTGGAAATACAACTCAGGAGACCTGGATAAAGGCAGGCTGTGGGATGGGAAAGGTTTCAGAGCAGGAAATAACGGCACGGTGTGGTGGACGGTGGTTACAGGATATTAAATGAGTCCGGGCTGCGGACGTGCAGGGGGTACAGAAGGCAACTACCTTTGGCCTACAGTAAAGCGTAACTTTTCAAAAATGAGAGCAGCGCGTTTCCGTTTCTAGGGAACTTTCACCTCCACACCTCACTGGACCCTCACATCAACCCCGAAGGCGAGGGAGTGTTAGTCCCATTTTACAGAAACGGGAGCTGAGGCTCAATGACTTCAAAACCACACAGCTGGAAAGAGACGGTAAAGCCCAATCTTCGGACTGGAAGTCCCGCGCTTTTCCCTCTCCTCCGCGTCCTCCCTGGCCCTCTAGCCCTTGGGGAGAAAAGACTCGCCTCCTTCTTGAAGAGGGTGAACTTCACAGCGCAGCCATAGCACCTACTCTCCATCGTGGCTCCTGTCAAAGCAGGGTCTGCAGAGCAGGGGTCGCGGGGACCGATCCAGCGCTCCCTTCGACCCTCACCCAGCCCCGCCCAGCTCCACACGCCCACCAGCGCCCGGCCGCAGCGGCCTGGGGCGGGGAACCCGGACGCGCCCCCTCACAGAGAGCGGCCGCAGAAGGAACAGGGGCTGCTGGGAGTCGTAGTTCTTTCACGACAGTTTCTCCACTTCCCACTCAGACAAGCCTGACCCAGAGTACTACAATTCCCAGGAGGCTAAGCGCCATGCGGCCGGCTGGGGCCACGCACGCTTAGACTCTTGGGAGTTGTAGTACGAGTCCAGTCAGGTCTGGAACCATGGCGGTGACCAAGGAGCTCTTAGACATGGATCTGTACGCGCTGTTAGGCATTGAGGAGAAGGCGGTGGACAAAGAGGTGAGGATGGTGGTGAGGAAAGCTGATCCTGAGCGGCCTGGCGGCCCTTCCTGTCCTGGCGCCTCGCCTCGCAGTAGGCACCGGCATTCCAGGTTCGGCCCGCCTGGCTGGGAGCTAGGGCGGCCCGACGGCCACGGAAGCTTCGCTGTTAGACTTTTTCGGACGATGTGAGAGCCATACGAGGAAGGGGGTCACGGAGTGCCCCTCGCATTGGGTGGCTGTTCTCTTCCTGTGGCTTCTGTCCAGGAGAGACCGCGGGGAACCTGGGAGAGAGAGCCCTCCTCTCTGCGCCTGCGCAGTCTCAGCCTCGGCGTCCCTGAAGGTGTTTTATTTCAGCTTTCTCCTGCAAGCTGATTAACTTTACTTAGAGCCTACGGCGGAAGGATGAACTCTTGGGGCTTCTTGACTGCTTCCTTAACACCACATTGGCGGTGTGACCTATGAGCTAGCTGTGTCTGTTTTTATTTTCATTTGGCTCTTTTCAAACAGCAGATGCTTAGCTCTTTCCTTTCCCAGCACGTTCTAGTTTTGGGCCCAAGCCAGGAGTTGAGTAAGTCAGGTGGCTTGACAGTCCACCTACATTAGTGCTGCTAAAGGGACCAGGGCGTGAAACTGTTCAAGCTGGACTTAAGATTTCCGTTATGGGGGCAGGGAGCAGTGGATGGCATAATGGTTGCGTGGCTGGCTTCCCACATGGCCGACCACTGTTAGAATCCTGGACCTGGTAGCTTCATAAATCACACTGGGCGCATGTGCATGCATACCCAAGATCCCAGGAGGAGAATGGAGGAAAAGGGATTGCTGCGTGGCCATCCCTGCAGGGGGATGATTTTTCACCTTCCCTCTCACCGACTTTGTCTCTCTTGCTCTCTGGGGAGCACACACGCTCTGAGGCAAAAGACCTCGACAAAAATAATAACAATAACAATAATAATAATAATAAATCTGTTATCAGGCCCACTTGTGGCATAGTGGTTAAGGAAGCTAGGTCCCAGGTGGCTGACTGAGCAACTTGGGTCCTGGACCCAGCAGCTTATAAATCACACCTAGTGCATGTGCAAGTGTGCCTAAACTCCTGAGAGGAAAATGGAGAAGGGATTGGCCCGTGGGCCCCAAGATGCTGGGATGGGGCAGTGATTTCTCACTTTCCCTCTATAGGGTGGGGCAGTGATTTCTCACTTTCCCTCTCTCTGCCTGTCTTTCCTGACACATGCCCTATGGTAAAAACCTAAAAACAAACAAACAAAAAACAAACAAAAACTTAAAAATCCCAGACGAAAAATAATGGATGTGGAATGGAAGGTTGGTCATTCCCCCAGGCCCAGAGGAATGCTTTCTCACTTTCTTTTTCTCCCTCTGTCTGGTGAGAACAGGCACCCTACAACAAATTTTAAAAAAACGTTTAATTTGTTCTTTTTCTTGCCATAGGGCACATGCACTAGCCAGAGAGAGACAGACAGACACAGAGAGAGGGGAAAGTGAGAAATCACAACCCCTTTACTCCCCAGGGAATGGCCAAGAATAATCCCTTCTCCTCCATTCTCTCAGGAGTTCGGACACACACACATGTGCCAGGTGTGTATTTCAAGTCACAGGATCCACAACTCAAACTGCTCAGTCAGTCATTTGGGATCCAGGCCATAGGCTGGCCTGGTGTTTAGCTTACTTCACTTAATGTTGTGGAGGTTCATCCATGTTGCAGCATGTGTCAGAATTTCACTTTTTAAAATTTTATTATTAACCATTCTTAAGTTTATTCATTTTTTTTCTTTTTTTTTTTTTTTTGTGAGAGGTTTTTGCTATAGGGCGCGTGCGCTCGCCAGACAGACAGAGAGAGACAGAGAGATAGAAAGCAGGAAATCACCCCCCAGGGGGGATGGCCACGCCACAATCCCTTCTCCTCCATTCTCCTCTCGGGATCTTGGGCACGTACGCACACGCGCCCGGCGTGAGTTTGAGCCACCGGGTCCGGGACTCGAACCGCGGTCGACTACGTGGGAGTCCAGCGACATAGCCATTACGCTAACTGCTGGTCCCAAGTTTATTCATTTCTTGACAGAAAGCAAGAGAGACAGGGACCCTCCAACAGTGTCTTGTCATACCATGATCCTCACCTTCAGCCTTCTAACCAGCCCATGAGTATGGGCATAATCGTGGGTGTGCCCAGCATAGAACTTAATTCCCATCTTTTTCCATTTAAAAACTTTTTTTAAATGTAATTTTAGGGGACCAGCAGTTAGCATAATGGCTATGTCGCTGACTACCATGTAGTTGACTGCAGTTCGTGTCCCAGACTCGGTGGCTTAAAACTCAGGCCGGGCGCGTGTGCGTGCATGCCCAAGATCCTGAGAGGAGAATGGAGGAGAAGGGATTGTGGCGTGGCCATCCTCCTGGGGGATGATTTCTTGCTTTCTGTCTCTGTCTGTCTGACGAGCGCACGTACCCTATAGCAAAAATCTCTCTCTAAAAAAAATAATTAATTAAAAAAATGTAATTTTAGTTTTTATCTTTATTACTATTATTTTTTTATTTGACCAGAGAGAAACACAGAGAGAGAAGAAAAGGGCAAACTACTCAATCTGGGATTCAAACTGCAGGTGGCCATGTGCCAGTCTAGCACCTTAACCTACCATGCCACCTGCTGGCCCCAAACTTAATTCCTCTTTAAGGTTGCATAATGTTTTATTTTATATATACACTGTATTTTGTTTATCCATTCATCTGTCAGTGGATGTTTGTTTCACTTTTTGGCTGTTATGAATGAAGCTAGTATAAATAATAAAGGTGTACAGATCTGTTTGAGTCCCCATTTCAAATTTTCTTTTTTTTTTTTTTTAATTTATGAATTTTTTTTTTTTTTTTTTTGGAGAGATTTTCGCTATAGGGCGCGTGCGCTCCCCAGACAGACAGAGAGAGACAGAGAGACAGAAAGCAAGAAATCACCCCCCAGGGGGGATGGTCACGCCACAATCCCTTCTCCTCCATTCTCCTCTCAGGATCTTGGGCACGCACGCACACACGCCTGGCATGAGTTTTAAGCCACCGGGTCCGGGACGCAAACCGCGGTCAACTACATGGGAGTCCAGCAACATAGCCATTACACTAACTGCTGGTTCCCTGGATCTGGGATTTGAACCACAGGCAGCCATGTTGGAATCCACTACCTTATCAAAATACCATCTGCTGGTCTACCACTTCAGATTCTTGTGGCTACATACCCAGAAGTAGAATTGCTGGGTGATCTGGTAATTTGTGTAATGTCATAGGAGTTGTCAGATTGTCTCTCACCAAGGCTGTGTCATTTAACCTTTCCACCAGTAATGCACAAGGGCTTCGATTTTTCCATATCCTCACCAGTCCTTGTTATTTTCTTTTTTGGATAATAACCATCCTAGTGGGTATGCTTTAGGACCCTTACACTTGCTAATCTTGCTAGAACATTCTTCCTTTGAGCATTTATACTATTACTTCCATACCTTATTCAGATTTCCATTCAGATATCACCCCCTTGGGGCTGGCAGGTGGCATGGTGGTTATGGCCTGGACTCTCACATGGTCAACCACTGTTTGAGATCTGGACCTGGTGGCTTGCTTCCTCATTTTTCCTTTCTCTCTCTGTTCAAATTAAAATAATAATAATAATAATAATGATGTTCTTTCTTTTTTAGAGAAAGATAAGGCATTCGCGCTTGCTGGAATAAGAGAGACAGAGAAACAGAAAGCAAGAAATCACCCCCTGGAGGGATGGCCACGCCACGATCCCCTCTCCTCTGGTCTCCTGTCATGATTTTGGGCACACGCCCACAAGCACCTGGTGTGAATTTCAAACCATCAGGTTCAGGACTTGAACTGCGGTTGGTCGTTTGAGAGTCCAGCGATGGAACCTTTATGCCATCTGCTATTCCCCTGTAGTGTATTTCTTTAATTTTTTTTTTTCTCTTGCTATAAGAAGAAAAGGACAGAAAGAGAGAAAACACCCCCCAGGGGGTTGGCCACACTACAATCCCTTCTCTTTCATTTTCCTTCTGGGACTTCAGGCATACACACACACACACGCACACACACACACACGCACACACACGCACTCACACACACGTGTCCTGTGTTTTTCTCAACCCACGAGGTCTGGGACTCAAACTGCATATTTGGCTGTGTGGAATCCAGCCATGGTAACCACCAGGCTCTGAAGCCAGCGAAAGGGCCCATCTTTATTTTATTTATTTATTTATTTATAGGCTTTTGCCATAGGATACATGTGCTTACTGGAGAGAGACAGAGGGAAAGTGAGAAATCACACCCCTAGGGAAATGGCCACACTGCAGTTTCTTCTCCTCCATTCTCCTGTCAGGATTTTAGGCATGCATACACATATGCCCAGCATGAGATTTAAGTCACTGGTTCCAGGATTTGAACATGGTAGTCCAGCAATGCAACCATTACACCATCTAATTATCCACTTACAGATTTTTAAACATGAATAAAAGATAAAAGACATTTCATGTGTGAAAAGGAAAATTTGCTAAAAATTAGCAATGATATAGGGATTTGTGCTTAAAATCACAGTTTACCTCTACATACAACATCTGTGTAAATTTTTAATATCAAAAGTAAGATTTCTGTAAAACACTTCTGAAATAAAGAGTCTAATAACTTATACTTTAGTTTACATGTAAATTCCTTATAAGTTAAAACATTTAAGACTATATAATTCTCCATTATTATTTTTTTTGAGAGTTTTTTTTTTTTTTCTATAGGGCGTGTGTGCTCGCCAGAGACAGAGAGATAGAAAAACACGGTCAGCTACATGAGAGTTCAGCGACATAGCCATTACATTAACTGCTGATCCCAAGGAGCCCAACATCTTAAAATATAGAGACTAAATGTTGCTAGTTCTCCTAGAAAGTTTGTTTCCTAATCAAATTGTGATTTTCTAGAAAGAACCTTAGTACAGAAAGTAGTACTCTTTATCACTAATTTTTTTCCTAAGAATTATTTACCTAATTTTATTTATTGTTTTTATAATTTTCTATAGTGCACATGTGCTTACCAGAGAGAAAGAGAGAGAGAGAGAGAGAGAGAGAGAGAAAGTGAGAAAACAAGCCTGCAGGTCTGGGGACTTGCACTGTAGTGAGAGCCCAGTACTTTAACCACCATACCACCTGCTTGTCCTCAAGAGAGATTTTTGCTATAGGGCATGTGCACTCATTGGAGAGAGAGAGACAGAGGGCAAGAAATCACCCCCTACCCTGGGGTGATTGCCACGCTGCAATCCCTTCTCCTCTGTTCTCTTGGGATTTTGGGCACACGTGTGCCCAGCCTGAGTTTCAAGCTGCCAGGCGTGGGACTTGAACTGTGGTCGACTCTGGGAATCCAGAGACGTAACCATTATGCCATCTCATGGTCCTGGTCTTACTAATCTTAATAAGTAAGGCCAAGAATTTTTGCTTGTGACATTTACCGTATGTTGAGGTAAATGGAAATCATAGTCCAGAACATTGAGAAATGGTGGAACTCGTAAATGTGCCTTCATAGTCACCTCTGTACTTGTAAGCAGTTAAGAAAGTGACCTTTAGAGTCTGACTCTGGGTACTAGCTCCATACTGACTAGTCTGTGACCTTGAGCAAATATTAAACCTCTCTGTGCCTTGGTTAACCATAGGCAAATAAGAATGATGGTAGTCCCTCCTTGATGACATTGTTGTGAGGTTTGATCCTCGTGAAGAAAGCACTTGGCACAGTGCGTGACACAGAGTGCGTGCACGCTGCGCGTTAGCTCTGGCTATTTTGATTGTTAGGCCACCCTCCATACACCATAAATTTTAAAGTCAAATACAGATCATCCCCTACTCGTGTCCAAGGTTATCCTCCACTCCTTCCTTCTTGCTCATGTCAGTCCTGGCTGATTAGTGCTTATTCACCTAACCACACAGGAGTGATTCTTGATTGAGGCAGGGATCAAGGTAGAAAGAGGTAGGGAATCAAGACTAACAAAATAGGGGTCACCAGAGTTTAGTTCAGATCAACAAATTAATAGATGAGGTACTGTGTGGGCACGGTGGGACTCTGAGGTGAGTAAGCTGTCACTTCTATGTTCTGACAGCTCACAGCGCAGTAAACAGTGAACTATGAGGCAGAATGAAAGAGGTTCGTAAAAGTGTAAGAGGGCCCAGCCACGGTGGTGTGCACTGCTAAGATGCTGTGTTCACCAGGCTGTGACCACACGGGAGGTCCAGGTCTGATAGCTGGTCCAACCTGAACGTTGGGTGCGATGGCATGTGTCTGTAATCCCAGTGACTCAGGGAGACAGGCAGGAGGGCTGCGAGCTTAAGGCTAGCCTGGCAGCAAACTGACATCCTAGTTTTTTTGTGGAGAGGTTTTTGCTGTAGGGCACTTGTGCTCGCCAGAAAGACAGAGACAGAGAGACAGAAAGGGAGAAATCCCCCCCCGGGGGGATGGCCGCGCTGCAATCCCTTCTCCATTCTCCTCTCAGGATCTTGGGCACGCATGCATACGTGCCTGGCATGAGTTTAAGCCACTGGGTCCAGGACTCGAACCACGGTTGACTACATGGTAGTCCAACGACATAGCCATTATGCCAACTTCTGGTCCCCTGACATCCTATCTGGAAGCCTGCTGTGGTAGGGTGCACCTGTGGTCCCAGTTACTTGAGAGGGGGAGGCAGGAGGATTATGACACAGTGAGACCCTGTCTTTTACAAAACATGTGTACAAGGAAGATGCTGTAGGTGTAAAGAAGACAATGTGATCCATGTGATTGGCAGGATCAGGGGACACTTCTCTGAGGAAAGATTTTTGTGTAAATCCTTGAAGAAAGAAAAGATGATCTCACAGCAGAGTTAGAAAAGGTCTTCATGTTCATTTACTCTCCTCATTTTATCCACAGGAGGATAGAAATCCAGAGAGGTTATGAAGCTTATGCAGGACCATACAGTGAATAAGCATCAGGCCCAGCCTGCAGCCCCAGTTTAATATTCTTTCCACTCCTGTGCAGCCTATGGATCTGTTTTTCTGTCTGGGAGCCTTTCCTTTCATTTGAAGTCCTCCAAAGGGTATATAGCTTTCTCTGTCTTGGTCGGTATTACTTGGTGAAGCCAGTATACATCTGATTGAAAATGCATTTTGAGGGCCAGCCGGGGACATAAGTAAATTAGGTGGCTGAATCACACATGGCCAATTTTGTGGTTCGAGTCCTGGATCCAGCAGCTTGAGAAACACACCAGGGACTTGTGCGTGCTTGTCTGAAATCCCAAGAGGAAAGTGGAAGAGAAGGGATTGTGGCATGGCATCCCCTGGGTAATGATTTCTCGCTTTCTCTTTTTCTCTTTCTCTCTCTGTCTCTCTCTGGTAGCACATGAGCCCTACAGCAAAATAAAACAAAAAAAACTAAAAAAATTGTTTCTTATAATTTAAGAAAAACTTTTTTTTTTTTTTTTGAACTAAAAAAATGGTTTCTTATAATTTAAGAAAAACGTTTTTTTTTTTTTTTTTGCTAGAAGGTGCATGTGCTCACGAGAGAGAGAGAGAGAAAGGGAGCCAGGGAAAAGAGAAAGCATCCACCCCAATGGAGTTTGGTCACACCTCAGTTCCTTCTTCTTTATCTCCCTCCTTTTGGGATATTGGGCACATATGCACTTGGGCTTTGTGTGTGTCTCAAGCCACCAGATCAGGATCTCAAACCAGGTTGCTGGCTGTGTGGTATTTGGCTGCCTTAACTACCAGGTCATGGAGCAGACCTGCTTCTTAAAAAGTTAAGAGTTGGTTTGGAGGGACCAACAGATGGCATAATGGTTATGTCACTGGAATCCTACAGTCGACTGCAATTCGAATCCGGACCCAACAACTTAAAGCTCACACCAGGCACATGTGGGTGCGTGACCAAAATCCTGAGAGGAGAATGGAAAAGAAGGGATTGTGGTGTGGCCATCCCCTCAGGAGGTGAGTTCTCACTTTCTATCTCTCTGTCTCTCTCTCTCTCTCCCATGAGCACACGTGCCCTATAGCAAAAATCTCTCTAGGGGCTGGTAGGTGGCGTGGCAGTTAAAGGTGCTTGGACACCCACATGGCCAACCATGGTTCAAGTCCTGGACCTGGTGACTTCCCTTTTCACTTTCCCTTTCTCTAGTCAAACTGGAAAATAATAACAATAATAAATACGGTTAAAATAATTATTTTTAAAAAATCTCTCTTTAAAAAAAAAGAATTGTTGGGACCAACAGCTGGCATAATAGCTGTGTCGCTAGACTCCCATGTAGTCGACCAAGGATCGAGTCCTGGACTCGGGGGCTTATACTCATACTGGGCATGTGTGCATGTGTGCCCAAGATCCTGAGAGGAGAATGGAGGAGAAGGGATTGCGGCGTGACCATCCCCCCTGGGGGGTGATTTCTCACTGTCTGTCTCTCTGTCTCTCTCTCTCTCTATCTCTTTTTCTCTCTCGCTCTGTTCCTCTCTGGTCAAATGTAAATAAATAAATACATAAATAAACAAAGTTAAATAAAATAATTCTTTAAAAAAAGATGTATTAATGGTTTTTCTTTTTAAAAATAAGTATTTTATTTAACTTAATTTATTTAATTATTTTAATTTGACCAGAGAGGAACAGAGCGAGAGAGAAAAAGAGATAGAGAGAGAGAGAGAAAGTGAGAAAGCAAGCAAGCCTCCAGGTTCGGGACTCCAACCACGGTCGGCTATGTGGGAGTCCAGCACACTCTAACCACCATGCCACCTGCTGGCCTCATAAATAAAATAATTCTTTTAAAAAAAGAAGAATTGGTTTGTATGATGGAGGACAGAGAAAGGTGTCAGGGAGCAGAACGAGTGTGAAGCAACAGGAGTAAAAGTGTCTGGTATGACACACAATGGGGCATCACCCTGGGTGTGCTGAGGATGTCACAGGAGACGAATCTGAAAAACGTGCGTTTGGGCCTCTAGGCCCTGGTGGTTAGACTTGATTCTGTGGGCATTAGGAACCCTTCTGCATTTGAGGTGAGCCTGATGCCATCCGCTGTCTCCAAAGAGAACTTTTCCCAAAGCCTCTTATCTCTAGACCAACCGCTGAGGCCTCGAGGTTGGGCACCGATGGGCACTGAGCCTGGTTTCTCTTGAAGACTGTCATTTGCTCACCCAGGGCTTGACCAGTGCGGGGTGGTTCTAGCGCCAGCCTCCAAGCCCTCTCAGTATCTCTCTGATGGTTAACTCACTCTTGGCTGAAGCTGTCTGGCTGAAGCTCTGGAAGTTTGAAGTTTCTTGGCTGCCTGTTCAGTATGATTCATTTGTATTCATGAGTTGTAAGCCATTCATTAGCATTCAAGATAATACCTCCTATTTATATGACACCAAAGTGCTTTCACATGAATTATCTCATTTGATGTGATCTTCAAAACAAGCCTGTGAGGTAGGCTAGGACTATTAGCTCCATTTTATAGGTGAGAAAACGAAGTCTCAAAGAGTTTGATTTGCCCAGCCTAAGGTGGCTAGTAAATGCAGAACCCCTGCCCAAACCTGAATTTTCTACTCCTCTCTCAGAGCTTTTTCCATGACCCACATGGCAGGAGCAACAAGAGGCGGGTCTGTGGGCCTCAGAGAGCCTCACGGCTCTGTTGGGGACACCTGTGGAGACTGGTCCCTCTGCGTGGAAAGCTGCCGACTTGGGTAAACCCGCAGGTACTGAGCCGATCTGGACAGCCTGAGGAAGTGGGTCAGCCTCCCACAGCACGTTTGCAGCTCCGCCGAGGCGGCATTCACAGTGTCTTCCGTTTGCATAGCTGCTTCCCCTCTTCTTGCTATTCATGGATACAGTTATTTATTTTATTTTTTGAAAGATTTATTTAATTTTACTTATTATTTTTTGGAGAAGTTTTTGCTATAGGGCGTGTGCGCTCGCCAGGAAGACAGAGAGAGACAGAGAGATAGAAAGCGAGAAATCACCCCCCAGGGGGGATGGCCGTGCCACAATCCCTTCTCCTCCATTCTCCTCTTGGGATCTTGGGCACGCACGCACACGCGCCCCGCATGAGTTTAAGCCACCGGGTCCGGGACTCAAACCGCAGTCGACTACATGAGAGTCCAGTGACATAGCCATTATGCCAACTGCTGGTCTCTATTTTTGTTATTTTTTAATTTGACCAGAGAGAGAGATGGAAAGTGAGAAGGCAAGCCATTAGGGCCAGGACTCAAACTGTGGTCAGCCATGTGGGAGTCCAGCCCCTTAACCACCACACTACCTACCTGCCCCCCATAAGTACTGTTATCTATTTTCTTTAAATCAGCTCATTTTTACTAAGATAAATTTGTTTAAAATGGAAAGCACTGCAATAAAGGGGGGAAAATAGAGACCTAGGGAGGACCAGAGCCCAGAGAGGAGTTCTACAAGACCCTGGGAGAAGGCAAGGACTGGGCGGAGTGGCCTTGGGGCTGGGGACACGAGTCTGTAGGCTTGAAGGTGACAGCAGGCAGTGGGTTGAGGTGAAGGGCAGTCAGACTCAGGGTATCTGGCAGAGCTGGAGGGCAGGAATCTATAAGCTGAGAAGAAGATGGAAGGGATTTGGGGGTCTGAGCCTGATATAGGGATGCTTAGATAAGGGTGGGAGGGAGGAGGCAGGGTCTGAAAGAAGAGCTGAGGCTGGGCTCCTGGAAAGGAGCTGGTTTGGGAAGAAGGCTAAAGCGGGGAGCGGGGCAGGACAGGGGTTGAGGCCCAGGAGGGAGGCTGTAGTTTAAATACATGTGTCAGCCCAGCTGTGGTGGAGTGCATTAGTTGACACTGCTATTTGGCAGGCTGAGGCCTGGATTCAACTCCTGGCCCACCCTATAAGCCAGGCTCAGTTGCTCTCCTATGATGCGAGATACTGGGAGATTGAAGTGGGAGGATTATGACAGAGCAAGACTCCATTTAAGGGGAGGCCTAGAAGTGAGAGCCCAAAGGATGGGAGGAGCTAAAGAGTGACCTCAGGGATGAGCTGAGGGCCAGATCCCAAAGGGGGGATCAGAGCCAGCATCTGGGAAGAAGGAGGCCAGGCCCAATGAGTGCATGGTCCTAGTCGTTCCAGTCACAGGTCCCGGTCCTGAGAGGGGACCATGGGCTTGGTTAGCAGCTTAAGAGTGTCAGTATGAGGTCTGGATTTCCCAGAACCATCTTGGTACCACATTTGGGGGGCATTGAACTGAAGGGCTGGTCTGGGGGTGGCTGGTTCCCTATACGTGTTGTATTTGGGGATTTCTCTGTAGTGTCCTGTCAGGGTGGGCCTCGGGCAGAAAGGAATGAAGGTGGCCAGGCTTTTAAGCAGAGAGGACTTTTAGATTAAGTGCCCTGACCTCCGTGGTTCCCTTCCTGCCAGTGACGTCAGGCAGTCACATACTCTCTGGCCTTCCTACCAGTAAGGGAATGAGCAGACGTCTGCCTCCCCCGGGCCTGGGGAGAAGCCATGGCCCAGGCTGTAATTACTGCCGGCTCCCATTCCTGGACCCGGGCCTGGTAATGGATCTCTAGGTGACTCACCTGGGGCGGTTTGTTCATTTGGTACCTGCTGTCACACTCTCCTGTCACACTCACCCCTTATCTGAGTCTAGGCTCTCAGCCTGGTTTTTGAGAATCAGGTCTAATTACGCATACCACTGACTTCCCTGGCTCCAACTTGTATTAGACAAGAGACAGCAGCCTTTAAAAAAGTAACGATCTCCTCTTTGTAGGGCCCTGACTTTTAAGTTAACGATGTCTACTTTACATTTATTGGACCCTTTAGCGCCTTGCTTTTCCAGGTGACTCAGGAGTTCTTTCCCTTCAAGAGGAGAAGCTGGAGACAGACAGATGTCAGAGGTCCTGCTGTGGGCCTGGGGCAGAGCCCAGTGGAGGTGGCAGGAGACCCAGCTCCCAGCTCCCAGCCCCCTCGCGGGCTCTGGGCTCTGTGCTCAGGGTGCTGAGAGTGGTAGAACCAGTTCTAGAGCTTGGGAAGGGCTGGTGGCTGTGCGGGTTACTCATTCTTCCCCTGTGATGTGAGCTGTGGGGGTAACGTTAGATCCTATTGTGGTCATCCTGGCACCTCTACCTCAGTAATTTCTTCCCTGTTCCAGACGTGGTTTTTTAAGAGGAAGTGTTGGCAGGTAGAAGGGAGGATTGTGAAATAGCGATGAGGTCTCCCAGGGTCAGGATGGCACCCACTCCCTGCTCCTCCTCAGTGGACCTGGAGTAATTGACATCGGTGAAAGATACTTCCTAATTGTGTCTTGGTTGAAAACAAATGATTGCCCCTTTGACTCAACAGAAATGTACAGTGTGCCTACTGAGTGCTGGGTGCCATTCAGTGCACTGTTCAGGGACCTGGGACAAAGCTGAACTCCTTGCCCACAGAGTACATTCACTGTTTAAATTTTAGAATTATTTTATTTAACTTTATTTATTTATTTATTTTAATTTGACCAGAGAGAGACAGAGAGAGAGAAAATGAGAGAGCAAGCCGCCAGGTCGGGGACTTGAACTGCAGTTGGGCATATGGGAGTCCAGCGCCCTTAACTACCATGCCACCTGCCAACCCCAGAGTACGTTCACTTTTTAAAATTAAAAAAAAAATTTTTTAAAGAGAGATTTTTGCTTTAGGGTGCATGCATTTGCCAGAGAGACAGAGTGAGACAGAAAGACAAAAAGCAATAAATCACCCCCCAGGGCGACAGCCATGCCCTAGTCCTTTCTCCTCCATTCTCCTCTTGGGATTTTGGGCACAGATGCACACGTACCTGGCATGAGTTTAAGCCACTGGGTCCGCAGTTGACTACATGGAAGTCCAGCGACTTAACCATTATGCCATCTTCTGGTCCCAAAATTCACTTTATTTGTAGGGAGACCCCCCCCATACCTTCTTAAACCTTTGTGTTCTCATTTGAGGTACATTTCTAGAAACCATACCAGGAAGGACACAGCAGATTAGAAGCAATTCTTGGGCAGTGCTGGCTTCTGGCAGTCTGGTAGGGGCTGACTAGAGAGGAGAGAGAAATACCATGGAAGAGTAGAAATGAAGATCATCGCCACCCAGGGAAGCATGAGAAAAGCCTGCCCTTCTGCTCTCAGTAGCATGTGAACGCGTGACACTGTTGAGCATAATGGTCTGGATGATGATCCTGAGATGTTGAAGCCAGATTAAACTCCTCAGTGCCCTAAGATGCAAAAAGGAAGGTGATGTGGTAACCGGTAGATGTTAGAAAGCTAGTGAGAAAAGGACCAAGCTTCTGCATGTTGGAGTTTAAAGCGTCGTGAAGTTTACACTCATCTGACACCTTTGTCTTTCTGGGGCTGGGCCTTGGAGATGGCCTACTCTTCTGAAAAACCAGGTCTGGAGGGGCTGGCAGGTGGCGTGGTAGTTAAAGGCGCTGGATTCCCACATGGCTGATCACAGTGCAGGTCCTGGACCTGGCAACTTCCTTTCTTAATTTCCCTCTCTCTCTGTGCTTTACTCTGGTCAAATTAAAAATAACAATAATGGTAAATTAAATAAAGGAAAAAAAACAAAAAAAGCAGGTCTGGATAGGGGTCATAGGGTGGGGAGCTCTGAGCTGTCACCCAGCTCCTCCTCTTTGTGAAGTCTCAGGAATGCAGGTGCTCCTGAGTGGAGAGAGACCAGAGAACTTAGGAGAAACCTACAGGTAAAGAAGGGAACTGTGAGGGGAACCAGCAGTTAGCGTAATGGCTATGTCGCTGGACTCCCATGTAGTCAACCGCGGTTCGCATCCCGGACCCGGTGGCTTGGAACTCACTCCGGGCCTGTGTGCGTGCGTGCCCAAGATCCCGAGAGGAGAATGGAGGAGAAGGGATTGCGGCGTGACCATCCTCCCTGGGGGGTGATTTCTCGCTTTCTGTCTCTCTGCCTCTCTCTGTTTGTCTGTCTGTCTGTCTGGCGAGCGCACGTGCTGTATAGCGAAAACCTCCAAAAAAAAAAAAGGGAACTGTGAGCGTTAATGAATGACAGTACGGGAGCCTCTGGCAACTCGCTGTGGCTGCTTTAGCCTGGCCTAAATGAGCTCACTACTGGCAGGTGCAGTTTCATGGAGCAATTTCCAAGCTGGGATTCCTGCATTTTCAGTCCTGTATCTTTATTTTTCTTTAAGAATTATTTAATTTTATTTATTGTCGTTATTATTATTTTTTTAATTTGATGAGAGAGAGAAAGTGAGAAAGCAAGCCGCCAGGTCCGGGATTTGCAGTAGTGCTGACCATAGGGTCAGCCATGTGGGAGTCCAGCACTTTAACCACTGCGCCACCTGCCAGCCCTTCAGTTCTATATCTTTTTTTTCCTTCTTTTTATTTTATTTTTTAAAGAATTATTTTATTTAACTTTATTTATTTACTTAAATTTGACCAGAGAGGGACAGAGTGAGAGAGCGAGAGAGCGAGAGCAAGAGCGGGCAAATGGGAAAGCAAGCCACCAGGTCCGGGACCTGAACCACCTTCAACCACATAGGAGTCCGGTGCCCTTAACCACCACGCCACCTGCCAGCCCCCTTTTCCTTCTTTTTTGAAGGTTTTTGTCATAGGGCACATGTGCTCACTGGAGATAGGAGAGAGACAGACCGTGAGAAATCACGTCCCAGGGGGATGGCCACACCTCAGTTCCTTCTCCTCCATTTTCTTTATTTTTTTTTTCCTTCTCCATTTTCATCTCAGAATTTTGGACATACACACATGTACCCAGGGCGATTTTTAAGCCACTGAGCCTGGGACTCAAACTGTGGTCAACCCTGGGAGTTCAGTGCCTTAACCACCATGCCATTTGTTGGCCTCACTTTTTTTTTCCCTTCTTTTTTAAAAGATAGTGTCTTCCTAGGTTGCCCAGGCTGGCCTCAAACTCATATCCTCCTGCCTCAGCCTCCTGCATAGCTGGGACTGCAAGCACACAGCACCAGTCAGCAGTAGTCCTGTCTCTCTAGATCATGGTTGATTCCTCGATTTCTTTGTTCTCCTGAAAGTTCCTTTCCTTCCCAGCCTTGTCATAGTTAAGAGAAATATCATTGCACATTTTCACCCGAAATGTAGCTGCTTAAATTAAGCATAAGGTGGGATTATTTCAGAGTAAACAATATTGAGACCGGAAGCTTTTGCAAAGGCCTGCTTTGGGAGAGTTGTGTTTACATGATGAGCAATTCTTCAGGCAGCAGTCACAAAGCTGGGAATCCAGTTTGTAACACAAAGCACCAAACTCCAGGGCAACTGGTTCAAAGTCAAAACTGGCCTTCCAGGCTAAGACTGAGCAATGGGCCCTGCCCAGGACATGCCGAACAGCTAAATATAGTAATAACAAGTTAATCAGGACAGACACACCTGACCAACATTCTTAGGCCAGCGGGGTTTTGGTTCATGGCCACCCTGGACGATCTTGGGCTTCCTGCCTGTGCCTTCTGCTGTTTTTCTTTTTAGGTTTTTGCCATAGGGCATATGGGCTTGCTGGGGAGAGACAAAGAAAGGGAAAGTGAGAAATCTCCCTGCAGGGGGAGTTGGCCACACTGCAGTCTCTTCTCCTCCTGGGATTTTGGGCATCCACTCACACTTGCCTGGTGTGAATTTCAGGCCATCATGTCTAGGACTCTAACCATGATCAGCCATGTGGGAACCTAGTGCCTTAACCAATATACCACCTGCTGATCCCACCTTCTATTCTTTGAATGAGGTATTTCTGAGACCCTGAGGGCTAACCAGGGATTGAATTTTTAGATTGCCTTGCAGCAGATCTGAAGCCAGTCCTGTCCACTGAAAAATTTGAAATAAGTGGACTGTACCCATGGTGGAGCAGGGTTCATTCCAGAGCTCCTGCCAGGTTAGCGTTCTACGGGGCTGGTGTCAGTCTACCCTCTTAATCTGGAAGTAGGTGGTGAGGAGGTGCAGGGATTTTTATTGAGTGCCTAGTTTTTGACAGGTGTCTCATGTGGATTACCTTCTTTAATCCTTCCAGCTGTCCTATGCGGCGTGTAGTAGTTATTTTCCTCACTTCGTAGTTGAAGAACCTAAAACTGAGATTCAGCAATTTGCCCAAGACTGTGCTATTAGTATGTGGAAGATTCCGAATTTGAAAATGCAACCGTCAGACTCCAGAACCTTCTCTCTTATAGTGAACCATGCTGCCTCCTAGCTCAGAGTACTGAAAATAAGCTAAGGAACCCTGTTAAATTTTAGCAGGTTTTTTTTTTTTTTTTTTTTTTTTTTTAGAAAGTAACACCAGGTCATTGTAGAAAGTAAATATTGACAGTAACCCTTTCTTTTAGTAATAGGGAATTTAGATTCCCCATTTGGACTTTGATGATGTGAGTGGGGTGGGGCTCACTGTTCTTTCTATGGTATTTAGCTGGAGTGAAATTTTTGTTCTGTCTACAATAATGACTGCATGGCTTTTTTACTGAATGGACTCTGAATATCATAATTATCCCCTCATTAAGCCACTGCTTCCAAAATAATAATAGGATCTCTAAAAAGGGTAAACATTTCTATCTCAGACATCTTAAGAATTAAATAAATACTTATACTTCCAGAGCTTCAGGTATAGCTCGGCTTCTGGAGAAGTGCTAGAGAAGAAGTGCTTGCATTGGGAGCCAGCAGGTGGCAGCATAGTGACTAAGGGGCTGGCCTCCCATGTGGCCTACTGCAGTTGTCCTGGACAGGTGCAGGTGTGCCCAGAATCCTGAGACGAGAATGGGGAAGAAGGGATTGTGGTGTGGCCATCCCTGCTGGGGATGGGCTCGCACCATGAGTATAATGTAATTAACCATTTTTTTCCTTTTATAAATCATCTCCATGTTTTTTCTCTATTTTCTTGTAGTTTATTTTTTCCCTTAAGACTCTGAGTCCTTTATAAAGTAAGTATCATATTGCCTGTCATTTTTCATACAGACATTTTCCACAGTTTTCCTTTATCCTGTCTTTTAATTTTGTCCGTGACTTTTGACTTAAGAGAAATTATAAAAATGTATATAATATCATCTATTCATTGTGTGTGTGTGTGTGTGTGTGTGTGTGTGTGAGTGATTTTTTCCCTTACTTCATGTTTAGTAATTTCTTCCCTATCCTGAAAGTGATAATGGTACTATCATCTTCTTTCTTTTAGATTCTGTTAGTTTTTTTTTATTAATTTAATTTTTAAAATTTACTTTAATTTGACCAGAGAGGTACAGAATGAGAGAGAGTGAGAGAGATGGAAAATGAGAAAGCAAGCCACCAGGTCCAGGACTTGAACCATGGTTGGCCATGTGGGAGTCCAGCGCCCTCAGCCACCATGCCACCTGCCAGCCCTGTTAGTTTTGTTTTTATATTTAATATTTTGATCCATGTGGAATTATTTTGGTATATGGGTTGAGATGAAGATCTAGTTTTCTTTTTATTTAGTGCAATAAAAACTTTTTTAATGATTATTTTAATTAAAAATTATTTATTTCATTTTATTTATTCATTCATTTATTTTAATTTGACCAGAGAAAGACAGACACACAGAGAGAAGGAAAGGGAGATAGCAAGCCACTGGGTCTAGGATTTGAACAGTGGGAGTCCCTAGCGCCTTAACCGCCATACCAACTGCTGGCCCTGAAGTTTTTAAATTTTGAATTTAATTTTTTAAAATACTTATTTATTTAATTTTATTTATTCACTCGTTTGTTTTAATTTGACCAGAGAGAGAGAGAGAGAGAGAAAGCAAGCCACCAGGTCTGGGACTTGAACGTGGTCGGCCATGTGGGAGTGTCCAGCACCTTATCCACCACTCCACCTGCTGGTCCCTTGAATTTAATTAAATTAATTAATTAATTAATTAATTTTAGAGAGAGATTTTTGCTATAGGGCACATGCATTTGCTGGAGAGACAAAGACAGAGAAACAGAAAGTGAGAAATCATCTCCTGGGGAATGGCCACGCCTCAGTCTTTTCTCCTTTATCCTCTTGGGATTTTGAGTATGCACACACACACATTCCTGGTGTGAGTTTCAAGTTTCTAGGACTGGGACTCGAATCACAGTCAGCTGTGTTAGAGTCCAGCTACATAACCATTACGCCATCTGCTGGCCCCTTATTATAATTTTAAACTTTGCTATAGAGTACCTGTGCTCATCAGAGAGAAGGAAAGTGAGAAAGCAAGCTGCCAGGTCCAGGACTCAAACTGTGGTTGACCATGTGGGAGTCCAGGCCCTTAACCACCACACCCCCTCTGGCCCCATCAGCGTAATAAAAACTTCTAGGGACCAGCAGATGGTGTAATGATTACATAACTGGACTCCCACAGTGTCGATCGCGGTTTGAGTCCCTGACCTGGTGGTTTAAAACTCATGCCAGGTACCTGTGTGTGCGTGCCCAAAATCCCAAGAGGAGAGTGGAGGAGAAGGGATTGCAGTGTGGTCATCCCCTCTGGGGGGTGGTTTCTTGCTTTCTGTCTCTCTATCTCTCCAGCAAGCACACATGCCCTATAGCAAACATCTCTCTTTTAAAAAAAAAAAAAAAAAGATGAAAAATGTTATTGTTAGAGGACATTCATGCATATTCAAGAGAGAGAGCACCCCTCCCCCCCACGGGGTGCTGTCATGCTGTGAACGTCTTTTCTCCATTTTCCATCTGTCAGGATCTGGGGCAAGGATACACCTGTGTATCTTTCAAGCCATCAGGGCTGGAGACCTGGGCTAGCACCACGGTCAACCGTGTGGGATCTGGTTCCCGTGGACAGCATTGAAGCACTGCCCTGCGAGCCAGCCCGTGTTCTCATTCTATGGGCCACTCCTAGGGCTCCTCATGTGCTAACGGAAGATCGTTTTCCCTGCCATTGTCTTCGTTCCCTCATTGTCAAGGGACATTCCTGATTTTCCCTCTATCCCCAATCTCTAGATCAGCCCGCAGATATCCTAGGTGCTACATCACTGCACCCACAGGAGAGGTGGACTCGGTGCTGCCCGAGAACTCTCCTGCCGTTAGACTTCCCTTCCTGGGAAGGAATACCAGACGTACTCTGGCTTTCTACACCTAACTTCTCTCCTTAATATCTAGCCAGTGCATGAGACTGATCATGTTTTCCCTAGAGGACCTGAAGATTTGAAATAGCCCTCCACACCTTTAAAAGGTGGGTTGGAAATTGAGGTGCAGGCTAACCCTTGAGGGGATAAGGTTCCAGGACATATCAGGTACGTTGGGACAGTCGTATCTGGTTGTAAATGTTAGGCGTGTGGAAGGCTGGGGGTGAGGAGTGGCATGGAGGTTCCTTCAGATGGGGAATGAGATCATTCTGACTTTCAAGACACTGGGGCCAGGGGGCCTGCAGGTGGCATGGTGGTTAAGGGCACTGGATTCCCACATGGCTGACCGCAGTTCAAGTCCTGACCCTGGTGGCTTCCTTTCTCTCTCTCTCTGTCCTCTCTGTTCAAATTAAAAATAAATTAGTAAAGTTAAATGAAATAGTTCTTATAAACAAAACAAAACAGTGGGGCAGGATTTGGAAGTCGAACTATGGTTGACCGTATGGGATCTGACTCCCTTAAGCACCAGTCTGTGATACTGGCCCTGTCTTGCCTTTTCACTGATGCTTCTCATTCTCCTCTCCCTTCTATTACCCCTCTCAGATATTTAAAAATAAATAAATAAATAAAAGAAGCCTCATGAGGGGCCAGCAGGTGGTGTGTGGTTGAGGGCACTGGATTCCCACATGACTGACTGCAGTTTGAGTCCCGGACCTGGCGGCTTCCTTTCTTGCTTTCCCTTTCTCACTCTGTCTTCTGTCTGGTCAAAATTTTTAAAAATAATAATAATAACAAAAAAGTGATCATTGAATAAAAAAATAAATAAATAAATAAATGATCATTAAGTAAATAAATAATTATTTAAAAAATAAAAAAGGGCCTCATGATACAAAAGCAAAACTTGTCCACTAAATCCCTCTGCGTCAGTAGGGGATCCCAGAAGTGAGGACTGGGGGAGGTGAAAACAGAGCTGGGAAGGAGAGCCCAGCAGGTGGCAGCACATCTCCAAAGGTCCTTCCCTTGGTGACCGCCTCACACAGGAGGGAGCTGAGTCGGGGATCTGCCCAGCAGGCCGGCTGTGGCCAGTGCTGGCTCCTTGCCTCTGAGGGTCCTTATTTAGCGCACTTGGGTGTAGAAGTATTTGTTGGTCCACCAGGAAGCCTGGAAAGCCATTCTGCTTAGCTGTTCGTCCCGGGAGGTTTGAGCAGCAGGTATTACGTACATAGCCAAAGCGAGAAGGCAGAGGCCCCGGGAAGCAAGGGGCAGATTCTGAGATCTGGACTCTCCTCACTTACAGCTATGTAGGAAATGCAGGAAAGAAAAGCTATGGGATAGCTATGGGAGCCCGCAGATGGCGTGGTGGTTAAGGGTTTGAGTCCCAGATGTGGCAGCTTGCTTTCTCATTTTCCCTCTCCCTCTCTCTGTGTCTCTCACACTCTATCCCTCTCTGGTCAAATATAAATAAATAAAGTTAAATAAAATAATTCTTAAGGGGAAAAAAAGGTGTTAAGAAACATTTGCTTATTTTTACTAATATAAGAAGTATAAGCACCATGCCATGGTGGTGTATGCTGCTAAGATGCCATACTCGCAGGCTGGGCCCACAGGGAGGCCAGGGTTCGATTCCTGTTTCATTCTGAAGGCCGGATGTGGTGGCATGCACCTGTAGTCCCAGTTATGGGGAGGCTGAGGCAGGAAGATTGTGAGCTGGGCTTGGGCGATACAGAGATCCTGTCCACAAAAGAGTTGGGATGGTGGTGTGTGTCTGTAGTCCCAGCTCGGAGCCGAGGCAGGCATGGGGAGGCATATCTTTAAAAAATAAGAAGTTAGCGTAATGGCTATGTCGCTGGACTCCCACGTAGTCAACCATGATTCTCGCGGACCCGGTGGCTTAAATCTCACACCAGGCGCGTGTGCGTGCGTGCCCAAGATCCCGAGAGGAGAATGGAGGAGAAGGGATGGTGGTGTGACCATCCCCCCTGGGGGGTGATTTCTCACTTTCTGTCTCTCTGTCTCTCTCTGTCTGTCTGGCGAGAGCACGCACCCTATAGCAAAAACCTCTCAAAAAAAAAAAAAAAGTATTGGAGCCAGTAGGTGGCACATGGTTGACCCCAATTTGAGTTCCAGACCTAGTGACTTGAAAATCATATTGGGTACATGTGTGCACATGCCCAGAATCCTGAGAGGAGAATGGAAGAGAAGGGGCTGCAACATGGCCGTTCCCCCCGGGGGTGATTTCTGACTTTCCCTCTCTTTCTTTCTGGCGAGCACAGGTGCCCTACAGTAAACAAAAAACAGTGGGGAGCTGCAGGTGGCTTGGACTTGCACATGGCCAGCCGTGGTCTGAAATTCTTTAAAAAAGAAATATTAGAGGGTTTTTTAACTTTTTAGTATAGAGACACAAACATGAAAACTAAAATGGACCATACCCTCCCCACTAAGATAAACCTTATTGACCAAAAAAATGATAAGACCTGTTTGAGGTTCAAACATTTTAGCTACAGAAAGGCATGAAAAGAGAAGTAAATTCTTTCCCCTCCACCTTCATCCTCTCCAACTGCCACCATTAAGTTTCTTATAATTGCTTTAGTGAAAATAGTACAACTAGGCGCATGACCAAGTCTCTGTAACTATTCATATTTATATATTTATTTATTTGATTGTTTTATTTTAAGAATTATTTAATTTTGGAACCAGCAGTTGATGTAATGGCTATGTCACTGGACTCCCATGTAGTTGACTGCGGTTCGTGTCTGGGGCTTGGTGGCTTAAACTCATGCCGGGTGCGTGTGCATGCGTGCCCAAGATCCCGAGAGGAGAATGGAGGAGAAGGGATTGCGGCGTGGCCATCCCCTCGGGGGGTGATTTCTCGCTTTCTGTCTCTCTGTCTCTCTCTGTCTTCCTGGCGAGTACATGTGCCCTATAGCAGAAATCTCTCAAAAAATAATTATAATTATTTAACTTTGTTTATTTATTTTTTTATTTGACCAGAGAGAGACAGAATGAGAGAGAGAGAAAGAGAGAGAAAGTGAGAAAGCGAGCTTCCAGGTCTGGGACTTGAACTGTGGTTGGCCATGTGGGAGTCCAGTGCCCTTAATCACCACACCACCTGCCGGGCCTGATTATTTATTTAAAATCAAAAAGTGATCATTGTGTACTCTTCCCAGCCTTGTTTTTTTCACTTACTTTAGCCTAAAGATCTTTCTGTCAGTCCGCAGAAACCTCTGTCTGTCCATGGTAGTTTTTTTTTTTTTGTAAAGAGATTTTTGCTATTGGTTGCTTGTGCTTGCCAGAAAGACAGAAACAGAAAGCAAGAAATCAGCTACCCAAGGGGAATGGTCACGCCAGTCCCTTCTTTGTTCTCCAGGAATTTGGGACATGCACATACACGGACCCGGTGTGAGCTTTGAGCCACTGGTTCTAGGACTCGAATTGCGTTAGAACATGTGGGAGTTCAGCGCCTTAACCACTATGCCACCGGGCCCCTGTCCATGGTAGTTTTAAATATTTACTTACTTATTTATTTTTTTGGAGAGGTTTTTACTATAGGGTGTGTGCTTTTGCCAGAAAGACAGAGAGAGAGACAGAAAGCGAGAAATCAGCCCCCCCCCGAGGGGGATGGCCACGCCACAATCCCTTCTCCTCCATTCTCCTCTCGGGATCTTGGGCACACACGCACACACGCCCGGCGTAAGATTTAAGCCACCGGGTCCGGGACGCGAACCGTGGTCGACTATGTGGGAGTCCAGCGACATAGCCATTACGCAAACTGCTGGTCCCCATAATAGTTTTTTAAATGAGGCTCCTCGTTGCTGCATATTCGGGCTGGTTCCAGGGAGGGGGGTGTAGTAAAAACACCAGAGCAGGGAGCATCCTTGTGTATTTATCTTGGTGTGCTTTACAAGTCCAAATTCCTAGAACTAGGTCAGAGCGAAAGTACATTTTGAAATTTGATGGCTAAGTTTTCTTCCAGTAGGCATGCCCCAGTTGGTGTGCCCAAGTGTGTAGATACACCCGCTACAGGTGGCTGTGGAGAAACCAGGACCCCATGCTCCTTCCCCTTCCAGGAGCCCCTTGACATCTGTGGGGGCAGGCAGCAGGCCGGCCCCCCCGTGACCTTTGGCTCCCCTGTTGCAAATCTCCAGGTGGCCGTGAAGTGAGAGCCAGCGGCCTCTCCTTTACGTAGGCACGGGATTTCCCGCATCGCTTTGCAAGGTTTTCTGTTTGTCCCTGGGGTGAGAGAGTGAATGACCATATCTCTGACTCTTCCAGGTGAAGAAGGCATATCGGCAGAAGGCCCTTTCCTGCCACCCAGACAAAAATCCGGGTAATCCCAGAGCAGGTGAGACCCTCCTAAGGGCATGGGAGAAAGTGACCCGCTTTGTGCATTGTGCTCTTGCGATCGAAGCTCTGCCTATGGGAGCTGTGGAGTGTAGACGCCCTCGGCCTGGCCCTGGGTCGGGGAGGCTCAGGGTTTTTCTTCATGTGTTAGGAACACGCAGTTACTGGTGCCCTCACCCTTCCTTGCTGGTCTGTCTCCTGCTGACGTCAGTTTTCTGTCATCCTGTGGTGTCTTTGAGGGAGTGTGCCATCACACGTCTGACCCGATTTCTCTCCTCCGTTTTTGACCTCGCGTGTAGCCGAACTCTTCCACCAGCTTTCTCAGGCCTTGGAGGTGCTGACCGATGCTGCAGCCAGGGTAAGCGCATCCTCCTGTCTGAGTCGTCCCTCATGGTTAGAGACCGTCACTGCCCTTCTGCCTCAGCCTTCTGCCCCCTGCCACATGGCATAGTCCTTGCTGTCTAGACCCGGAGACCTGGTCACCAGGCTGCTGCCCCGATGGCTCTGGGACTAGGAGCAGGGGCCAGGAGGATTGCTGGGGCTCTGTGCTTCTCGGGCCACTCCTGCTCTGTGCTCTTTCTCCCGCCAGGCCGCATATGACAAGGTCAGGAAAGCTAAGAAGCAGGCGGCAGAGAGGACCCAGAAACTGGACGAAAAGAGGAAGAAAGTGAAGCTGGGTAGGTGAAGCTTTGTGCCCGGTAGGCCTGTGTGTCCCCTGGCCATTTCCGCCATCTCCTTTACCTTTCTTCATGAAGCTTCCGCTGCAACTCAGCGCCTCCCGGCCCAGGTCTGGGCAGCGCTGTTCTCAGAGACTGCATGCCAAAGGCACGCTGAGGAATAATAACATTGCTAGATTTACTCTGAGCTGAGCATTGTGACAAATGTTTTATTAGCTCCTTTAATTATTGCAACTATCCGAGGAGGTGGGTATTATTAAACCCATTTTTTATAGGCTAAGAAGCTAAGGCACTAGAAGCTTAAGAACTGGCTGGCGCTGGGGTTTAAACTCTTGCAGTGTAGTAAACTTGGTGCTCTTATTCACCCTGCCTGGTGGGGCTCGTGTTATTCATTTCAGCTGGAGAAGCTTCCTTAGAAGGTCTGAAAGGGCCAGGCACCCTTTTCTTTTCTAAGGGCTTTATTGAGGTAGTCCATCCTTTCGTATCGTAACAGTCACCCATACAGCTCAACGATTTTCAGTACATTTACCAAGTGATGCAGCTCTGATTGTAAATCTGTCTTAGAACATCTCCATCACGCCATTAAGATTGGTCCAGGCGTTTTTTTTTTTTTTCCATAGTGTGTGTGCTTGCCAGAGAGAGAAAGACAGACAGAAAGTGAGAAATCACCCCCCACGGGGATGGCCACACCACAGTCCCTTCTCCTCCATCCTCCTTTTGGGACTTTTAGGCATGTACGCATGCACACGCACCTGGTGTGATTTTCAAGCTGTCAGGTCTGGGACTTGAACTGTGGGCTTGGCCATGTGGGATCCAGTGTCTTCACCTCTATGTCACCTCTGGCCCAGTTTAAGCATTCTTTTTTTCTTTTTTTTTTTTTTTAGAGATTTTTCTATAGGGTGTGAGTTCTCACTGGAGAGACAGAAAATGAGAAATCACCCCCAGGGGAATGGCCATGCCACAATCCCTTCTCCTCCATTCTCCTCTTGGGATTTTGGGCACGCACGTACGTGTGCCTGGCATGAGTTGTAAGCTGCCTGGTCTGGGACTCAAATCACTGTTGACTGTGGGAGTCCAGCAACATAACCATTATGCCATTTGCTGGTCCCTCAAGAATTCTTTACTTAGTTTTTTCTCTTTTTCTTTTTGCTTATTCAATATCCTTCTTCAAAAAAATTTTTTTGATGGAGCTGGCAGGTGGTGTGGTGATTAAGAGTGCTGGACTCCCACATGGCTGACGGCAGTTTGAGTCCCAGGCCCTGTGACTTGCTTTCTCACTTTCTCTCTCTCACTCTGTTCCTCTTTGATCAAATTAAAATAAATTAATTAAATAAATAAAGTTCAATAAAATAATTCTTTTTTTGGTTTGTTTTGGAGAGGTTTTCGCTATAGGGCACATGCGCTCGCTAGAAAGACAGAGAGAGACAAGGAGAACAGAAAGTGAGAACTCACCCCCAGGGGGATGGCCACGCTGCCATCCCTTCTCCTCCAGTCTCCTCTTGGGATCTTGGACACGCACACACATGCACCCGGTGTGAGTTTAAGCCACCGGGTGCGGGACTCAAACCGCAGTCAATTACATGAGAGTCCAGCAACATAGCCATTACGCCAACTGCTGGTCCTATCAATAAAATAATTCTTAAAAAGAAAAGACTTTTTTAAAGATTTGTTTTAATTTTATTTATTCATTTATTTTATTTTGACCAGAGAGAGAGAGAGAGAGAGAAAGTGAGAAAGCAAGCCTCCAGGTCCGGGACTCCAACCGTGGTTGACCATGTGGGAGTCCAGCACCCTTAACCACCATACTACCTGCTGGCCCCTAAAAAGAAGTTTAAAAAATATTTTGACAAAAGGCACATGTACTCGCCAAGCGAGATGGGGAGAGGGAGGAAGTGTCTCCAAACGAGGCACGGTCACACCACCGTCCCTTCTCCTTCTTCATCCCAGTGGGGCTTGGGCATGCACACATGCTCCGCTTGTTTTTCAAGCCACTGCATCCAGGATTTGAACTGTGAATTGGCCACATGGGATCCTTCTCTCTTAACCTCTAGGCCATAGAGCTGGCCAGTATCCATATATTTTAAAACATGCATATACCAACCTGATATATTCATTACTCTAACATAATGGGAGAGAAAGGGAGGTTCTAGGCAAGTAAAAGGCACAGAAAGGAAAGCAATGGGTCCTGGGCCCAAGAGAAGGGCTTGTCCCAGCAGCTGGAAGACAAGAAGGGCTTCAGGACTCGGAACGATGCCCTCACACTGCCCGTCCCTGCGGGAGCTCCCAGGGTGGCTAAATGTGAGCTGAGGCGGAGTTGAGGGAGATGGTGAGAACTGAGCTCAGTGGCAGAAAAAGAATAAAAGCCAAGGCGAGGCCCTGGGTCAGGCTGCGGTGCCAAACCACTGGGACAGAGGCCAGCAGCTCCACCCGGCACCCCGGACACACGGGCCAGGGCTGCTGATGAGAGCACTCCCCACACCCTGCACGCTGCTCAGAGAACCAGCGTAGACCGCGTGAGCTGGACCTGTTAGCTGTTAACTCTTCCAGACCCCTGGCTACTCGGCTGTGATTTCCTCAATGGCAGTTAACTTGACATGGGGGAAGGGCTACTGCGTCGTCTCATCCTGAGACTTTGGGGAAGTAGCCAGAGCTGGGTGGGCCGCGTAGGAACCACACAGACCAGCAGTTGGTTCGCTGAACCCTGTGCCTAGATCTGGAGGCCCGGGAGCGGCAGGCCCAGGCCCAGGAGAGTGAGGAGGAAGAGGAGAGCCGGAGTACCAGGACGCTGGAGCAAGAGGTGAGGGTCCAGGCAGGCGGCCTGAGACCCCTGTGGGAGGAGGGTCTGGGCGGTGGTTGTGGCCGGGGAGGGCATGCTCTTTCCGCTTTCTCCTGTGGGATCTGGGTAATTTGTCCCACCCACAGGTGGCTGAGCCCTAGCTTGCAGGAACCTCCCAGGGACCTTTACAGGGTGAGCCAGCCTGGAATTGGATCTGCACAGAATGGTCACCCTCCACCCCCCGCTCTGCAGATCGAACGCCTACGAGAAGAGGGTTCCCGGCAGCTGGAGGAACAGCAGAGGCTGATCCAGGAGCAGATACGCCAGGAACGGGAGCAGAGGTTGAGAGGTGGGAGGTGATCACACCCACCTGCCTCCCCTCCAGGGCAGCTCCAGCTTGCCGGGAGTGGCCACACTGGCTGCTCAATGGAGTTGCCCTGGAGTCTTCCACTTGCTGGAAAGCTGGGGACACCCCACGGCACTCTCCTCTGATGTATGCCACCTGACCCTTCTTCCGACCAGTTCTCTGGGGCCTGTTTGCTTTTGACTCTGCCCGAGAGCATTTGTCTTAGTCCCAAGCAGAGGTGCTGTCTTGGAGCAGATCACCAGGGGTGAAGGCTTTGGGGTGCTTTGTTTCAGAACTCTGCCTCCTGCCCCTAGGAGGTTCTTAGCTCCCCATTTGGAGAACACCACCAGGCGGCCTCCAGGAGGTAGCTGGGCAGGCCGCCCTGGGGTCGGGGGATTGCGTACCCTTTGCCCAGCAGGCTCCTCACCAGGGCAGGGCAGATCTTTCATAGGTCCCCGCCTCCACATCTCCTGGGGAGGAACCTCTGACCCTCACATTCTACCTTTCCGTTTTTTCCAAAATTTCTAGGAAAGGCAGAAAATACTGAAAGCAAAGGAACCCCCAAATTAAAGGTGAGCCTGGGCAGGGGGGTCACCTCACACCACCCCGTGTCAGCAAGAATAGGTGCTTCCTGCGGTTCTAGTGGGGACACTGGCTCTCAGAGGGAAGCTCCATGCCCTTCCCATCCTCCAGCCGCCTGCAGACCAGGCTAGCGTCTCAGAGCTCGCCCTAAAAGGCCGCTCTCAGCACTGGCGAGCAGGCAGGGTGCTCCCCAGAAGCTGTCTGCGGTGTCTGACAGGGCTGGGCGTGCGCCTGAGGGTGTGCGGGCCACACTGCCTGTCCGTTTCCAGGGGAAGGCTTGTTCACGGTGGTGTTCCCTAGGGTACAGGTGTCCTGGGGCCACACGTGAGGTCGGTGCTGTTCAGCCACAGGCCAGTGTTCAATGATGTCATTTCAGCTGAAGTGGAAGTGCAAGAAGGAGGACGAGTCAAAAGGCGGCTACTCCAAAGACCTCCTGCTGCGGCTTTTACAAAAGGTCTGCCCCGCTGACTTTCTCCCTCCTGTCGGGGCAGTCTGCCTCCCACCAACCTCAGGGCTCTCTGCGCCTGGGCCATACTCAGCAGCACATCTCCACTTGCTTCTCGCTTACTTCTCCTTTTTCATTTTTTTTAAGAATTATTTTTAAATTTATTATTGTTTAATTATTTTAATCTTTAATTTTACAGAGTGAGACAGAGAGACAGGGGGCATGGCCACACTGCAACCCCTTCTCCTCCACTCTCCTCTTTGCCTCCACTCTCCTCTTTGGATTTTGGGCACATATGCACATGCACCCAGTGTGAGTTTAAGCACTGGGTCCCGGACTAGAACTGTGGTCTACTACATGGGAGTCCAGCGACAGCCATTACACCATCTGCTGGTCCCCAATTTTTTTTTCTACAGACACACACACTCACCAGAGAGAGAGAGAGAGAGAAAGCTGCCAGGTCCAGTACTCAAACCACAATCAGCCATGTAGGAGTCCAGAGCCTTAATCACCACACCACCTGATGGCCTCTTGTTTTGTTTTGTTTTTCTAAGAATTATTTATTTTATTTATTATTTTTTAAAAATTTGACCAGAGAGAGAGAGAAAGTAAGAAAGCAAGCCACCAGGTTCAGGACTGGAACTGTGGTCGGCCATGTGGGAGTCCAGTGCCTCAACTACCACTTGCCAGCCCCCCTTTTTCTGTTTTTTGCTGTCTCATAGACAATAGGCCAGCCTAGGGAGTGCTTCCTAGGCCACTGTCCTCTTGTCACTTGTGCTGCTGTGTGCCCCCTCCAGCCTGATCTCTCTGCTGCCTCGGTCTGGCTTACCATCCTTAGAAGCCAAGGGCTTGGCGTGTGTTGGGAGTGAGGTGGGAGTCAGGCATGGAAGGCCCGTCCCCTTCGCTGCCTTCCACTGCTAAGGCAGCTCTGTGACCGGGCCAGACTCAGTGCCCAGCCTTTGCTCAAGTCCCCACTGCTGTCCTGCATTCTGAGGGGGAGCCCACTTTTTCCCTTCTCTGATGCTTCGCTGAGCCCTTTACGATAGGAAGTTATTCTCCAGCTGAGGACACCAGGTGGGCCTCAGTACAGCCTGGCTGGTCTCATGTGACTCACGCTTACGGAGACCCTTGTCCCCACAGTATGGTGAGGTCCTCAACCTGGTGCTTTCCAGTAAGAAGGCAGGCACCGCCGTGGTGGAGTTTGCGACCGTCAAGGCTGCGGTGAGTGTTGGGGGAGGCTCGGGGGCCAGTGTTGTGGTCCCCTGGGTTAGGCGAGCCACATTCCCAGGGGATCTCTGGGCCAGCTCAGCCAAGGCTCCCCGAAGCCCCGACTCGAAATAGAATCACTGTGCATGCAGGGGTGGGCAGGACCATGCTCTGGGGTAGACGTTTAGCTGTCTGTAGGCTGGCTTCACCTTCCACCCTGCACCCTGCAAGGTCGTGAGCCCCAGCACTGGCTTCCCACCCTTTGTGCTCCTCCTCATCCCCGAATCACAGGCTTAGCCCCACCACTCTTCCTTGAGAGGGCTCACAGCTTTAGTACCCCACATTTGAAGGCTCTGCTTAGAGGACTAGAGTGCGGGTTCCATTCTTCCCATGGGAGTAGACAGCGGAGTCCGCGGGTGGGCCAGGACTGGATGCTGTGTTGGGCAGGAGCTGGCTGTCCGGAATGAAGTTGGCCTGATTGATAACCCTTTGAAGATTTCCTGGTTGGAAGGACAGCCCCAGAGCACCGTGGGCCCTAACCACCCCACACTGTCAAAGGTAAGTCGCTGGGCCTCACCCAGCTGGGACTCACCCAGCCTGCCTGGGACTCGGGCCACCTCTTCCTGTTTGGCCCTTTCCTCTCAAGCTCGTTGGAGTGTCGTGATCTGCAGGTGCCGTGACCTTAGCATGAGGGGCTGGGATTCTGCACTGACCCCTTTTCCTCTCTGAGGACCACGTTCGTAGACCTTGCGTGCATTCCTCCACTCCAGGCTCTTGCCAGGGCTGTCCTCTGCACCAAGGCTGTTACGACCCTCCACGTGCTCGGTCATGGTGTGCAGTGCTTGGACCTTAGGCTGCCCGGTGCTGCGGGCAAGGGGCAGGCGACCACAGCAGCTGCTGCTTTCCCAGGTGTCTCTGGCTGCCCAGCATGAGTACCAATTACCAAGAAGCATCATCCTCTATTTTATTTATTTATTTATTTTAAGTTTTTTTTTTTTTTTTTTTTTTTTTTTTTCCCCCGTCATCAGATGTGTGTACTTGCCAGAGAGAGACAGAATGAGAAATCATCCCCCAAGGGGAATGGCCATGGCACAGTCCCTTCTCCATTCTCCTCTTGGGATTTTGGGCAGGGAGACACACCCACCTGGGATGATTTTCAAGCTGCTGGGTCCAGGACTTGAACCATGGCTGGCTCTGTGGGAGTCCGGCACTTTTAATAACCCTGCCACCTGCTGGCTCCATTGCCCCCTCTTTAGAAATAACACTAGCTACCCTGCTGTTGCCGGGGTGCCGCCTGCCCAGAGTCTGGGCACTCTGCCTGTGAAGTCTAGACCTTCCAGCTAGCCCAGTACTAACTCTTAGTCCCCACAGCACCACGAAGGCTTGTGTTTGCCTGGCTGCAGGGCTCACCCACACCTGCCACCACCTAGGGGGACAGATTGCTGGGGGGACAAGAGGCAGGATCCTGGCTCTTCCCTTCACTGACACGGCCAGAGTTCTGGCTGGTGTGTGTGCAGCCCACAAGGACTAGCAGGGGCTCTACTCACCCTGCCTCGGCCCCGCCACCTCATTCCCCTCCTGGCTGCAAGACAGGAGGCTTCCTGTCCAGACCTGGGACAAAAGAATATGCCCTGGTGTGAGCCCTTTGGGATTCTGCTTTAGAGGCCGTATTTGTCCATCTTTAGGTCCCAGTATTTCACAGTCCCAGACACCAGTCCACGGGTTGTAGCAGAAGGAATTTTATTCACTATCTCCTGTGTCCACAGAGGAGCCTTTCAGCTTGGCACCTCCACACAAGAGGAGGAAAGAGGGAGGCGAGGGATGGGGTCATGGACACAGCGCGTGTCGGGCTTCCTCTGCTCCCTCCCCCAGCTGAGAGAGGCGCTGCTGGCTACACGTCTTCTGGCGAGGCCACAGGCCGGGCCGGAGCACAGCCTCAGGCCCTGACTCGGTGAGCTTGGCCTAGTTGGCTGTGCGTGGTCAGAGGGTTCCGGCAAGGCCAAGCTGCAGTGCTGGTGGAGGGTCCTGGAGACCCGTGTGCCTCCTCCCTGCTCAGCCTCCGTCACCAGGCCCAGTCCTCCTCTCTAGGAAGGAAGTCTATTTCGCTCTTTCCCAAGGGCTCTTCACCCGTGATCTGAGAGTTCCCAGAACACCCCTCTGCAAGCGCGGCTGGGCCTCGGCCGGCATTCCCTAGAGCTGGCTTCCTCCGCCCAGGGCTGCTCTGGCGGCTATGTTGGCAGGTTGGGCCTTTCGGGCTGCCTTTTCTGCCGACGGTTTGGCCGAGTTCTCTGTCTGCCTGCCTGCCTCTCCCTGCCCTGCCTGCCTGCCTCTCCCTGCCCTGCCAGCCCCTCTTTTGCAGCCCCTGAACGTCCCCACCCTCCCTCCGCTGATGGTTCCAGGCCACAGCCTAGCCAGCGCTGTCCAAGAGAACTTTGTCCAGGGCTCTAATGTCCACGCCGCACTGTCCAATGTGGTGGCCTCAGCAGGCCTGGCCGTTGGACATTTGAAATGTGGCTAATGGGACCCAGACCTCAGTTTTCATTTGTGCTCATTTCAGTTCAGTGAACAGCCACATGGAGAGCGTGGCTGCCTGCTTGCCGGTCTCCCCTCCCTGCTCAGGTCTGCCTCTCCAGCCGGGGTTGGACCGTGTTTGTTTAGACTTGTCCTGTGACCTCTCTGTTGCTGGTGGCCTCAGAGGAGGTGTTGCAAGGCACCTCCACACAGGAGAGGAAAGAGGGAGGCCGGAGTTGGGTTGTAGACACCCATGGCTGTCCTGCCCAGTCTGTGCCACCGTCTCACCCTGCTGGCCCCCGCCTGGCTCCTGTAGCTGACCGACATGGCCTCTTTTCCCTGCCAGCCTGCTTCCGTCATGGCTCCTGCCAGGAAGTGCCCCCACACCCCGCCATTTCCAAATAGCCTCTTTTCCTCCACTCAGGGGTACCCGGAGGACTATTCAGGACCCAGAGGGCCGGCAGGGCTCTGGGTTATCCAAACTTTCCCTTGTCCCAGGACCAGACGCACCTTTCCTGGGATGCGGGCTCCAGCTCTCCTGTCCTCCCAAGCACTGCCTCCCCTCGCCCCATTCAGAAGCGGGGCTCGCTGGGGAATTGCTCCCTCAGTATCTGTAGAACTTCCTCGAGAAGTGAAATCCCCAGGTCCACTTTGAAGGAGCGGAAGGGATCGCTGAGGTCTGGGGCAGGTGTCTTCTGGAACGGGGGCGTGTCCGGAAGGTCCTCCTCTGAGCAGCGGTGGAGAGTACCTGCCAGGGAGAGCGCTGTGGGCAGGGTGGCCGAGTAGGCGGCAGCGTAGGCGGGCGGAGGCTCCAGGATGTTGGGGCAGCTGGAGCTCTCCCGGTAGAGTCGCGGGGGCTTGGGTGGGGCCAGCAGGGTGGCCCGGGGCTGCTCCTGGCCCCACAGTGGCAGGCGCCGGCCATCCGGCCTCCCTCGCAGCTCCCGGATGACCTCGCGGTTGCTGTACTCCTCGTGGTCCCCACCGGCTGTGCTGGCCTGGCTAAGCACGCTGCCCTGTCTCCGGAGCCGCCTCGGCCGCCCCAGGCTCAGCCGCTTGAAGAAGGAGGCATTCCGGAAGGAGCCTTTCCGCCAGGTCTCCATCGGTCCCGGGGAGCACGCAGGCGAGGTTCAAGGGCAGCTGGTGGGCATTGGCCCGGCCGGGTCAGGGCAGCCAGTGCGAGGGCCGCGAGGGAGGAGGCGCCCCGGGGGGCC
>NW_006160123.1:2759529-2766625 GCF_000334495.1 Tupaia belangeri chinensis
CAGCGGGGTGGCCCGGGGCTGCTCGTCGCCCCACAGTGGCAGGCGCCGGCCATCCGGCCTCCCTCGCAGCTCCCGGATGACCTCGCGGTTGCTGTACTCCTCGTGGTCCCCACCGGCTGTGCTGGCCTGGCTAAGCACGCTGCCCTGCCCCCGGAGCCGCCTCGGCCGCCCCAGGCTCAGCCGCTTGAAGAAGGAGGCATTCCGGAAGGAGCCTTTCCGCCAGGTCTCCATCGGTCCCGGGGAGCACGCAGGCGAGGTTCAAGGGCAGCTGGTGGGCATTGGCCCGGCCGGGGCAGGGCAGCCCGAGGGCCGCGAGGGAGGAGGCGCCCCGGTGGGCCGTCAGAGGCTGCGGGTTTCTGCCCAGCACCGGCCTTCCGCCAGCATCTCCGAGGGTGCGATGGGGCCTGGGCAGCGGGCGCGTTTCTGTCCAGGGCAGCAGAGCACCGGGAGTTGGAGCTCCTGGCGGTAAGATGCCCCCCAAGGACAGCGGTGGCCTGGTCACTCAATAGGGCAGTGGACAACCCCCAGGAAGCAGCACTTACTGGAGCCGGAGTGAGGGAGCCGGGCGGCGCAGAGGTGGCCTTCCCGGGCTAGGAAGGCAGAGGTGTGGGGCTCTGTCTGGCGCTTCCTGGCCCCCGTGCCTGCTCGGGCAGTGCCGTGCCCTCTGCCGGCTCCCGGACTCTGATGACTGGCTTGGCGTGTGCCGTGTGCGCGGCGCGTTTGTGTGCCCAGCTGACTCAGTCAGGTGGGAAGCCGGGTTTCATACTGGGTAATTGCAGCATCTGCACGCAGGGATTGGGGCAGCCGGGACCAACACCCCAGGGCACTGGGGAGCTTTAGATTCCTCTGGGACTCCATGGGGGCAGCCCGCTTCATGTGTCACCACGCTGCTCCCTTTGTCATCAGGGCCCCAAGAGAGGCTTGCCCGTGTGGGTGACTCAGCCCCAGGCTGCCACAGGCCCTCATTAGCATCGGCACAGCAGGGGAAGGAGGCAGAGGGTGTGGTGAGAGGGTGCAGCCCCTGCCTGGGCAAGGCGTGGCTCCTCCCGGGTCGGCTCTGAGGGTGACTCCAGGTATTCTTGGCGGAACAGCATGAACTTGGGGAGGGGACAGTGCCCTCCCCTTGGCCCGACATCCTGTCTGGCAACTCGATTTCCTCATCCTCCCTCGCTTTACCCAGATGGCCTCCTGGCAGGCGGGTGTGGTGAGAGGGTGCAGCCCCTGCCTGGGCAAGGCGTGGCTCCTCCCGGGTCGGCTCTGAGGGTGACTCCAGGTATTCTTGGCGGAACAGCATGAACTTGGGGAGGGGACAGTGCCCTCCCCTTGGCCCGACATCCTGTCTGGCAACTCGATTTCCTCATCCTCCCTCGCTTTACCCAGATGGCCTCCTGGCAGGCACGGAGGGCAGCTGCGGGCCAGGCTCTTCTGCCTCCCGCAGACAGCTCTCTGGCCACTGGACCTCATTCTGGGTCCCTCTGTGGACGGGGCTGGGCCACATCACACGGGCTTCCAGGATCACCAGCCCTGTGGGGCCGACCTCCACAGGGGCCCTGGCCAGGAGAGAGGAGGCGCTGGGCCTGTCAGAGGAGCAGGCTGGTCCAGGCTGAGGAACACTTCCTGTTTCTGAGCACCCTTCACTCCAAACCAGTTGGACGGGGCCTGGCATCTTCACCCCAGCCACTCCCTGCTCATTCCCTCGGTCACTGACCCACACGTTTCCTCCTGGCCTGTGCCCCAGTGTGGCATGCCACGGAGCAGGGCTCACTAGCACTCTGTAGACAGGACACCATGCTGCGCAGCCCCTGACCTGGCTTGCTTCTGGTCCAGCTCAGGTGGGCTTCCATTTCTCAGGGACCATGTGAGCAGCACCAGCTTCAGCTGCACTGAGGAAGTGATTTCATTCCCACCGCAGACCTTATCAGGGCGTGGGGTTGGCAACTCAGACTGCACTGCGAGCTGCTGCGCCACCCCACAGCCCTGGCCCTGTGACCTGGTTGTTTATTATTCTTTTGCTTATGAAAATATAACACTCCCAATCCCCCCGCACTGTGCTGGCAGGACCATGTAAGAGCGAGCCGTGGGCCCTGCCCTCCAGGAGCCCTGGCGTGTATTTTCAGGAGATAAGCCGGCCTCGCGCTCACTCGTCTCCTAGGGCAGGGCTGTTCGAGGCTTGTCCGGGTGAGGGCTCCCGCGTCCTCAGCAGGAGCTAGCTGACGCAGAGCCGAGCAGCTGGTGGGCAGTGCTGTGTAGCCCTGCAGAGCCACGTGGCTCCCCACACCGCCCAGCACTTCCCTGCACTGGAGACCCGAGTGAGGCAGAGGCCGAGCAGGGAGTGTCAGAGAAGGGCTGACTGAAGTGAGGGACACAGGGCCGGAGTACTGCGTGGGGACGTGATGTGCACGAAGAGGAAGCAGAGCTGACCGCCACGTGAAGGGCCTGGGTAGAGGGGGTGCAGAGGTAATCGGCTGAGATAGGCTGAGGCCTGCTTACCTGAATGGGCGTGGGTGAGTTGGCAGAAGGACTTTGGAGGTTTCCTCCGCCCTCCCTCCCTGACTCCTAGAGGCAGCTGTTTAGGCCCTGTTCTCTCAGTCTGGATCTGTGGTACTGACCCTCCCTGTCCTGTCTGTCCTCAGGGCTCGGTGTTGTCAGAGAGGGACTACGAGAGCCTGGTCATGATGCGCATGCGCCAGGCTGCGGAACGGCAGCAGCTGATGGCCCAGATGCAGCGGGAGGACCAGGAGGGGCAGCCCACATAGCCCCGGCTCCAGCCCTCCCACCCCTCGGCCCTTTTCTTAAGTGTTACCAATAAAATATTTTTTAAGGAGCCTACCTCTGCTCTGTGCATAGTGTAGGGATCTGGGCCCAGCCTCAGCTTTCGTCTGGGCCGGGCTGCCCATAGTGGCGGTCAGTGCACTAGCAGTGCAGAGGGGCACGGCTCATCACGACCCTTTATTGACTTGGACTAGCTAAACTGGACCCTGCTCAGATCTTGAGCTGCCAGAGGCAGCCTGCCCACAGAACATGGCCTACCCCAAGGCCCTGGACCAGGCCTGAAGTTGGAGAGCAGCTGGGAGTACCAGGGCAAGGGGCCTGCCCTCTCCCACTGACCAAGGCAGGGCCCCAGGGAAGGCTGCCCACTGCCCACTGGTGCTAGGGTGAGGAAAGTGACGATCTCAGGTGAAAAAAGGCCAGGGCAGAGGCTCGGGGGTAGCAGCTCCTCCGAAGAAGGGGTGTCCCACCCACAAGTCAGCATGAGAAGGTCACTCCTTGTGCAGGCACCACACCAGCGTCTGGCCCACCCCTGTCATGCTCAGTACACGGAAGCCCCTGCGTTCCAGCTTGTCCAGGACTATGCGAGGAGGGTCGTTGACGTAGTACTCCCAGCTGCAAAGGAACGAGGACGCCTGACATGAGGGGTAGAGGGCAAGCACCCCCACAGCTGGGCTTTGCCCCAAGCAGTCCTGTCGGGAGCACTCAGAGACCAGCAGCTGTGGGGCACTTCCTGGGAGCCAGGCTAAGTGCACACCCCCTGGCCCCCTCCCCACAAGCACTTTACATGGCTTATCTCATTTCTTTTCCCAACAGCCTAGTGAAGGGCGGTTTCCCACATCATGGCAGACCCCACATTTGCCTTCCAGCCTCGCGTGCTGGGGCACTCTGCTGCCCAGGGAGAGTGCTGCTGTGAGGTGCTCCTCACCCAGGTCTCTGTGCCCCCTTGCTGCCTTGGCACCGAGGTCGGCCCTCAATAGCCCTGGCTCTGGGTGCCACTCCCTAGCACAGAGAATGCTTGCTTTCCCTTCTTAGGTTTGACTCCGGGCTATTTAAGAGATAAAGGGCTCTAGCCCTGAGGTGGCATCTTGAGGCAAATGCCTCTCAGCAAAGTCCAGGGGCTACCTTCTGCCTTCCAGCTGCGCCCCAAGGGCTGGGAGAGGTGGCCTTCTTTCTCCCTCCCAACTGAGGCTGAGGCTGACGGCCCTCCTCAGGAGTCAGCCTGTGCAGCCAGTGCTCTCCCTGCTCCGAGCTAGGAAGGGTGAGAGTGTAGAACAGGAAACGGCCGGTGTACGTGGAGATGGTGAAGGATGCCCAGGGAGGTGGCCACGCCCCCAGGCAGCTGCAGAGCTGGACCAGGACCAGGGCTTCCCAGGGCTTCGCTCTGTTTCTCAGCCAGCTCTGCAGGACAGCTCTGTGCCTGCCTTTGCTCGACGGCGTCCAGCTTAGAGGGGGAGGCCAGGGCAAGGAGCAGCCCACTGCAGAGTGCCAGACCCAGGGAACAGACTGCCCTGGGGTTCTACTAGGGTGAGCCACCTACGGAGGGAAGGCTGTTGGGACGGCTCTCACAGCCAGCGACTGGGGACTAGCCATCAGAGTAGGCAGGGGAGCTCCAGGCCGGGCCTGCCCCTGGGCTTGGTGGCTGTGTGAAGGGAACGGGCAGGTCTAGAAGCTGGCGGGGAGAAGGTGCTGAGGGTGTCCCTACTTACAAGTTGTTTCCCAGGACACTTCTCTTCGAGGCCCCCAGATGCTGCATCAGCTCTGGATCCGAGTGCTCATCGCCCACCATGGTGGGGCCCACCTCCTGCAAGGGAAGCCACAGTGGCTGCCTGACTGGCTGCCAGGCGGAGGGGGCAGGTCTGCTGGCCCTGCGCAAGCTTCAGGTAAGGGCTGCAAGGGGTGGAGAGGCTCCTGGGGGGTGAGCACAGCTGGGAGGATGTGCAGGGCAGGGCCTCCCAGCCCCTCTAATGGGAACTGGGCGTGCCAGGCACCACTGCCCACATTTGTGTGCATCAGAATCACCTAGACAGCAAGACAAATGACAACACACATCCGCACAAACACAGGTGTTCACGGTAGCATCACTACCAGCCAGAAGGTGAACACCACTCAAGTGCTGGCAACTGATGAACAGATACAGAAAATGTGGTACAGTCACACGAGGGAATCTCACCTGACAATAAGAAGGAATAAAATACTGATACATACCACAGTATGGAGGAAATTTGAAAACATTACATCAGTGAAAGGAGCCAGACACAGAAGGCCATGTTTCCGATAGTGGTTACCTAGGACTGAGGGCCTTGGGGGAAATAAGCCACTGCTGCTGGGTAGAGGGGTTTCTTGGAGGTGTTGGAAATGTTCTAAAATTAAGGTGATGGTTGCATAAGTCTGAGTATGCTAAAAAATACTGAATTGTACTTTTTAAAAAATTATTTCATTTTGGGACTAGCAGTTAGCATAATGGCTATGTCGCTGAACTCCCATATAGCCAACCGTGGTTCGAGTCCCAGATCCGGTGGCTTAAACTCATGCCAGGCGCGCGTGTGTGTGCGTGCCCAAGATCCTGAGAGGAGAAGGGATTGCGGTGTGGCCATCCCCCCCCAGGGGGGGGTGATTTCTCACTTTCTATCTCTCTGTCTCTCTCTGCCTTTCTGACAAGTGCACACACTATAGCAAAAATCTAAAAAAAAAAAAAAAAGGAAAAAAAATTATTTCATTTTGTTATTGTTATTTTTTAATTTGGCCAGAGAGAGAAAGGGAAAGTGAGAAAGCAAGACACCAGGTCTGGGACTCAAACTTCTGTCAGTAATAGGGATATCCAGTGCCTTAACCACCATGCCACCTGTTGGCCCTGGATTATACATTTTATTATTTATTTATTTATTTCTGAGTTTGTATGTTTTTGTTTTTGTTTGCAACAGGGCACATGAGCTCGCCAGAGACAGAGAGAGTGAGAAATCACCTCCTGGGGGGATGGCCACACTGCAATTCCTCCTCCTTCATTCTCCTCTCGGGATTTTGGGTATGCACACACATGTACCGGGCGTAAGTTTGAAGCTGCTAGGTCCAGGGCTGGAACTGCAGTCCACTACATAGGAGTCCAGTGATGTAATCATTATACCATTTGCTGGTTCCCAAATTGTACATTTTAAATTGGTAAATTCTGTGGTGTGTGCACTATATATCAATAAAACTGTGTAATTTGTTTCTTTTAAAGGGAAATCACCCGGGAGGACATTTCCAAGTATAGATTCCCAAGCCCTAGACATGGCGTTTCCAGGGCCTGGGGAGGGGCCCAGGAACCCACATTTTACACACAGGGGACTGGTTCTCAAACTTCTGCCCTAGGGCACTTTCAAGAAGTGGGGAACTCGCCTTATCCTTCCGCCCATCAGAGCTGTGTACCCTCTGCTGAGTCCCTAGAGTGGCTGCTGCTCCCCTAGAGGCCCAGTCATATCACTCAGAAGCTGAATGGGGGTTCCTGGGGCCACTAGCACCTCCTTTTTACAGACGAGGAACCTGCACCCAGAGAAGGGGGCACAAGGTCTGACTCCCGGACGGTTCTTCCCACCGCTCACCCCGCGGCCCCTGCCTCTCCTTTCTTCACCAGCAGGGAGTTCTCTTCCTCTGCCAGAGCTTCAGGGGCGGCCCTCCCTGGAAGGTCTAAGGTGCAGGCAGTGGCTGCCGTGGACCAAGGACTGGGCACCTGCACGGGGCTTTAGCTCCTTTCCTTTTCCAAACCTCTTTCCGGGTTACTTTTGGGTTCCTCCCACCCCGCAGCCCCCGCAGTGTGGGTCGGTGTCTGGCATGGGGTGGTACATGTGAGAGGCCAGGCAGGGCAGGAGCCAGAAGCGCCAGAGGTTGCCCAGTTGCAGAGACGCTCTCACCGGGCCCCCTTCGCACACGAAGGATCCAAGCTGGCCAGAGCTCCCCAGTCCCAGGCGCGGCTGAGTCGTGTTGCTCAGCTCCCTCTCCGCCCCTGAAGGGGCGTGTCCAGTGGGCGCCGGCCCAGCCCAGATGGGTGCTGCCGGGGAGGGGGCCACGAAGGCGCGGTCGCTGCCCCCCCCCCCGCCCCCACCCCATCCCCGTGCGGGACCGGCTTCAAGTCCTGTTGCGGAGGGTACTCACCATGCGGATCTGGGTGCTGATGAGCAGGTAGGGCATGGTGCACGCGCGGGGCCAGGCTCCGGCCCTCCGCTTTGTGCTCAGCGCTGACACCAACTCCTCTCACGTCCGGACAGCGACCGGAGGCCTGGAGTCCCGTTACTCTGGTTCTGGCCACAGGCGGCGCCAATCCCTGCACACAGGGCGGGGGGCCGCCGCG
>NW_006160123.1:2768019-2774843 GCF_000334495.1 Tupaia belangeri chinensis
CGGGTGACCGCTGCGGCCCGCCAATCAGAAGCAGGCGGCTGTGACGCGCCTGGCCCTCTGGGGTTCGGGGCCAGCCCTTGCCCGGCAAGTAGTGGACTTGGACCCCGGGTCCACTCGCAGTTTCCGCTGGGGTGACCCAACCTCGAGGAGGGAGCGCTCCCGAGGCCTGGAGGGGTGGGTCTGCGGACTCCACAGGCTGCTGCGGCAGAGGTGCCAAGCGCGCGTGTTATGCCTGCGCCTCTCTTACCGCAACACTGCAGGTACAGGTGCCAGAGTCCTGCAGGTCCCGCCCTACGCGGAGCAGAGAGCAAAGGCCACTTCGCTGAGGCCTCCCCGGGCTCCAGCCCACCCCACCCCTGGGCACCAACAGCCTTTAGGGCATCCTCACTTCCTCCTTGCCAAGACACCTGAAGCGTGCGGGAGACAGGGCAGGAGGCTGGTGGCCAGCTCCAGAGCTGGAATACCCCAGGCGCACTGCGCACCCCGCCTCTCGGACTCTCATCCCAGTACCATGGTGGATCCTCGCAGTTCGGTGGCCCTCCAGGGAGGTCTGTAAAGGAACTGCGCACTTGGCTGGATGCCAGCTCTGGAGTGTGGCTGGAGAGAAGCAGCGCCTGCGCAAGGCAACACCTGGGCAGGTGAAACAACTTCCCCTGAGCTAGCTACAGATGAGAGGGCCACGGGTTCGTAACGCATCCACGCTCTCACTTGGATGTACCAACTGACAACTCAATATTCTTCTTCTACCTTTCTGAAATTGATACTCTTAAAAATGAAGCAGAACAAAACCAACAATCTTCACTTCTTTCAGGAGGCATGTGTAGGACATGCTCTGTAAGTGTGCCCCCGCACTTTGACAGAGGAGCAGGACGTTGTCATCCTCGAGGATCCTTAACTGGTCTAGTTGGTTATTCTGTAGTCGCTATACCTACTTTATCAGACTCTCCCCAACAGTTTGGCTAGAGATATAAAACAGTCTGCTTAACAAAGGATTTGGGGAACCAGCAGTTAGCGTAATGGCTATGTCGCTGGACTCCCACGTAGTCGACCATGGTTCACGTCCCGGACCCGGTGGCTTAAAACTCACGCCGGGTGCATGTGCGTGCGTGCCCAAGATCCCAAGAGGAGAATGGAGGAGAAGGGATTGCGGCGTGACCATCCCCTGTGGGGGGGGGTTTCTCGCTTTCTGTCTCTATGTCTCTCTCTGTCTGGCGAGCGCACGCGCCCTATAGTGAAAATCTCTCAAAACAAAACCAAAAACAAACAAACAAAAAGAAAAACAAAGGATTTGTAAAATTTGACAAAAGATTAATGTCCAGAACCTATAAAGAACACCTACCTCCTCCAGGGGGTGATTTCTCACTTTCCCTCTCTCTCTGTCTCCAGAAAACACATGTGCCCTAGGAAATACGAAAAATAAAACAAACAAAAAAATAAATAAAACTCCTACAAAACAGGGAAAAAAGGTAAAAAATATAGGTAACTGACTTGAATAGGCATTTCACAAGAGAGGAAAGGAAATGATCAATAAACATATAGCAAGAGGCGCAACATCATTAGAAAGCCCAGAAAAGCAAAGTAAGCTATGTTTTAAACCACAATGAGATACTGCTTTGAAGATAAGCAAAAATGAGGGTTCAGACAGAGGTCTAGAGGTTGAGTAGGCACCTCTTCAAAGCTAACCCGCTGGCAAAGTTCCCGGCTTCTCCAGAGACTTCCCTGAATAACAAGTGTGGAGCACCTGGACTGGGGCTGCTGGGGACTGCGGGTGGGTCAGGGCCTGGGGCCCTGCTAGAGGAGCTGTTTTTCTCTCTCTCTGTATCTCTTTCACGCATGAAAAATAAATGAAAATAATTAATTACATAAGAATCAACTAATTGGTAAATATTAGGTCACTGGGAAAGTCATGACGTGTTTTTCTATGCAAAAATACATCATGGGGGCTGGCAGGTGGAGTGGTGGTTAAGGGCATGGGACTCCTACATGGTTGACTGTGGTTCGAGTCCTGGATCTGGTGTCTTGCTTTCTCACTTTCTCTCTCTCTCTCTCTCACTCTGTCCCTCTCTGGTCAATTTTAAAAACAAATAAAGTTAAATAAAAATAATTCTTTAAAAAAATGCATCATAACTTTCCCAGTGCTGGTGAAGATGTCTAAGAACTGAAATACAACTGTGGGTGTTATGAATCGGAGTGATTGATACAATCGACTATGCATACCCCGAGATGGAGCCAAATCTTTCTCTAGATAAACCTCAGGAAAACTCACAAGCGTTGAGAAAATTGTACTAAAATGTTCATAGTAACATGATAACTAGAGAAAATCTAGAAACAGCCTTTATATCCATCAAAAGTAGACTTCAATAAGAGGTTCTGGTAGAGGAACCAGGAGGTGGCATGATGGTTGAGGTGCTGGACCACATGGCTGACTGAATCTCAAAGCTGTCAGTTTGCTTTCTTACTTTCTCTCTCTGTGTGTGCCTCTCTCTGGTGAGCACATGTGCCCTATAGCAAATTAAATAATAATACGTCAAATTAAATAAATAATTCTTTAATAAATGGTTCTGGTAGATTCGTGCAATGGAAACTTTTTAAAAGTTACTTATTTTATTCATTCATTTATTCATTTTAACTTGACTAGAGAGAGACACAGAGAAAGAGGGAAAGCGAGAAAGCAAACCACCAGGTCTGGGACTTGAACTGTGAACAGCCATGCAAGAGTGTCCAGCACCTTAACCACCACACCACCTGCTGGTCCCCCATGCAATGGAAACTTTACAGCAATGAAAATGCTGGATGAGAAGCAAATCTTAGAAAAAATAAAGACTAATCCATTTACATAAAGCTCACAAACACGCAAAACTAAACAATATATAGTGGGGGAGCAGAGGTGGCATGGTGGTTAAGGCACTGAACTCCCACATGGCCAACCACAATCTGAGTCCCTGACTTGGTGGCTTGAAAATCACACCAGGTGCGTGTGAGGACATGCCCAAAATCCCAGAGGAGAATGGAAGAGAAGGGACTATATCATGGCCAATCCCCCTTTTGGGGATTTCTCACTTTCCCTCTCTGTCTCTTTGGTGAGCACATGCGCCCTATGGCAAAAACCTAAAATAGATGGCCAACTGTGTGGTTTAAGTCCCAGCCCTGACAGCTGAAAAACACAACAGGCGCCTGTGCGTGCATGTTCAGAATCAAGAGAGGAGATGGAGGGGAAGAGATTGTGGTGTGGCCATCCCCCCTAGGGAGTAGTTTCTCACTCTGCCCCGCCCCCTTGGCAAGTGCATGTGCCCTGAGGCAAAAATGTAAAAACAAAACAAATCATTAAGAAAAGTAAAAGAATGACCAATAGGGGGACCAGCAGATGGTGTAATGGCTACGTCACTGGACTTCCATGTAGTTGACCACGGTTCGGGTCCCGGACCAGATGGCTTAATCTCATGCCGGACACATGTGCGTGCGTGCGTGCGGGCGTGCATGCCCAAGATCCCAAGAGGAGAGGAGAATGGAGGAGAAGAGATTGCGGTGTGACCATCCCTCCTGGGGGGTGATTTCTCTCTTTCTGTCTCTATGTCTCTGTCTGTCTGGCGAGCGCACGCGCCCTATAGCGAAAATCTCTCCAAAAAAAAAAAAAAAAAATCCCAAGAGGAGAATGGAGAGGAGAAGGGATTACAGTGTGACCATCTCCCCTGGGAGAGAGGGTGATTTCTCGCTTTTGGCGAGCGCACACACCCTATAGCAAAAACCTCTCCAAAAAAAAAAAAAAAGAGTGACAAATATGACATTCAGAGAGGGGTTACGGCAGACGGCAGAGAGAGAAGAGATGCAATGGGGAAGAACCCGCAGGAACATGTGATATTCTTTCCTACACTAGGAGATAAATGCAGGGAATCCCCAATGCATTCTTATCTTTATACAAATATTATTACTATTCTTTTGTAGCCACTAAAATTTTAATATGAACTTAAAAACTTTTTTTTAACTTTTTGTTATAGGATGTGTACACACTACAGAGACAGAGAGAGGGAAGGCCCGCAAGATGGCCACACCGAAATCTTCTCCACTCTGCTCTTTGGATTTGGGGCACACATGCACACGCTCCCAGCATGGTTTTAAAGCCACTGGGTCTGGGACTGGAACCATGCAGTTGGCCATGTGAGATCTAGTGCCTTAATCTCTATGCCACCTGCCGGCCCACCGTGTATATTTTTAACTTGCCAAAGGGCCAGGACCTGCCAGAGAGAGAAAGCACCTTCTGTGGGACATGGTCATGCTGTAACCCCTCTCCTGTTTCTCCATTTGTTTTTTAGAATTTTGGACATGCATGCACACGTGCCCGGTGTAGTTCTCAGCTGCCAGGGCTGCAACTCTGGGAGTCAAACTGCGGAGCTAGTTATGTAAAATCCAGTTTCTTTAACCACCAGGCCACAGGCTGGCCCATGCACAATTTTTTTTTTGTTTTTATTTTTGCTATGGGATGTGTTCACTGGAGCCAGGCAGAGACAGAGGGAGAGGGGAAGTGAGAAATCGTGCCCCTGTGGCTCATGGGGGGAGGTGGGGATGGCCACGTGGGGCAATCCCATTTGCTCCTCAGGATTCTGGGCATGCATGCACCTATCTGGCGTGCTTCCCAAGCTACCACATCTGGGACTCAAACCACAAAGTCGGCCATGTGGGATCCAGCCACCTTAACCACTGTGCCACTGGCTGGCCCTCAAGGGCAAGTTTTTAAAAATGTCAAGAACCTTCGAGCTTAGACACAAGGAACAAGGCCCACCTCCCAGGGCATTTGACTTGCCACCTCTCTTGGAAGAGGCAGGTAGATGAGGCAGACATTCTGGGCAGAGGACAAGACAGGAATCTGGAGTCCGTTCTGGTCACCTCTCTCAGGCTGAGCTATGTGGAAGGGTGAAAAGGAGACAGGAGGGCGGTGCACGTCTCAGGCTGCCAGGGCTTTACTGCATTTGCAGAACTGGTCTGCAGATGCAGCATGAGCTAGAGAACCACCCACCACACTGCTGAGTGTCCTGGCAGCCGCACGCCTGCCGGATAACATCTTTAATATCCACGAGGAAATGAATTCCCCCGCTCCGTCAGCCCATCTGGCCTCGCCTCTCACCGCAGTCAGTTTATCTCGCAGAGCTGTCTCTCCGGTCAAGAAAGGAGAAATTGTTCTTCAGCAGCTATGCTTTGCGTCATGTGGGAGACAGCGCCGTCAGGGCTATAGGGCCTGGATGCTGGTCATTCCTTCCCAGACTGGGCTTTTATGAATGGCTTCTGCAGTACAACCATGCTAGGCTTAGGGGACCGGGACGGAGATGAGGCATGAACCCTGATTGGGGTGAGCAGTCTGGTGGGGCTGACAGACTAGAAAGGAATCGTAGAACTACGGGTAATGGAGGTAACAGCCTCAGGAGCAAAGACAGATAAACAGGATGAATTCCACCAAGGTGGTGGTCTGGGAGGGTTTCCCAGAGGAAGTGAGGTTTTCTGTTTCTTTTTTTCCTAGAGAGAGATTTTTGCTATAGGGCACATGTGCTCACCAGACAGAGAGATAGAGAGACAGAAAGTGAGAAACCACCCCCTGCAGGAGGGTGGCCACTCTGCAATCCTTTTCTCCATTCTCCTCTTGGAAGAGGCATGAGTTTTAAGCCACTGGGTCCAGGACTCAAACTGCGTTCAACTATGTGGGAGTCCAGCAACATAACCATAATGTTATCTGCTGGTCCCGGCAGCTGAACATTTAAACAATCAGAGGCCAACTAAATTTTCAGCCTTGCCCAAACGTTAAAAAATTTTCATTTAGAGGCCAGCAGGTGGCATGGTGGTTAAGGTGTTGGAATTCCCACATGGCAGGCCATGGTTTGAGTCCCCGCTCTCGCGGCTTGCTTTCTCACTCTCCCTCTCTCTCTGTCTTTCTCTGGCAAAACTCATGTGAAAAATAATACTAACAATAATAAATAAATAATTTTCTGAAAAAAAAATTTTTTTTTCATTTAGGGGCCAGTAGGTGGCATGGTGGTTAAGGCTCTTGTGGACTCCCACGTGGCTGACTGTGGTTGAAGTCCCAGACCCAATGGCTTGAAAATCACACAGGGTGTGTGTGTGTGTGTGTGTGTGTGTGCATGCGTGTCCAAAATCCTAAGAGGAGAATGAAGGAGAAGGGATTGCAGCATAGCCATCTTCTCTGGGGGAATGATTGCTTTTCCTCTGTCTCTGTCTCCAGCAAGCACTTGTGCCCCTATGACAAAAACCATAAACAAACAAACAAATAATCCCCCCCCCAAAAAAAAAAGATAATTTAGAGCCAATAGATGCAGTTGTTAAGGTGCTGGGTCCCACATGACTGACTTTGTGGTTTAAGTCCTAGACCCGTAGGCTTGAAAAACACGCCAGGTACTTATGTGTATGTGCCCCGAATCCCGAGAGAACGAAGAAAGGATTGTGGCATGGCCATCCCACCTGGGGAGTTACTTCTCACTTTCTCTCTCTCTCTCTGTCTCTTTCCAGAGAGTGCACATGCCCTATGGCAAAAATCTAAAAATAAACAAAATCATCATTTAAAAATTATCATCAGGGGCCAGCAGTGGCATGGTGGTAAGGATGCTGAACTCCCACATGGCCAACTGCAGTTTGAGTCCCAGACCTGACGATTTGCTACCCCCCCCCAATCGTTCACTCTGTCTCTTTTGGGTCAAATAAAAATAAATGAAGAAATTGGGAACCAGCAGTTAGTGTAATGGCTATGTCGCTGGACTCCCACGTAGTCAACCGCGGTTCGCGTCCCAGATCGGTGGCTTAAAACTCACGCTGGGCGCATGTGC